>NC_057813.1:234101736-234417908 GCF_018294505.1 Triticum aestivum
AACCCTTAGCTCGTCGTTGATGGGAAGACGACGCAAAAGCAAACGCGGCGGCGTCGTGCAGAATCCCAGGACACATGAGGAGGATCGCTCAGTCGCGTTGGCGGCGGCAGAGGCGGCGGCGGATGAGGCCCGTTCTGCGGCGGACTTGTGCCCCTACTGCCGAACCTGCCGGTCTCGCGTTGGGCCTGGCGGCGGCGGCCCCTGCCCCTGTTCCGACACCACCTCCGCCCAACCGTCTGCCCCCTCGCGCGGTAGCGCCGTCCCCGCCCAACCGTATGTCCCCCCAACCCGTATGCCCGCTATCTTTCGTTTTATGTTTATCATCTAATCAGCAGAAAGGGCGTGGATAGAAATCTAGTTTATCTTTTTTTTTTTGCGAATCAGAATTCTAGTTTATCGTTTGCCTAGCTAGGGAGGTGGATCTAATCTACTTTTTCTGATGGTTGCAATAACAAATTATCAACTTGTACACAAATCAGCAAAAATTAAATATCGTTTCTTCTGTCCATAGCACGGTGATGATGATGACACAAATTGTTCACTCAGCTATTATGCCATTCTGAATCGCTATTACTTCTACTCACAAGAATGCTGCTCTTGCAATGTTCTGCCCTCCGTGGCTCTGTTTTTCTTAGTCTTCTTTATATAAAACAGAAGAAGAAACTTCTACTCATCGATTTACTTAATTCAGGTGCCAGGATCATGTGGCCGAGCCTCCATCCGCACGGGCTCAGCCGCAACCGTCTGTCTCGTACTTGAGCATCTTGCTCGGCACTACAACACTCAAGGACACTGCCACTTCCTCATCCTCCCCACAGGCTGTAGCTGAGACCCCGCCACCCAAGCCAACCATTTATGTCAACGACCCTCCTGATTGGTACTTCAGTATTTACATCAGGATCGATCGTTCAGGATCTTTCCACACATATCCTCATCTTGGTGGACCATTCAAGAGCTTGCAGGAAGTTGAAAAGGCTATTGAGAGCTATCTTCATGACAAGCGGCATAAAACACTGTATGGTTTCTCAATTTCTTCCTGTTTGCACACTTTTATCTGCACTTGATTATTTTCCCTGAGATAAGACCATATAAGAGCTATCAAGTTGATCACAGAAATGCTACCCTATATTTGGTCTTCTCTTCAAGTTCCTGTTGTGGAATACTTAAATTAACTCAACAGTTTGAACTAGAGCATAATTTGCAAGTATAGCTCAAAATTAAGAAAGTACATATTCGAGCTGCCGCATCTGAATTGTATCTTGTACAATTAGTTAAATTTTAGCTTGGGACGCCCATCTAGCGTTTCTTCATTTGTTACAAAACACTGGTGATTAGGATCTGAAAATGAAGATTCGCATCTTTTTACAATAACAAGTAAATATTTTTTCCAGAACCTAATGATACACTTGTAGGTGGAACGAGCAAGCTGGGGATTCTGGCATGGACATGGTTATAAAAAAAGGCTCTTTACTGGCCTGATGGCAGAACAAGGAAATGTTCAGATAAGGAAGTAGTGGATCATACCCGTGAGCAAATGAGTTTAATGCTTCAAGCTTTACTGGACAAGTATAATGAGGATCACAATCTTGTTGGGGTATCTCTCTCTCGCTCTCGCATCGTTATGTCATGTTTCCTTAAATGTAACGATTGCTGATCCACCCCATTCTTTTAGGATCTTGCGTACGAATTCAAGGATTTTTTGCACTATCAATCAATTTGTGAAGACTATAAGTGGTTCAAGCATTTCAATTTCACTACAAAGACTAAAGACGGAATTGAGGATCTTTTCTTTGCTGAAGTGATAGAGGGAACTGATGATGAATTAGTGGCCAACTGTTTCTGCAAGATTGAATCCAATGAAAATGGTAAGTATCGATAGAGGCTAGAAAGACTGGGCTATTCACTAGAAGGTTGCATATGGATCTTGTCTTTCTATCTGTTCGACTACAGGCAAAATTGTGCATCTGTCCTTTTCCACTCTTGTTTTAATTCAGAAAGCAAATTCATTGTTGTCTTAACTTGCATCTTGAGAAGTTTTACCCTCACCCTATGATATGATGGAGGTATGACAGTTGTCTGTTTTGATCTTTTTTAATGAAGGCCACTGCTATGGTTGCATAAATCATGGATTTATTGATATGAAGCACCCCAACAAGGCTGATGCATACGCTGGTGGTCACTTGAACGTATATTTGCCATTTGGTGGGTGTAGAAGACGTCCTAACACGTGGACAGGCTCTAAGGAAGATGTACAAACTAAAACTTTGATCATACTAAAACTGGTTGTCACTTGGATGTCGTCTTATTATCTTTCTATTTATTACAGGTGGCAGCTGAGGAAGCTAGGCTGAGATACATCTACTGTATACGATGATTAGAAGTTATTTATCATATTTTTATCGTGCTAGTTGTTGGAGTTGTGGTGGAAGTAAGCAACCATTTTTATTGTTTGTGGTGTGTATTATCGTGTTAGTTGTTGGAGTTGTGTTATGTTTACTTGGCACAGCTCAGTGCTCCTTGTTGCTACCCTCACTCTTGTAGAAGTTATTTATCAAGTACTCCCTCTGTCCCAAAATAAGTGTCTCAACTTTGTACTAGCTCTAGTACAAATTTGTACTAATAAGCTCAAGACACTTATTTTAGGACGGAGGGAGTATGAATTATGGCATCTGGTTATTATCCTTTTGTTGTTCCGTGCTGCAGTTGTTACCTCGCTCTATGAGACATACTAGAGTGACCATCGTCAAGATAACATTTTGCTTTCTGTTCCTTGTATGCAATCTCCATTGTTTGCTCTCCTTTCTAACAAGTGTCACCATGAGTTTCACGGCAAAGAACGAGTAGCGAGCTGCGCTAAAACTACATGGATCATAACTTGATAGATGACAAGCATCAAACAGGCAAGATCGGATCACTGGCAGTAATATTAATTTCCCATTGCTCCAAAATCCTCCTGGTGGATTCTGATAGGTGACACATTGTTGTTGTTGGATCAAAGATAGCTAGGCATCTTGTTATTTTATTTTCCTTCGAGTATCTTTGCAAACTGTCTTCTTCTATGATCAATGAAAGCAGCCCTGTCTGCCTTTGGTCAAAAACTGTATGGTTCATGTATCTGTTGCCAAGTATAGAGCGCTTTCAGTTCTGAAAGATAGCTGCGAATGTGCAACAACGTTTTCTTGGAATAGCTGGATTATCTATTACGTAGTACAAAGTAAATTTTAAAACTATGGTGCTACGTGTTCTATGCGTTCTTAAGTACAGCTTGACGTTCACTGTTCATTATGAGGAATGCCTTGTTAACTAAATTTCCTCCCTATCATTTGCGTGTGCACAAACCCTGTTCCTCCCCCCGGCGGTCATATGTGTTTCGACAATGCCAGTCGTCATGTATGTAATTCACTAATAACTACATACAGAAGCCAACTTTCTTGAATGTGCACAACAGAGTCATGTGTTCAAGTTTCAGTTTTGCTGCAAATGTAGGCATATTGTTCAGCAAAAAGATGCTCATGTTTCAGTTCTACCACCGGCAGATCATTCGTGTTTCGACAATGCCAGTCGTCATGTATGTCATTCACTAATAACTACATACAGAAACACTATTTCATTAGTTGTTTGTGAGAAACCACACTTTCTTCAATGCGCACAACATTGTCTTGTATTCAAGTTTCAGTTTTGCTGCATATGTAGGCATATGTTCAGCAAAAAAATGTCCACCTTTGCTGTAAGAGTAGTCACATGTTCATTAGTTGTCTGTGAGCAACCACACTTTCTTGAATACTCACAACAGAGTCTTCTGTTTCTACTCCCTCCGTTCGGAATTACTTGTTGCAGTAATGAATGTATCTAGATGTATCTTAGTTCTAGATACATCCATTTCCGAGACAAGTAATTCCGAACGAAGGGAGTAGGTTTTTGTTTTGCTGTAAGAGTAGTCATTTGTTCAGCAGAAATATGTTCAGGTTTCCGTTCTACTCCCTCCGTTCCAAAATAAATGACCCAACTTTGTACTAAACTTAGTATAAAGTTGAGTCATCTATTTTGGAACGGAAGGAGTACCTTGCTATGCTTATGCAGATATGGCGACCAGACTAGGCCCTGACCATGAAGTTTCCTGGCACACCCGTCTCTTCGTTAAGAGGGGTACTCCTAATATCGTTCCAGCAGTGTGTCATGCAGTGCGTGTGGACAGTAGTGTAGAAATGGACGCCAAAAGAGCAGCTGCATCGCATCAACGACGAGCGTCTAGTCGATCAGTACGAGTTTCTTTCTGGCAATGTTCTTGGACCAGTGTTGTGCTAATATCGATGGAATATATCTTTTACATGCGTGTTGACCAAACTCTGATAATCATCCCTCCGTTTCAAAATAGATGTCCAACTTTATACTAACTTTATACTAAAGCTAGTACAAAGTTGAATCATCTATTTTAAAACGGAGGGAGTAGATCCGATGCCGAACGATATATATTAGATAAAGCGGCCACGGCTATCCGGATCTTTTTTTTAACTGACATATTTCAAAACTACTACATAAGTCGGCAGGAAAAGAAGTCTCCCCACAAACCGGCGTGAACTGTGAGCTATGTCTGATTAAGGCGCCGAGACCATAGAGTGAGGTCTGAGATGATCACCCTAATTACATCTTTGGGAGGAACATCAACTCCCATGAAAGTTTTCGCATTACGAGCATCTTAAATTTTCCAAAGGATTCATCATACATCCTGCAGAAAGGGGGCTTTGCTAGTCGCATCGGATAAGAGCTCATCCAGACAACCCTTCTCTGTCAACAGTACATGCATCCCTTCCTAATCCCAGCACTATAAATCCTTAAATATTCTCCAAACATCAGAGGGGTCGCCAAAAATACTTTTCCATCACCGTAAGTTTCTATTCCCGTGAGATCTCATCTTGGAGCCTTTTCCGGCACTTTGTCGGATGGGGATTCGATCATGGAGGACCTCTACATCAACCTTGCTGCCCTTTCGATGTTGCGTGGGTAGTTTACCACAGACCTATGGGTCCGTAGCTAGTAGTTAGATGACTTCTTCTCTCTCTTTGATCTTCAATACAATATTCTCCTTGATGTTCTTGGAGATCTATTCGATGTAATCTTCTTTTGCAGTGTGTTTGTCGAGACCCGATGAATTATGGATTTATGATTAGATTATCTATGAATAATATTTGATTCTTCTCTGAATTCTTGTATGCATGATTTGATAGCTTTGTATTTCTCTCTGATCTATCGATTTGGTTTGACCAACTAGATTTGTTTTTCTTGCAATGGGAGAGGTGCTTTGTGATGGGTTCAATCTTGCGGTGTTCACTCCCAGTGATAGAAGGGCAGCGAGACACGTATTGTATTGTTGCCATTAAGGGTAAAAAGATGGGGGTGTATATCATATTTCTTGAGTTTATCCCTCTACATCATGTCATCTTGCTTAAGGAGTTACCCTGTTCTTACGAACTTAATACTCTAGATGCATGCAGAAGTCGGCCGATTTGTGGAGTAATAGTAGTAGATGCAGACATGAGTCGGTCTACTTGTCACGGACGTCATGCCTATATTCATGATCATTGCCTTAGATATCGTCATAACTTTGCGTTTTTCTATCAATTGCTCGACAATATTTGTTTACCAACCATATGTTTTCTTTCAAGAGAGAAGCCTCTAGTGAAACCTATGCCCCCCGGTTTTATTTTTCATCATATATTTTCAGATCTATAAAACCAAAAACACAAAAATACCTCACTGATTTTATTTACTTTTATTTATTTTAAATCTATCTCTATTAGATCTCACTCTTGCAAGTGATCGTGAAGGGATTGACAACCCCGTTTTCGCGTTGTGTGCAACTGTTTGTTAGTTTGTGCAGGTGCATATATTGGGGACTTGCTTGTGCCTCCTACTAGATTGATACCTTAGTTCTTAACTGAAAAAATACATATCTCTAATTTGCTGCATCACCCTTTCCTCTTCAAGAAAAAAAAAATCAACGCAAGCTCAAGAAGTAGCAGGAAAAATTTGCGGCGCCGGTGCCGGGGAGGTTCTACATCAAGCCTACCAAGTACCTATCATAAACTTTCATCTCTTGCACTTACATTATTTGCCACTTGCCTCTCGTTTTCCTCTCCCTCACTTCTAAAACGTTTTTAGAAAAACACAAAAGTATTTGCCTTCTTTTCGTTCGCTTTTTGTTTGCTTGAGTGTTAGATCGTTGGTTTTGCTTTCATGGCTAGCCCTTCTATCATAATTAACACCCCGGAAAGTGAGGTTCTTAATTTTAAACAAAGGAAGGGAGATAATTTAAAAGATGCTTGGTATATAATTTGCAATGTTCAAAATAGATCTACTCATAAGCAATCTACTATCGTTCTTCTCCGAAATTTTATGTGGGTGTTACTACTTGGTATAGAAATGTGCTAGATACCATTATTGGGGGAAATTTATTGGGTCGCCGTACTTTGGATGCTTACAATGCTATGATAAATTTTGGTAGGTTTACCACCACTCATGGTTAAAGAAATAGTTTTAACTTGGGAACATGTGATGCAAAGGCTTGATATTACTGAGAATCAGATTTCTACCATAGAGCTTATTGAAAACTTGGATAAAAAGATTCATAATCACATTAATCAAATTGGATCAAAGGTAGAAATCACTTTAAAGAATCTAAAGGAAAATGAACCTATAGTTAATGAGAAAATAGATCAAGGTTCTACTAGAATTGATAAGTTAGAAGACATTATTACCAACTTGGTTCCGCTTTTGCCGCTATTAAAACTACTCCAAAATTTCCTTCTACAAAAGCTACTAAGTTTATTTATGTTCCTAAAAATAAGGGTGAATCATCTAGTAAAGGAAATGAAGACCTAAAGATGATAAGTATTTACCCTAGCTTTGTCAATATCATCAAAGAACCAATTACTACAAGTGAATTCCTTGATTTCTTACCTAGGAGTGTGATCATCAATGAAACCAACGAATCTCCTAGGAGTTATAAACATGCAATTGAAGGATTAAATACTAAAGATGACAATACCTAGATCTATGCAATATGCCTAGCTAGGGGCGTTAAACAAAAGAGCTTGTTGGAAGGCAACCCAACTTTATTTTTGTTTTTACCTTTTTGCTTATGTTTTCCAATAAATATATCATCTAGCCTCTGGTTAGAGGTGTTTTCATGTTTTAGTTAGTGTTTGAGCCAAGTAAGACCTTTGGGATGGTCTATGATGATAGTTGATTTGATCTTGCTGAAAAACAGAAACTCTTGCGCTCGTTGCCAGAATTTTTAAAAATCACAGAAGCGTGCTTTTGATCTAAATATTTTACAAAAGATTGATATACAAATTGCCTAGATTATCCTAAGTTTTCAGAATGTTTGGAGTTAAAGTATACGAAGTTTCCTGATTACTACAAACTATTCTGTTTTTGTCAGATTCTGTTTTCATTGTGTTGTTTGCTTATTTTGATGAATCTATGGGTAGTATCGGGGGGTATGAACCATGGAGAAGTTAAAATACAGTAGATATAACACCAATATAAAATTAGAATGAGTTCACAACAATACCTAAAGTGTTGATTTGCTTTATTATGTACTAACAGATCTCACGAGTTTTCTGTTAAGTTTTGTGTTGTGAAGTTTTCAAGTTTTGGGTAAAGATTTGATGGACTTCGGAATACGGAGTGGCAAGAGACTAAGCTTGGGGATGCCCAAGGTGGCATCCCCTCTTTCGTCTTCAATCCATCGGTAAATTTACTTGGGGCTATACTTTTTCACCACATGATATGTGTTTTGCTTGGAGCGTCTTGTATGATATGAGTCTTTGCTTTTTAGTTTGCCACAAATCCTTGCTATACACTGAAGGAAATATGCCCTAGAGGCAATAATAAAGTTATTATTTATCTCCTCATATCATGATAAATGTTTATTATTCATGCTAGAATTGTATTAACCGGAAACATGATATACGTGTGAATACATAGACAAATATAAAGTCACTAGTATGCCTCTACTTGACTAGCTCATTAATCAAAGATGGTTATGTTTCCTAACCATAGACATGTGTTGTCATTTGATTAATGGGATCACATCATTAGAAGAATGATGTGATTGACATGACCCATTCCGTTAGCCTAGCACTTGATCGTTTAGTATGTTGCTATTGCTTTCTTCATGACTTATACAAAGTTCCTGCAACTATGAGATTGTGCAACTCACGTTTACCGGAAGAACACTTTGTGTGCTACCAAACGTCACAACGTAACTGGGTGATTATAAAGGTGCTCTACAGGTGTTTCCGAAGGTACATGTTGGGTTGGCATAATTCGAGATTAGGTTTTGTCACTCCGATTGTCGGAGAGGTATCTCTGGGCCCTCTCGGTAATACTCATCACCTAAGCCTTGCAAGCATTGTAACTAATGAGTTAGTTATAAGATGATGTGTTACAGAACGAGTAAAGAGACTTGCCGGTAACGAGATTGAACTAGGTATTGGATACCGACGATCAAATCTCGGGCAAGTAACATACCGATGACAAAGGGAACAACGTATATTGTTATGTGGTTTGACCGATAAAGATCTTCGTAGAATATGTAGGAACCAATATGGGCATCCAGGTTCCGCTATTGGTTATTGACCGAGAATAGTTCTAGGTCATGTCTACATAGTTCTCGAACCCGTAGGGTCTGCACGCTTAACGTTACGATGACAGTTTTATTATGAGTTTACAAGTTTTGATGTACCGAAGTTTGTTCGGAGTCCCGGATGTGATCACGGACATGACGAGGAGTCTCGAAATGGTCGAGACATAAACATTGATATATTGGACGACTATATTCGGACACCGGAAGTGTTCCGGGTGATTTCGGAGAAAACCGGAGTGCCGGAGGGTTACTGGAACCCCCCTGGAGAGTTAATGGGCCACATGGGCCTTGGTGGGAAGAGAGAGGGGCGGCCAGGAAGGGCCGCGCGCCCCCTCTCCCTCTGGTCCGAATTGGACTAGGAGGGGGGGGGGCGGCGCCCCCCTCTTTCCTTCCCCTCCTCTCCCCCTTCCTTCCCCTCCTAGTAGGAGTAGGAAAGGAGGAGTCCTACTCCTACTAGGAGGAGGACTCCTCCTCCTGGCGCGCCCAACAAGGGCTGGCCGGCCTCCCCCTCCCTCCTTTATATACGGGGGCAGGAGGCACCCCATAGACACACAAGTTGATCTACGGATCGTTCCTTAGCCGTGTGCGGTGCCCCCCTCCACCATATTCCACCTCGGTCATATCGTCGCGGAGTTTAGGCGAAGCCCTGTGCCGGTAGAACATCATCATCGTCACCACACCGTCGTGCTGACGGAACTCATCCCCGAAGCTTTGCTGGATCGGAGCCCGGGGATCGTCATCGAGCTGAATGTGTGCTGAACTCGGAGGTGCCGTACGTTCGGTGCTTGGATCGGTCGGATCGTGAAGACGTATGACTACATCAACCGTGTTGTCATAACGCTTCCGCTTACGGTCTACGAGGGTACGTGGACGAACACTCTCCCCTCTCGTTGCTATGCATCACCATGATCTTGCGTGTACGTAGGAATTTTTTTGAAATTACTACGTTCCCCAACAGTGGCATCCGAGCCTGGTTTTATGCGTTGATGTTATATGCACGAGTAGAACACAAGTGAGTTGTGGGCGATACAATTCATACTGCTTACCAGCATGTCATACTTTGGTTCGGTGGTATTGTGAGATGAAGCGGCCCGGACCGACATTACGCGTACGCTTACGCAAGACTGGTTTCACCGTTGCGAGCACTCGTGCTTAAAGGTGGCTGGCGGGTGTCTGTCTCTCTCACTTTAGCTGAATTGAGTGTGGCTACGCCCGGTCCTTGCGAAGGTTAAAACAGCACTAACTTGACGAACTATCGTTGTGGTTTTTGATGCGTAGGTAAGAACGGTTCTTGCTCAGCCCGTAGCAGCCACGTAAAATTTGCAACAACAAAGTAGAGGACGTCTAACTTGTTTTTGCAGGGCATGTTGTGATGTGATATGGTCAAGACGTGATGCTATATTTTATTGTATGAGATGATCATGTTTTGTAACCGAAGTTATCGGCAACTGGCAGGAGCCATATGGTTGTCGCTTTATTGTATGAAATGCAAATGCCCTGTAATTGCTTTACTTTATCACTAAGCGGTAGCGATAGTCGTAGAAGCAATAGTTGGCGAGACGACAACGATGCTACGATGAAGATCAAGGTGTCGCGTCGGTGACGATGGTGATCATGACGGTGCTTTGGAGATGGAGATCACAAGCACAAGATGATGATGGCCATATCATATCACTTATATTGATTGCATGTGATGTTTATCCTTTATGCATCTTATCTTGCTTTGATTGATGGTAGCATTTTAAGATGATCTCTCACTAAAATTATCAAGAAGTGTTCTCCCTGAGTATGCACCGTTGCCAAAGTTCGTCGTGCCCAGACACCACGTGATGATCGGGTGTGATAAGCTCTACGTCCATCTACAACGGGTGCAAGCCAGTTTTGCACACGCAGAATACTCAGGTTAAACTTGACGAGCCTAGCATATGCAGATATGGCCTCAGAACACGGAGACCGAAAGGTCGAGCGTGAATCATATAGTAGATATGATCAACATAGTGATGTTCACCATTGAAAACTACTCCATCTCACGTGATGATCGGTTATGGTTTAGTTGATTTGGATCACGTGATCACTTAGATGACTAGAGAGATGTCTGTCTAAGTGGGAGTTCTTAAGTAATATGATTAATTGAACTTAAATTTATCATGAACTTAGTACCTGATAGTATTTTGCTTATCTATGTTTGTTGTAGATAGATGGCTCGTGCTGTTGTTCCGTTGAATTTTAATGCGTTCCTTGAGAAAGCAAAGTTGAAAGATGATGGTAGCAATTACACGAACTGGGTCCGTAACCTGAGGGTTATCCTCATTGCTGCACAGAAAAGTTACGTCCTGGAAGCACCGCTGGGTGCCAGGCCTGCTGCTGATGCAACTAACGACGTTAAGAACATCTAGCAGAGCAAAGCTGATGACTACTCTATAGTTCAGTGTGCCATGCTTTACGGCTTAGAACCGGGTCTTGAACGACGTTTTGAACGTCATGGAGCATATGAGATGTTCCAGGAGTTGAAGTTAATATTTCAAGCAAATGCCCGGATTGAGAGATATGAAGTCTCCAATAAGTTCTACAGCTGCAAGATGGAGGAGAATAGTTCTGTCAGTGAACATATACTCAAAATGTCTGGGTATAATAATCACTTGATTCAACTGGGAGTTAATCTTCCGGATGATAGCGTCATTGACAGAATTCTCCAATCACTGCCACCAAGCTACAAGAGCTTTGTGATGAACTATAATATGCAAGGGATGAACAAGACTATTCCCGAGCTCTTCGCAATGCTAAAAGCTGCGGAGGTAGAAATCAAGAAGGAGCATCAAGTGTTGATGGTCAACAAGACCACTAGTTTCAAGAAAAAGGGCAAAGGGAAGAAGAAGGGGAACTTCAAGAAGAACAACAAGCAAGTTGCTGCTCAAGAGAAGAAACCCAAGTCTGGACCTAAGCCTGAAACTGAGTGCTTCTACTGCAAGCAAACTGGTCACTGGAAGCGGAACTGCCCCAAGTATTTGGCGGATAAGAAGGATGGCAAAGTGAACAAAGGTATATGTGATATACATGTTATTGATGTGTACCTAACTAGAGCTCGTAGTAGCACCTGGGTATTTGATACTGGTTCTGTTGCTAATATTTGCAACTCGAAATAGGGACTACGGAATAAGCGAGCACTGGCCAAGGACGAGGTGACGATGCGCGTGGGAAACGGTTCCAAAGTCGATGTGATCGCGGTCGGCGCGCTACCTCTACATCTACCTTCGGGATTAGTTTTAGACCTGAATAATTGTTATTTGGTGCCAGCGTTGAGCATGAACATTATATCTGGATCTTGTTTGATGCGAGACGGTTATTCATTTAAATCAGAGAATAATGGTTGTTCTATTTATATGAGTAATATCTTTTATGGTCATGCACCCTTGAAGAGTGGTCTATTTTTATTAAATCTCGATAGTAGTGATACACATATTCATAGTGTTGAAACCAAAAGATGCAGAGTTAATAATGATAGTGCAACTTATTTGTGGCACTGCCGTTTGGGTTATATCGGTGTAAAGCGCATGAAGAAACTCCATACTGATGGACTTTTGGAATCACTTGATTATGAATCACTTGGTACTTGCGAACCGTGCCTTATGGGCAAGATGACTAAAACGCCGTTCTCCGGAACTAAGGAGTGAGCAACTGATTTGTTGGAAATCATACATACTGATGTTTGTGGCCCAATGAATGTTGAGGCTCGCGGCGGGTATCGTTATTTTCTCACCTTCATAGATGATTTGAGAAGATATGGGTATATCTACTTGATGAAACACAAGTCTGAAACATTTGAAAAGTTCAAAGAATTTTAGAGTGAAGTGGAAAATCATCGTAACAAGAAAATAAAGTTTCTACGATCTGATCGTGGAGGAGAGTATTTGAGCTATGAGTTTGGCCTACACTTGAAACAATGTGGAATAGTTTCGCAACTCACGCCACCTGGAACACCACAACGAAATGGTGTGTCTGAACGTCGTAATCGTACTTTACTTGATATGGTGCGATCTATGATGTCTCTTACTGATTTACCGCTATCGTTTTGGGGTTATGCTTTAGAGACGGCCGCATTCACGTTAAATAGGGCACCATCAAAATCCGTTGAGACGACGCCTTATGAACTGTGGTTTGGCAAGAAACCAAAGTTGTCGTTTCTTAAAGTTTGGGGCTGCGATGCTTATGTGAAGAAACTTCAACCAGATAAGCTCGAACCTAAATCGGAGAAATGTGTCTTCATAGGATACCCAAAAGAGACTATTGGGTACACCTTCTATCACAGATCCGAAGGCAAGACATTCGTTGCTAAGAATGGATCCTTTCTAGAGAAGGAGTTTCTCTCGAAAGAAGTGAGTGGGAGGAAAGTAGAACTTGATGAGATAACTGTATCTACTCCCTTATTGGAAAGTAGTTCATCACGAGAACCAGTTCCTGTGACAACTACACCAATTAGTGAGGAAGCTAATGATAATGATCATGAAACTTCAGATCAAGTTTCTACTGAACCTCGTAGGTCTACCAGAGTGGTACGGTAATCCTATTATGGAAGTCATGTTACTTGACCATGATGAACCTACGAACTATGAGGAAGCGATGATGAGCCCGGATTCCACAAAATGGCTTGAGGCCATGAAATCTGAGATGGGATCCATGTATGAAAACAAAGTATGGACTTTGGTTGACTTGCCCGATGATCGGCAAGCCATTGAGAATAAATGGATCTTTAAGAAGAAGACTGACGCTGATGGTAATATAACTGTCTATAAAGCTCGACTTGTTGCAAAAGGTTTTCGACAAGTTCAAGGGGTTGACTACGATGAGACTTTCTCACCCGTAGCGATGCTTAAGTCCATCCGAATCATGTTAGCTATTGCTGCATTTCATGATTATGAAATTTGGCAAATGGATGTCAAGACTGCATTCTTGAATGGATTTCTAGAAGAAGAGTTGTATATGATGCAGCCGGAAGGTTTTGTTGATCCAAAAGGTGCTGACAAAGTGTGCAAGCTCCAGCGTTCCATTTATGGACTGGTGCAAGCATCTCGGAGTTGGAATAAACACTTTGATAGTGTGATCAAAGCATATGGTTTTATACAGACTTTTGGAGAAGCCTGTATTTACAAGAAAGTGAGTGGGAGCTCTGTAGCATTTCTAATTTTATATGTAGATGACATATTATTAATTGGAAATGATATAGAATTTCTGGATAGCATAAAAGGATACTTGAATAAAAGTTTTTCAATGAAAGACCTCGGTGAAGCTGCTTACATATTGGGCATCAAGATCTATAGAGATAGATGAAGACGCTTAATAGGACTTTCACAAAGCACATACCTTGACAAAATTTTGAAAAAGTTCAAAATGGATCAGGCAAAGAAAGGATTCTTGCCTGTGCTACAAGGTGTGAAGTTGAGTCAAACTCAATGCCCGACCACAGCAGAAGATAGAGAGAAAATGAAAAATGTTCCCTATGCTTCAGCCATAGGCTCTATCATGTATGCAATGCTGTGTACCAGACCTGACGTATGCTTAGCAATAAGCTTGGCAGGAAGGTACCAAAGTAATCCAGGAGTGGATCACTGGACAGCGGTCAAGAACATCCTGAAATACCTGAAAAGGACTAAGGATATGTTTCTCATATATGGAGGTGACAAAGAGCTAGTCATAAACGGTTACGTCGATGCAAGCTTTGACACTGATCCGGAAGATTCTAAATCGCAAACCGGATACATGTTTTTATTAAACGGTGGAGCTGTAAGTTGGTGCAGTTCTAAACAAAGCGTCGTAGCGGGATCTACATGTGAAGCGGAGTACATAGCTGCTTCGGAAGCAGCAAATGAAGGAGTCTAGATGAAGGAGTTCATTTCCGATCTAGGTGTCATACCTAGTGCATCGGGACCAATGAAGATCTTCTGTGACAATACTGGTGCAATTGCCTTGGCAAAGGAATCCAGATTTCACAAGAGGACCAAACACATCAAGAGACGCTTCAATTCCATTCGGGACCAAGTCCAAGTGGGAGACATAGAGATTTGCAAGATACATACGGATCTGAATGTTGCAGACCCGTTGACTAAGCCTCTCTCACGAGCAAAACATGATCAGCACCAAGACTCAATGGGTGTTAGAATCATTACTATGTAATCTAGATTATTGACTCTAGTGCAAGTGGGAGACTGAAGGAAATATGCCCTAGAGGCAATAATAAAGTTATTATTTATTTCCTCATATCATGATAAATGTTTATTATTCATGCTAGAATTGTATTAACCGGAAACATGATACACGTGTGAATACATAGACAAATATAAAGTCACTAGTATGCCTCTACTTGACTAGCTCATTAATCAAAGATGGTTATGTTTCCTAACCATAGACATGTGTTGTCATTTGATTAATGGGATCACATCATTAGAAGAATGATGTGATTGACATGACCCATTCCGTTAGCCTAGCGCTTGATCGTTTAGTATGTTGCTATTGCTTTCTTCATGACTTATACAAAGTTCCTGCAACTATGAGATTGTGCAACTCACGTTTACCGGAAGAACACTTTGTGTGCTACCAAACATCACAACGTAACTGGGTGATTATAAAGGTGCTCTACAGGTGTTTCCGAAGGTACATGTTGGGTTGGCATAATTCGAGATTAGGTTTTGTCACTCCGATTGTCGGAGAGGTATCTCTGGGCCCTCTCGGTAATACTCATCACCTAAGCCTTGCAAGCATTGTAACTAATGAGTTAGTTATAAGATGATGTGTTACAGAACGAGTAAAGAGACTTGCCGATAACGAGATTGAACTAGGTATTGGATACCGACGATCAAATCTCGGGCAAGTAACATACCGATGACAAAGGGAACAACTTATATTGTTATGCGGTTTGACCGATAAAGATCTTCGTAGAATATGTAAGAACCAATATGGGCATCCAGGTTCCGCTATTGGTTATTGACCGAGAATAGTTCTAGGTCATGTCTACATAGTTCTCGAACCTGTAGGGTCCGCACGCTTAACGTTACGATGACAATTTTATTATGAGTTTACAAGTTTTGATGTACCGAAGTTTGTTCAGAGTCCCGGATGTGATCACGGACATGACGAGGTGTCTCGAAATGGTCGAGACATAAAGATTGATATATTGGATGACTATATTCGGACACCGGAAGTGTTCTGGGTGATTTCGGAGAAAACCAGAGTGCCAGAGGGTTACCGAAACCCCCCCGGAGAGTTAATGGGCCACATGGGCCTTGGTGGGAAGAGAGAGGGGCGGCCAGGAAGGGCCGCGCCCCCTCTCCCTCTTGTCCGAATTGGACTAGGGGGGGCGCCCCCCTCTTTCCTTCCCCTCCTCTCCCCTTCCTTCCCCTCCTAGTAGGAGTAGGAAAGGAGGAGTCCTACTCCTACTAGGAGGAGGACTCCTCCTCCTGGCGCGCCCAACAAGGGCCGGCCGGCCTCCCCCCTCCTTCCTTTATATACGGGGGCAGGGGGCACCCCATAGACACACAAGTTGATCTACGGATCGTTCCTAAGCCGTGTGCGGTGCCCCCCTCCACCATATTCCACCTCGGTCATATCGTCGCGGAGTTTAGGCGAAGCCCTACGCCGGTAGAACATCATCATCGTCACCACGCCGTCGTGCTGACGAAACTCATCCCCGAAGCTTTGCTGGATCGGAGCCCGGGGATCGTCATCGAGCTGAACGTGTGCTGAACTCGGAGGTGCCGTACGTTCAGTGCTTGGATCGGTCAGATCGTGAAGACGTACGACTACATCAACCACGTTGTCATAACGCTTCCGCTTATGGTCTACGAGGGTACGTGGACGAACACTCTCCCCTCTCGTTGCTATGCATCACCATGATCTTGCGTGTACGTAGGAATTTTTTTGAAATTACTACGTTCCCCAACATACACACCTTTTGAGAGGGACACACATTAATCATGAATTTATTAGAATACTCTATGTGCTTCACTTATATTTTTTGAGCTAGGTAGTTGCTCTAGTGCTTCACTTATATCTTTTTGAGCACGACAGTGATGTTATTTTGAAGAAATCGATGAACTCTCATGCTTAACTTATATTATTTTGAGAGTCTTAAACAACATGGTAATTTTATTAGGTTATGAATTTGGTCCTAATATGATAAGCATCCAAGGGGGATATAATAAAAACTTTCATAACAAGCATTGAATATATGAGAAGTTTGATTCCTTGCAATTGTTTTGAGATATGAAGATGGTAATATTAAAGTCATGCTAGTAGTAAATTGTGGAATAGTAGAAATACTTGTGTTAAAGTTTGTGACTCCCGTAGCATGCATGTATGGTCTTCTAGTTATGTGATTAAGTTGGAGCACGATTTATCCTTGAATGTCTTCCTTTGTGTGAAAGTTGGGAGCGTGCGATGGTTAACTCCTGCCAACCTCTCCCCTAGGAGCATGCATAGTAGTACTTTGCTTCGAGGGCTAATAAACTTTTTGCAGTAAGTATGTGAGTTCTTTATGACTAATTTTGAGTCCATGGATTATACGCATTCTCACCCTTCCACCTTCGCTAGCCACTCTAGTACTGCACAACTTTCGCCGACGCATTAAACCCACCTTATACCTTCCCTGAAAACAGCCACCATAACTACCTATTTGGCATTTTCATAGCTATTCCGAGATATATTGCCATGTAACTCCACCATTTCGTCATTATAAGTTTCTACCTTGAGTTTTAATTTTTGAGTTGTAAGTAAATAAAAGTGTGATGATCATCACTGTTAGAGCATTGTCCCATGTGAGGTTAAAAAAAATAAAAAAGAGGCCAAAGAGCCCCCAAAAAAGAGAGGCCAAAGATCCAAAAAAGAGGCGAAAGAGCCCAAAATAAAATAATGAGAGAAAAAGAGAGAAGGGACAATGTCACTATCCTTTTCCACACGTGTGCTTCAAAGTAGCACCATGTTCTTCATTATAGAGAGTCTCCTATTTTGTCACTTTCATATACTAGTGGGAAATTTTCATTATAGAACTTGGCTTGTATATTCCAATGATGGGCTTCCTCAAATTGCCCTAGGTCTTCATGAGCAAGCAAGTTGGATGCACACCCACTTAGTTTTCTTTTGAGCTTTCATACACTTATAGCTCTAGTGCATCCGTTACATGGCAATCCCTACTCACTCACATTGATATCAATTGATGGACATATCCATAGTCCATTAATTTTTCTAGTTGATGTGAGACTTTCTCCCTTCTTTTGTCTACTACCACCAGCTATATCCATTGCTCACACTCATGTATTGCGTGAAGTGTTGAAAAAGCTGAAGCGCGTCAAAAAGTATGAACCAATTGCTTGGATAACACTGGGGTAGTACATGATTTATACTTTGTGTTGAGAAGAGGGAGCATAACAAGACTATATGATTTTGTAGGGATAACTTTCTTTAGCCATGGTAATTTGAAGTTTCATGATTTTGCTTTCTAGTATGCTTGAAGTATTATTGTTTTTATGTCAATATTAAACTTTGAATCTTATGGATCTGAACATTCATGCCAAAATAAGAAGAATTGCATTGATAAATATGTTAGGTAGCATTTCACATCAAAAATTCTATTTTTATCATTTACCTACTCGAGGACGACAGGAATTAAGCTTGGGGATGCTTGATGCATCTCCAAGGTATGTATAATTTTTTATTGTTCCATGCTATTATATCATCTGTTTTGAATGTTTTATATGCATTAATATGCTATTTTATATAATTTTTGGGACTAACTTATTAACCTAGAGCCTAGTGCTAGTTTATGTTTTTCCTTTTTTTTTTACTTTTTCAGAAAAGAAATATCAAATGGAGTCCAAATAGAATAAAACTTTATGATGATTTTTCTTGGACCAGAAGACACCCAGAAGACTTGGGGAGGGGGCCAGAGGAGTCCCGAGGAGGCCACAAGCCTCTAGGGCGCGCCTTAGGGGGGGGGGCTTGGCTTGTGGGCCCCTCGAGGGTCCCCTAACCCTAATCCCAACATGATAAATCCTCAGATATTCCCCGAACATCAGAGGGGTCGCCAAAAATACTTTTTCACCGCCGCAAGTTTCTGTTCCCGTGAGATCCCATCTTGGGGCCTTTTCCGGCACTCTGTTGGAGGGGGATTTGATCACGGAGGGCCTCTACATCAACCTTGCCGCCCTTTTGATGTTGCGTGAGTAGTTTACCACAGACCTACGGGTCCATAGCTAGTATCTAGATGGCTTCTTCTCTCTCTTTGATCTTCAATACAATGTTCTCCTCGATGTTCTTGGAGATCTATTCGATGTAATCTTCTTTTGTGGTGTGTTTGTCGAGATCCGATGAATTGTGAATTTATGATCAGATTATCTATGAATAATATTTGAGTCTTCTCCAAATTCTTATATGCATGATATTATAGCTTTGTATTTCTCTCCAATCTATCAATTTGGTTTGGCCAACTAGATTGGTTTTTCTTGCAATGGGAGAGGTGCTTTGTGATGGGTTCAATCTTGCGGTCTCCTCTCCCAGTGACAGAAGGGGCCGCGAGGCACGTATTGTATTGTTGCCATTAAGGGTAAAAAGATGGGGTTTATATCATATTGCTTGAGTTTATCCCTCTACATCATGTCATCTTGCTTAAGGCGTTACTCTGTTCTTATGAACTTAATACTCTAGATGGAAGTAGGAGTGAGTCAATGTGTGGAGTAATAGTAGTAGATGCAGGCAGGAGTCGGTCTACTTGTCATGGACGTGATGCCTATATTCATGATCATTGCCTTAGATATCGTCATAACTTTGCACTTTTCTATCAATTGATCGACAATATTTGTTTACCCACCGTATGTTTTCTTTCAAGAGAGAAGCCTCTAGTGAAATCTATGGCCCCCGGGTCTATTTTCCATCATATATTTTCAGATCTATAAAACTAAAAACACAAAAATACCTCGCTGATTTTATTTACTTTTATTTGTTTTAAATCTATCTCTATTAGATCTCACTCTTGCAAGTGATCGTGAAGGGATTGACAACCCCTTTTTCGCATTGTGTGCAAGTGTTTGTTAGTTTGTGCAAGCGCTTGGGGACTTGCTTGTGCCTCCTACTGGATTGATACCTTGGTTCTTAACCGAGGGAAATACTTGTCTCTACTTTGCTACATCACCCTTTCCTATTCAAGGAAAAAATCAACGCAAGCTCAAGAAGTAGCATGAACCTCAACATTTCTTACTTACTTTGTTTCATCAGTACTTTGTTGATAGAGACTGGGCGTGTGATAGCGTAGTCCATCGCGTGACCACCCCACTGAGCCGACCTCAGAGGGGACCTGTCCGGCCGCCGAACTAGAGGATAGCGGATCTGCGGCACGCTCCGCACCTCCCTTGGTCCTTGAACAACCCGGGGAGGTGCTGTCCTGAAGGGCCCTGATACGTCTCCAACGTATCTATAATTTTTGATTGTTCCATGCTATTATATTAACCGTTTTGGATGTTTATGGGCTTTACTTTACACTTCTATATCATTTTTGGGACTAACCTACTAACCGGAGGCCCAGCCCGAATTGTTGTTTTTTGCCTATTTCAGTGTTTCGAAGAAAAGGAATATCAAACAGAGTCCAAACAGAATGAAACCTTTGGGAGCGATCTTTTTGGAACAAACATGATCCAGAGGACTTGGAGTGGAAGTCAAGAAACAAACCAGGCAGCCACGAGGGTGGAGGGCGCGCCCCCCCTACTAGGCTCGCACCCTTGTCTTGTGGGCCCCTCTGGCGTCCACTGACCTACTTCTTCCTCCTACATATACCCATGTACCCTGAAAACATCAGAAGCGACCACTAAAAACTATTTCCACCACTGTAACCTTTTGTATCCGTGAGATCCCATGTTGGAGCCTTCACCGGCGCTCCACCGGAGGGGGAATCGATCACGGAGGGTCTCTACATCATCTCCAAGGCCTCTCCTATGAGTTGTGAGTAGTTTACCATAGACCTTCGGGTCCATAGTTGTTAGCTAGATGACTTCTTCTCTCTCTTTGAATCTCAATACAAAGTTCTCCTCGATCTTCTTGGAGATCTATTCGATGTAACTCTTTTTGCGATGTGTTTGTCGAGATCCGATGAATTTTGGGTTTATGATCAAGTTTATCTATGAGAAATATTTGAATCTCCTCTGAATTCTTTTATGTGTGATTAAGTTATCTTTGCAAGTCTCTTCGAATTATCAGTTTGGTTTGGCCTACTGGATTGATCTTTCTTGCAATGGGAGAAGTGCTTAGCTTTGGGTTCAATCTTGCAGTGTCCTTTCCCAGTGACAGCAGAGGCAACAAGGCATGTATTGTATTGTTGCCACCGAGGATAAAAAGATAGGGTTTATATCATATTGCTTGAGTTTATCCCTCTACATCACGTCATGTTTCTTAATGCGTTACCATGTTCTTTATGAACTTAATACTCTAGATGCATGCTGGATAGCGGTCGATGTGTGGAGTAATAGTAGTAGATGCAGGCAGGAGTTGGTCTACTTATCACGGATGTGATGCCTATATGCATGATCATGCCTAGATAATCTCATAATTATTCGCTTTCCTATCAATTGCTCGACAATACTTATGCTAACTTGAGAGAAGCCACTAGTGAAACCTATGGCCCCCGGGTCTATCTCTTATCATATAAAGCTTTCAATCTACTTTTATTTGCATCTTTAATTTTCCTATCTATATTACAAAATACCAAAAATATATTTATCTTATCATATTATCTCTACCAGATCTCACTTTCGCAAGTGGCCGTGAAGGGATTGACAACCCCTTTATTGCGTTGGTTGCGAGTTGTTGTTTATTTGTGTAGGTGCATGGGACTTTTGAGGAGCCTCCTACTGGATTGATACCTTGGTTCTCAAAAACTGAGGGAAATACACTACTATTACTACATCACCCTTTCCTCTTCAAGGAAAACCAACGCAAGCTCAAGACGTAGCAAGAATGATTTCTGGCGCCGTTGTCGGGGAGGTCTTCGCTCAAGTCAATACATACCAAGTACCCATCACAAACTCATCTCCCTCGCATTTACATTATTTTCCATTTGCCTCTCGTTTTCCTCTCCCCCACTTCACCCTTGCCGTTTTATTTGCCCTCTCTTTCCCAATCTCCTCTCTTTGTTGCTTGTCTTTTGTTTGCTCATCGTCATGGCTAGTCCTCCTATCCTCGTTATTACTCCCGAACATGAAATTCTTAATTTTAAGCAAAGGGAAGGAGAAAATCTAAAAGATGCTTGGCATAGAATTTGCAATGCTCAAAATAGATCTACTAGGAAGCTTTCTACTTCTGTTCTTCTTCGCAATTTTTGTGTAGGAATTACTCCTTGGAATAGATGCATCCTTGATACCATTACCGGAGGGGATTTCTTGAGTAGCCATACTTTTGATGCTTATAATGCTATGTTAGATTTGTTTGGCCCACCACCTCTTTTGGTTAATGGAACTGTTTTAACTTTGGAACATGTGATGCCAAGGCTTGAAATTATTGAAAATAAAGTTGCCACTGTTGAGTTAATTGAAAATTTGGATAGAAAGATCCACAATCAAATTACCCAATATGGATCTAGGGTTGGAGTTACCTTGAATTTTTTTAAAGAGAAAGAACCTATAGTTAATGAAAGAATAGATCTAGATTCTATGAGAATCCGTAAACTTGAGGATATTATTACCAACTTAGGATCGGCCTTTTCTTCCGTGAAAAACACTCCAACTCCTCCTACCAAAACTGCCAAATTTATTTATGTTCCTAAAAACAAGGGTGAATCTTCTAATAAGGGAAACGGGGATCTCAAATCAATAAGTGTTCACCCCAATTGTCTCTCTATCATTAAGGAACCTTTTGCTACAAATGAATTTCTTGATTTCTTGCCTAGGAGCTTAATCATTGCTAAAAAGGGAGGAACTCCTAAAGATTATAAGTGCTCTATTGAGGAATTAAGTGCCAAAGATGGCACTACTTAGATCTATCCTCGCTTTTATGCCTAGCTAGGGGCGTTAAATGATAGCGCTAGTTGGGAGGCAACAAATTTTATTTTAGTTTTTTTTGTTTTTGCTTCTGTTTAGTAATAAATTTTGCATCTACCTTATGTTTAGATGTGTTTTCATGTTTTAATTAGTGTTTGTTCCAAGTAGAACCTATAGGATAACCTACGGTGATAGTTAATTTGATTCTGCTGAAAAACAGAAACTTTGCACGCACGAAAATAATTTTAGTAATTCACAGAAAAGTGATTTTGCGTTGATTCTTTTTTATGTAGATCAATAGACAAATTTCCCAGGACTTACTATTTTGGTAGGATTTTTAACGTTACAGAAGTATTCAAGAGTTACAGATTTCTACAGACTGTTCTGTTTTTGACAGATTCTGTTTTTCGTGTGTTGTTTGCTTATTTTGATGCATCTATGGCTAGTATTAAGGGGTATGAACCATAGAGAATTTGAAATGCAGTATATTTAACACCAATATAAATAAAGAATGAGTTCATTACAGTACCTTATGTGGTGGTTTTTCTTTCTTGCACTAACGGAGCTTATGAGATTTCCTGTTGAGTTTTGTGTTGTGAAGTTTTCAAGTTTTGGGTAAAGATTTGATGGACTATGGAATAAGGAGTGGCAAGAGCCTAAGCTTGGGGATGCCCATGGAACCCCAATATATTCAATTATAACCAAAATCCTAAGCTTGGGGATGCCCCGGAAGGCATCCCCTCTTTCGTCTTCGTCTATCGATAACTTACTTGGAGCTATATTTTTATTCGCCACATGATATGTGTTTTGCTTGGAGCGTCTTGTATGATATTAGTCTTTGCTTGTTAGTTTACCACAATAATCCTTGCTATACACACCTTTTGGGAGAAACCCACTTGATTGGAATTTATTAGAATACTCTATGTGCTTCACTTATATCTTTTGAGCTACATAGTTTTTGCTCCAGTGCTTCACTTATATCTTTTAGAGCACGACAGTTGCTTAATTTTGTAGAAATTGTTAGTCTCTAATGCTTCACTTATATTATTTTGAGAGTCTTTTAGAACAGCATGGTATTTGTTATGGTTATAAAATTGGTCCTAGAATGATGGGCATCCAAGTTGGGTATAATAAAAACTATCATAGGAAGTGAATTGGATGCTATGATCAATTTGATACTTGATAATTGTTTTGAGATATGGAGTTAGTGATATTAGAGTCATGCTAGTTGGGTGATTATGAATTTAAAGAATTCTTGTGTTGAAGTTGGCAAGTCCCGTAGCATGCACATATGGTAAAAGTTGTGTAACAAATTTGAAACATGAGGTGTTCTTAGATTGTGCATCCTTATGAGTGGCGGTCGGGGACAAGCGATGGTCTTTTCCTACAAATCTATCCCCCTAGGAGCATGCGTTTAGTGCTTGGTTTTTGATGACTTGTAGATTTTTGCAATAAGTATATGAGTTCTTTTTGACTAATGTTGAGTCCATGGATTATACGCACTCTCACCCTTCCATCATTGCTAGCCTATTCGGTACCGTGCATTGCCCTTTCTCACCTTGAGAGTTGGTGCAAACTTCACCGGTGCATCCAAACCCTGTGATACGATACGCTCTATCACACATAAACCTCCTTATATCTTCCTCAAAACAGCCACCATACCTACCTATTATGGCATTTCCATAGCCATTCCGAGATATATTGCCATGCAACTTTCCACCGTTCCGTTTATCATCATGACATGCATCATCATTGTCATATTGCCTTGCATGATCATGTAGCTGACATCGTATTTGTGGCAAAGCCACCATGCATAATTTTTCATACATGTCACTCTTGATTCATTGCCCATACTAGTACACCGCCGGAGGCATTCATATAGAGTCATATCTTGTTCTAGTTTTGAGTTATAATTCATGAGCTGTAAATAAATAGAAGTGTGATGATCATCATTATTAGAGCATTATCCCTAAAAAAAGAGAGGCCAAAAAGAAAAAAAAAGAAAGGCCAAAAAAAGGCCAAAAGAAAAGGAAAAAAAAGAAAAGTAAATAAAAAGGGAGCAATGTTACTATGTTTTTCCACACTTGTGCTTCAAAGTAGCACCATGTTCTTCATATAGAGAGTCTCATATGTTGCCATTTTCATATACTAGTGGGAATTTTTCATTATAGAACTTGGCTTGTATATTCCTACGATGGGCTTCCTCAAAATGCCCTAGGTCTTCGTGAGCAAGCAAGTGGGATGCACACCCACTAGTTTCTTTTGTTGAGCTTTCATACATTTATAGCTCTAGTGCATTCGTTGCATGGCAATCCCTACTCCTCATGTTGGCATTAATTGATGGGCATCTCCATAGCCCATTGATTATCCTCGTCAATGTGAGACTTTCTCCTTTTTTTGTCTTCTCCACACAATCCCATCATCATATTCTATTCCACCCATAGTGCTATATCCATGGTTCACGCTCATGTATTGCGTGAAAGTTGAAAAGGTTTGAGATTATTTAAGTACGAAACAATTGCTTGGCTTGTCATCGGGGGTGTACAAGATGGGAGCATTTTTGTGTGACGAAAATGAAGCATGGCCTAACTATATGATTTTGTAGGGATGAACTTTCTTTAACCATGTTATTTTGAGAAGACATGATTGCTTTGATTAGTATGCTTGAAGTATTACTATTTCTTATGTCAATATGAACTTTTATTTTGAATCATTTGGATCTGAACGTTCATACCACAATAAAGAAAATTACATTGAGAATTATGCTAGGTAGCATTCCACATAAAAAATTCTGTTTTTATCATTTACCTACTCGAGAACAAGCAGGAATTAAGCTTGGGGATGCTTGATACGTCTCCAATGTATCTATAATTTTTGATTGTTCCATGCTATTATATTAACCGTTTTGGATGTTTGTGGGCTTTACTTTACACTTCTATATCATTTTTGGGACTAACCTACTAACCGGAGGCCCAGCCCGAATTGCTATTTTTTTGCCTATTTCAGTGTTTCGAAGAAAAGGATTATCAAACAGAGTCCAAACAGAATGAAACCTTTGGGAGCGATCTTTTTGGAACAAACATGATCCAGAGGACTTGGAGTGGAAGTCAAGAAACAAACGAGGCAGCCACGAGGGTGGAGGGCACGCCCCCCCTGTCTCGTGGGCCGCTCGGGCATCCATTGACCTACTTCTTCCTCCTACATATACCCATGTACCCCGAAAACATCAGAAGCCACCACGAAAAACTATTTCCACCGCCGTAACCTTCTATATCCGCGAGATCCCATCTTGGAGTCTTCGCCGGCGCTCCGCCGGAGGGGGAATCGATCATGGAGGGCCTCTACATCATCTCCAAGGCCTCTCCGATGAGTTGTGAGTAGTTTACCATAGACCTTTGGGTCCATAGTTATTAGCTAGATGTCTTCTTCTCTCTCTTTGAATCTCAATACAAAGTTCTCCTCGGTCTTCTTGGAGATCTATTCGATGTAACTCTTTTTGCGGTGTGTTTGTTGAGATCCGATGAATTGTGGGTTTATGATCAAGTTTATCTATGAGAAATATTTGAATCTTCTTTGAATTCTTTTATGTGTGATTAAGTTATCTTTGCAAGTCTCTTCGAACTATCAGTTTTGTTTGGCCTACTAGATTGATCTTTCTTGCAATGGGAGAAGTGCTTAGCTTTGGGTTCAATATTGCGGTGTCCTTTCCCAGTGACAGCAGAGGAAGCAAGGCACGTATTGTATTGTTGCCATCGAGGATAAAAAGATGGGATTTATATCATATTGCATGAGTTTATCCCTCTACGTCATGTCATCTTTCTTAATGCGTTACTCTGTTCTTTATGAACTTAATACTCTAGATGCATGCTGGATAGCGGTCGATGTGTGGAGTAATAGTAGTAGATGCAGGCAGTAGTAGGTCTACTTGTCACGGATGTGATGCCTATATACATGATCATGCCTAGATAATCTCATAATTATTCGCTTTTCTATCAGTTGCTTGACTGTAATTTGTTCACCCACCGTAATACTTATGCTATCTTAAGAGAAGCCACTAGTGAAACCTATGGCCCCCGGGTCTATCTCTTATCATATAAAGCTTTCAATCTACTTTTATTTGCATCTTTACTTTTCCTATCTATATTATAAAATACCAAAAATATATTTATCTTATCATATTATCTCTATCAGATCTCACTTTTGCAAGTGGCCGTGAAGGGATTGACAACCCCTTTATTGCGTTGGTTGCGAGTTGTTGTTTGTTTATGTAGGTGCGTGGGACTTTTGAGGAGCCTCCTACTGGATTGATACATTGGTTCTCAAAAACTGAGGGAAATACTTACGCTACTATTGCTGCATCACCATTTCCACTTCAAGGAAAACCAACGCAAGCTCAAGACGTAGCAGGCCCCTCCCCGTCCGAGCACAGGGGAGGGTGGCGACGAGACCATGGCCCAATCCAATGCTTCGGTCACCGAATACCAGGAGGATGCGTCCCTCCTGGTGAATAGTGGGGGGGGGAGTTAAGGCCGTCCGAACCTCCCCGACCAGCCGCGCTGGAGCCCCCGATCCTCGGAGGTGCCGATGCCGCCTCCCACCAAAGGGGGAGCCGGGGCCCCACCACCCGCACCGACACCAAAACAATCAGGTGGCGGCAGGCTGGCCAGATGCGACGGAGGAGTTGGTGAACAGCTCCCTCATCATCGCCGAACACCGCGCCCTTGTGCGTGCAGTTTTACAAAGTGTTCG
This sequence comes from Triticum aestivum, assembly GCF_018294505.1. Taxonomy (NCBI): domain Eukaryota; kingdom Viridiplantae; phylum Streptophyta; class Magnoliopsida; order Poales; family Poaceae; genus Triticum; species Triticum aestivum. The sequence continues at coordinate 234,129,142 of NC_057813.1, forward strand.
GTCCGTCAACACCGGACTGAACAATGCTGCCCAAGGCCTTTTAATAGGCTTCAAGTTGAGTCAATTAATGCTCTTTCCCCGCATAACGGACTTAGCTTTTATCTAGAGTTTGAGAAGGCCTTGTGCATAACAGCCCTCGAGACTCTGTGAGAATTGCCAAAACCTTACAGAGGATCAAATATTCATATGGTAGTGTCTGAAGCGTTATGATTGATTTGATATTGCTGGCATCGTGCTTGGCAGCGACTGCTAATGCCGCGGCGCTGGAGGAGATGGATCGGAAGCTTAAACGCTCTGATGTAGAGCTTGACCTTGTCAACAAGCGGCTTGATGAGGCGCAAGGTAAGCCCTTATCGAAATTCGTAGTCAATATTACCTGATAGTTATGTTCTAGATTGTATGCTGAGCCTAGGGTGTTTGATGACTACAACCGCCGCCGCAGAGGTCGAGTGCCTCAAGGCCATGGTGAAGAAGGCCGAGGAGGCCGAGCAGAAGGCGGTGTCCGAACTCAAGACGGTGCGGACCGCTGGCGAGAAGCACCAGGCTCGAGTGGCCGAAGTGCCACAGGAGCTCAAGGATGCCGTCACGAAGTGTGTGGACCTTCAGCAGAAATAGAAAGAGAAGCCCTCCGAGCTGTCCAAAATGGAAAAAGAGCTTTGGGAGACCAGCATAGAAGTGTGGGGTGCCCGAGAGGAGCTCCGCCAAGTGAGGCAGATCGCAGATGGTAAGCCATACTTACTGCCAAGTGTATCACTGTAAAAAAATACACTTCCATGATGACACGTGTTTGTCACAGTAGGTCGCGTTTTTTGTCATGCATGTACATCCATGTCGATTTTATGACAGAATCAAGATAGTCATACCTGTGCTGTCGTAGAAGTGTTCCATGACATTACCAAAATTATCATCACGGAAGTGTCCACTTCCATGACGATAAATCGCGCGTCACAGAAGTGCTTTCGTCAAGGGTGACCGACACGTGGCATCCACCATAACGAAACACCATTAAGCTATCGGGTCGGGTTTTGGATCCGATAACTCGTTAACAGCCCCGACCAATGGGGATTTTCCCCGTGTAAAATCATCATTGGCTGGAAGAAACACGTGTTGGCTCATCGTTGGGACAGGTGTCATCAACTCATTGGACAGAAGGCGCCTATGATACGCCGACACGTGGCATGACCCAATAGAGGTCCATTCCTGTGAAAAGGCCGGCCCATTTGACTTCGTCAAAAGGTGGTGGGCCGGCCCATGGAAAGCCTATTAACGGCATGTTCGCATATAGCCCATTTACAACCCGCTAACCTAAGGCCCGTTACGCCCTATCCGAATTAGGCCCAGTAGCATCATCTGGGCCATCCAGTATGATTCCAGCCCATTTTCACTTTTGGCCCATGTATGGCCCATGACGTCTTTCGGCCCATATGAGGCCCTTTGTAACTCTTGGCCCATTAACGGCCCATGGTGAAACTGGCCCGTAGTGAACAATGTATCACTTTATACCCATTACCGGCCCATGGTGAAATTGGCCCGTAATGAACAGTGTATCACTTTATACCCATTAACGGCCCGTTATTCCGTTGAGCTGTTTCCAGCCCATGTTATCTTTCGGCCTTCTCAGAGCCCATTTACTCTTGGGCTCATTTCCAGCATTCGTTTACTTACGGCCCGTTAGTGTCATTTTCTGCTTGTGGGCTAAATTCAGCCCGAGGTTACAGTCGGCCCGTTTTGTGGCCCGTTAATACATTGGGCCATTTTCACAGCGTCATCAAATACGGCCGATTAACGACGGCCCATTATGGTCGGCCCATGAACAGACGATTCCAACTCTAGCCCGTTTACGGCCATAATGCGGTCTATTATCGGCCCATGTTTGGCCAACCGATCATACGGCCCGTACAAGGCCCATTGATGATACGGCCTGTAGAAGGCCCATTGTGTCTACGACACGTAGAAGGTCCATTGTTTCTACGGCCCGTAGGAGGGAAATGGTAACTACAGTAAATATGTAGCCCATGGTTATTGTGGCCTAGTTTCAAAAAATAGGTATTGCGGCCACTAGCAAACCGCGGAAAAAGAACTGCACTGACTACAAGCAAAGAAATAAACAAGACAATGAGGAAATAAATAAGCAAGCAACTTATGCTAGGCTATCACGGCTATTACACATATTACATCCACTGGGCATCAAAGTTCGCCACCAGTGCAAATATAGGGAACACAACAGCATATAAACACCGCAGCAAAACAAGTCCAGAACTGAAACCACTTCAGAAGAGCTCAAGAAACAATATCCTGGGTACCCATAATGCTAGCAAGATGCTTAGCAAGCTTATTGACTTTCTCTTGTTTGGCGCTTAAGTCCTCCAGCACTTGCTGTTGCACCAGAAAGTTTGCATTTGAATTCTGCAGGGACTTCCTCAGTCCTTCGGCTTCCTGTCACATAACATCTGATGGATGTCTTTCAACTTGAAGTTGAGACTCAAGAAGCCAAACTGATTCAGACAACGAGTTCGAAGAGCTGGTGCCAGCAGTAGTAGCCAGTAACTCGAACACTACATCAAGACAGGACTTCGGGGTTGTCTCAGTGTCTTCAATATAGTTTTTATCAGCTTTCTTGGAGACCAACAAGGATGTCTCACTATCTTGAACCTTATCCGCATTACTTCCTTTACCATTGCATAATGGGGTACTCTTCTCCAATATTTTATCCGCTTTCTAGAAGAGAAACAAACAAACACATCACAGGTTTACAATGTAGTATATGAAACTCATTTTGGTAAACCAGTTCAGTAGTAAGGTGGACATGATAACAACATGAAACAAACATATATCTACGTAGTATGGTCACTGCATGGTCTATATCATTCTAGATTATGTTGCCAAATCAAGATAGATACAGTTCGAATCATATCTATTTAAGACAAAGCAGCATAGACATAATATAAGCGTGGGAAACTACACAGCAATAACAACACTTGTAATGTGCATGGCATGAGAACATAACTGTTTATTCAATTGAAACTGAAATCAACATATAGCAAGTTACAACATCAAACAACCAAACACGTTGAAGAAACATGTTTAAAACATACCTATTGCGCCATTGGAGTTTCAATTGCATCCTTCAAATTTGAAATTAGTTGGTATGAGTAAATACAGTGATGCAAGAGCAATGTAGTATGAACCATAGAAATGGAACCTGACCTGAGAACAATTCTTCTTCTCCTTTAAGCGTTGACTTGGGGTTCGGAGTGGTGGTCCTCGTGCTTTGGGCACTGCAGTTGCCTTACTAGCTGCTCATGTTTGGGTACTCTGTGGTGGAGACGGTGCTGTGCCAACGGGAACTGGGTGTCTATCTGCTGGGGTTGGGGTTAGAAGGGGTGTAGCTGGTTCTCTGTCCAACTGGGTAGGGGTACAATCTACATGAGTGTGCGTTATGTGTGGTGGGTTGGTTCTTGGGCAAGTACAACCGTGGTTCTATCTGCATCGACAGGTAGCACGATCTTTTCTGAAGACCGTGTTTTTACTCCCACAGATACTGCCATCACTCCCTCCAATTGAAATGGTTGATAAACAAGAAAAGTAATTGAATGTACAGACATTGTAAGATAGACAGGTGCAATGTATAGTAGGGAAGAAAACAGGGCATGAAATAATTCACATTTATGTTGTCTAACCAAACAGAATAGCAGGACATAATTTCACATATATGATGGCTAATTAAACAGGATAGCATGACACAATTTCACATGTATGATGGCTAACTAAACAGGATAGAATGACATACTTCAAAATTTGATGACTATGTAAACAGGATGACATGATATAACTATACGATGTGTCTATTAAAGTGGTTGGCATGCCATAAATCACAAACATGTCATCGATGGAAACGTGATGGCATGATATAATTCATGGATAGAATGACATAATTTAAAATATGATGACTATGTAAACAGGATGAGATGATATAACTATATTATGTCTTTAGAAAATGGGTTGGCATGCCATAATTCAGATACATGCTGTCTATGTAAACATCATGGCATGACATAATTCAAATATATGATTTATATACTAAGGAAGTGAGCAGAGGGCAATCGCATATATGATGTGTCAACTAAGGAGATGGCATTCAATATTGTGTATATGATGTAAAAACTAAGAATTGCAATACAACATATGCATGATATGAGTAATATAACCCTGCCAAGTTTGAGCATACACCTCAGGGGGATAATAGGACTGGTCATCTGCCTCTGAATCCTCCTTTGAAGAGCTATCTGTAAACAGCAAGATATGTGCTTCAGCAGGTAGCATTGTCTGCTCTGAGGACCTTGTTTTCACTCCAGATTTCTCCATCACCAATTCAAATGGCTGATGCACAGGAAGAGCAGTTGAATATACAAACATTGTCGACAAAAGCAATGAGAAATACAAAAAAGGACGACATGATATAATTCACATATATGACGCTTGCCTAAACAGCATGGCATTGCATAATTCACATACATAATGCCTTGCAACAAGATAACATTGCATAATTCACATATATAATGTCTTGCATCAAGATGGCATTGCATAATTCACATATATGGTAATTAGACACTAAACAAGTGGCATTCACACAAAGCATGTCTAAACTAAGCAAATGACATAGCAATGCAAGATACCATATGCACGATATGAGCAACATAACCCTGCCAAGTTAGAGCATGCACCTCGGGGTGGGGGGGAATATGACTGGTCATCTGTCTCTGAATCCTCCTCTGAGGAGCTATCGGTAACAAGCAAGGCATGCATTTTGTTAGATAACATTGTCTGCTCTGAAGACCTTGTTTCCACTCCAGATTTTTCCATGACCGTGTCGAATGGCTGATGCAGAGGAAGAGTAATTGAATTTACTAAAATTGTTGACAAATTTAACACGTAATAAAAAATGATGGCATGATATAATTCACATATAAGATGACTGGCTAACCAGGGTGGCATTGCAAAATTCACATATATGATGCCTGGCTAAACAAGATGGTATTGCATGATTCACATATACGATAAAGAAACTAAACAGATGGCATTGACACAAAGCATGTCTAAACTAAGCACATGACATCTTTAATGTATACAGTAAGCAATGCAAGGCACCATATGCATGATATTACCAACATCAGCATGCCAAGTTAGAGCAAAGACCTCATGGGGTAAATAGGAGTGGTCTTCTCGTTCCGAATCTCCCTCAGAACAGTTATCTTCCTCTTGATTACGATCCGAAATGGGTGGAGGGGGAGCTGCCTTTGCGCCCACCATGGAACAACGTCTGCATGAAATTTTATTGCCACGCAAGGCTCGTTTCTTTTGATCTACATGATCAGTTCCATTGTGTACAATAACTGGCATGCATAGGAATAAAACTTAGTGAGATTATGTAAGGAGTGCATGCACAAATCCAGAGTGATGGTAGCAAACTGTGGATAGACCCAAAACCAATGATAGCAGGCAGATAATAGCTTTAGTTAAAAAATACAGATAATGGCTCCTTTAATGTTTGTTTGCACCCAACATGAAACTCATAGTAGACACCGGAGATTAACCAGATAGTAGACAGATAGTACTGATTGCTGCCCCAATATGTACCCCACAACCATTTAAAAACTCAAGTTTCAGCATTAGTTTTGACCTGACTCGGAGTCTAATAGGTGAACATGATGATAATGTAGCAAGTCACCATATTAAGCGACGCATAACGTAAGCAGACACGGAAGAGTGCGACCTCTCTTGCGGACCCGTGTAGTTCTCAAGGTCATCTGCTCAGTTGATGATGGTAATGCAGTTGTCGCGGCTGCCGGTGGCGGGGAAGAAGATCTGAGGCGGCGAAAGACAGTCTGGAGAGCGAATCCCTGCTGTGGTGAACCCTTCCGTCGTTGGAGCAGCTGAGCTGGGGTGGAACACAACGCCGCAGGAGCAGGACAAACCACACAAGGTTTTCTTTGACATATATCTGTAACAGAAGTAATTGAGTAAGGGCTTGTTTGAATTTGATGATTCTAACAATGCAGGGATAGGAAATAGATAGGAATAGGATAGGAATGCATGTGCAAAACAGAGAATTTAAAAACACAGGATTTCTGCCAATCTGGGTGTTTGATTCACAACAATTGGAAGATCACAGGATGGAAAAAAGCATGGTGAGATTAAGTTAAACCACAAGAAAATGTATGGTTATAATGCTATTATGCTACTATCTCTTAGTCTTGTGCTTGATGAATAGGAATATGAAAAGGAGGACAAGTGGAAATTAGAATTCCTACGGTTTTTCTTTCAAGGAGACACTAAAGGAACAAATCCTACAGTTTTCCTTTGCTCCATTCCTTTGCACCAAATTCATGAAAAGTAGTACCATAGGAAACTTTCCAATTCCTATGTTTTTCATTCACTTTTCCTTTCAAGCACTGGCGATTCTAGTAGGCAGGCTTGAGCAAGGAAAATCCTACACTAAAGAAATGTTTTTGTGCTAATTCTATTACTTTGGGCCCAGGCCACTGCCATACTAGCTCAACTCCCAGGCCCATCGACAAATGCACAACTCAAACGCGCAGAGATAAATAATGATGGCGTTCAAGAGAGTCCATCACCAATAGCTAAGTTGCCTGGTACCTCACTACTTGTCATATAGTAGGATAAAATAACCGTATTTCCCGGTACTATGAGTGCTCAGTGGACAGTGTATATAACATGTAGAGTAAAAAAGAGATGCAACAAGTGTACAACATCTTTGGCGAAGCCATGTCGATCTCAGCGTGATTGGGTTGGCCAGTGAGGATGCTCCGGCTGACTTGGCTGTCGGAGGAGGGGAAGAAGATCTTAGGTGTCTGGAGATGGAGCCCGAGGTACTTCTCCGCTGTGATGGAGGGTTTCATTGTTGGAGCAGCTCTGGTGAGTTGTACGACGCCGAGGCTGAAGCAGGACAAGAGAGACAACGTTAACCTGAGTGGAATTCTAATAGCATCTCCAATACATGACGTAAAATACATAACCACAAAGTGCTAGATGTAAAATACATCAGCCGCTCATCTCTGAATTTAATTGTCGAAACTGAGTTTAACTGTCAAAACTGAACTTAACTGTCGAAACTGAACTTAACTGCCAAAACTGAATTTTGCTGCCAAAACTGAACGCACTAGCAAGGTGAGGCTACACGTCGGTCGACTGACTTTTTCATCTCTGGTCAGTCGATTTTGCAGCCGTTGGATACGAAATCAAGGGCCTGCGGTTCATCTTCAACCTCCACCCCCTGAGCCGCCAGCCACCACCGGCCAAACAGCAGCCCCCCGCCGCCCGCAACTGGTGGTGCGCCGCCCCGCCCGCCCCGAAAACACTCCCCACCATCGGTCTGCCGCTGCCCCGGCCATCCCTCTAGGCCCCCCGTGCCGAGCTTTTTCTCCGGCGATCCCCATGCCACCGCCTCGCCAACTCCCCGCCACCACCGGCGACCACCGCCCCACCCTGAACCCTAAGATAGATAGTGGGGTACCTCTTCGGCGAGCCACCTCCCCGCTGCGGCTGGTTCTTCCTTCACCCCGGCGAGCCCCCCCACCCCCTGAAAATCAACTGACCCAAAAATCGATTCAGTCGACTGAAGTGCAGCTAAATCGGAGCAGCATCGCAAGCAAGAGCAAGAGTGAGAGCAGCAGCGCGAGCAAGAGCAATAGCAAGAGCAGACCAGGCAGGGGACCGAGAGCAAGAGCAGAGCAGCAGCGCGAGCGAGACCTAAAGTAGCAGCAGATCCTAGTGATGTGGACGTCGCCACCGAGCGAGTGACACCATGGAGGAAGTGGCTGGCGATGCCGCCGTGGATGGAGCCGCGCCGTGTCGGCTCGGGACCAAGCGCCGGCAGCACCGTGAGACCGAATCAAGAAGAAAATGCAGCGATTAGTGTACAACCTCTTTGGTGGCGCCGATTAGGCTGTAGCTTCATCCGAGGAAATGGTGATGATGATGCTCTTCCGGTGGTGCAGGTGAAGACGGCGGTGTGGGAATGGAGGTGGTGCGAAAGACGAGGGGAATGTCGGGGCAGCTCCTTGGAGGTGGAGGATGGGGTGGCTGAACCGGCGGGACGACGAGATCAACAACGGATCCTCATCCGGTACGATGGATGAGGGATGTCGAGGTGTTGCTGTGGATGACTGATGACCCACAAGTATAGGGGATCTATCGTAGTCCTTTCGATAAGTAAGAGTGTCGAACCCAACGAGGAGCAGAAGGAAATGATAAGCGGTTTTCAGTAAGGTTTTCTCTGCAAGCACTGAAATAGTGGGTGATAGATAGTTTTGTGATAAAATAAATAGTAACGAGCAAAAGTAAATAAAGTAAATAAAGTGCAGCAAGGTGGCCCAATCCTTTATGTAGCAAAGGATAAGCCTGGACAAATTCTAATAATGAAGACGGAGCTCCCGAGGACACATTGGGAATTATCGTCAAGCTAGTTTTCATCACGTTCATAAGATTCACGTTCGGTACTTTGATAATTTGATATGTGGGTGGACCGGCACTTGGGTACTGCCCTAACATGGACAAGCATCCCACTTATGATTAACCCCTATTGCAAGCATCCGCAACTACAAAAAGGAGTATTAAGGTAAACCTAACCACAACATTAAACATATGGGTCCATATCAACCCCTAACGAAGCAACGCAACTAGGGTTTAAGCTTCTGTCACTCTAGCAACCCATCATCTACTTATTACTTCCCTGTGCCTTCCTCTAGGCCCAAATAATGGTGAAGTGTCATGTAGTCGACGTTCACATAACACCACTAGAGGAAAGACAACATACATCTCATCAAAATATCGAACGAATACCAAATTCACATGACTACTAATAGCAAGACTTCACCCATGTCCTCAGGAACAAACGTAACTACTCACAAAGAATATTCATGTTCATAATCAAAGGAGTAATAATATGCATAAAGGATCTGAACATATGATCTTCCACCATGTAAACCAAATAGCATCAACTACAAGGAGTAATCGACACTACTAGCAACCCACAGGTACCAATTTGTGGTTTTGATACAAGATTGGATACAAGAGATGAACTAGGATTTTGAGAGGAGATGGTGCTGGTGAAGATGTTGATGGAGATTGACCCCCTCCCGATGAGAAGATCATTGGTGATGGCGTTGGTGATGATTTCCCCCTCCCGGAGGGAAGTGTCCCCGGCAGAACAGCTCCGCCAAAGCCCTAGATTGATTCCGCCAAGGTTCCGCCTCGTGGCGGCGGAGTTTCATCCCGTAAGCTTGCCCACGATTTTTTCCAGAGGGAAAGTGATGATATAGCAGAAGATGGGCGCCGGAGGCCCACCAGGGGGCCCAGGAGATAGGGGGCCGCGCCCTAGGGGGGGGGCGCCCCCTGTCTCCTGGACAGGGTGTGGGCCCCCTGGCCTATTTCTTTTGCCCATAAATTCTTATTAAATCCAAAAAGTTGTTTCATGGAGTCTCAGGTCTTTTGGAGTTGTGCAGAATAGGTTTCCAACGTTTGCTCCTTTTCCATCCAGAATTCCAACTGCCAGCACCCCCCCTCTTCATGGTAAACCTTGTAAAATAAGAGAGAATAGCCATAAGTATTGAGATATAATGTGTAATAACAGCCCATAATGCAATAAATATTGATATAAAAGCATGATGCAAAATGGACGTATCAACTCCCCCAAGCTTAGACCTCGCTTGTCCTCAAGCGGAAGCCGAAATCGAAAACTATGTCCACATGTTTAGAGATAGAGGTGTCGATAAAAATAAAATACGGACATGAGGGCATCATGATCATTCTAATAACAGCAACATATATGGATTTTGTCATATGATTTCCTATGTTCAAGTAATAAGAAATTCACAATGTCAAGTATGGTTCAAAAACTTCATTCGGAACTAACAAGCCATAATCTCAGTCATTGAAGCAATTGCAATTTATCGTAACATCAGAAAGAGTCAATAATAGAGCTTTTCAGCAAGCTCACATACTCAACTATCTCGTAGTCCCCTATCATTGTTAACACTCACGCAATACTTGTGGTTATAGAGTTTCAGCCGGACACTGAGAAAGATAGGGGCTTATTGTGTTGCCTCCCAACATATTCACCTTTAGGTGATGTCAACAATAATAGCCTATGCCAACTTACATCCAATTGGATATATGTATCACGATCTTTCAAACACGAGGAGCTTGCCAAAGGATAAAAATAAAAAGGGAAAGGTGAGAATCACCTTGACTCAAGCATAAAGTAAAAACATAAAGTAAAAGATAGGCCCTTCACAGAGGGAAGCAGAGGTTGTCATGCGCGTTTAGGGTTAATGCACGAAATCTTAATGCAAAGGAACGCCACTTTATATTGCCCCTTGTATGCGGACCTTTATTATGCAATCCGTCGTTTTTATTACTTCCACAACAAGTTCATACAAAGATTATTTTCTCTGCACTAATAAGTCATACATATTTAGAGAGCAATTTTTATTGCTTGCACCGATGACAACTTACTTGAAGGATCTTACTCAATCCATAGGTAGGTATGGTGGACTCTCATGGCAAAACTGGGTTTAAGGATATTTGGAAGCACAAGTAGTATCTCTACTTGGTGCAAGAAATTTGGCTAGCATGAGGGGGAAAGGCAAGCTCAACATGTTTGGAAGGTCAATGACAATATACTTTAACTGAGATGTCGGAAAACATAAACCATTACGTTGTCTTCCTTGTCCAACGTCAACTCTTTTAGCATGTCATACTTAATGAGTGCTTCACAATCATAAAAGATGTCCAAGATAATATATTTATATGTGAACCCCTCTTTCCTTATCACTTCCTATTAATTGCAATGATGACCAAGGCTACGTTCATCAACTCTCAACCATTTTTATGCCTCATACTTTCTATGTTTGAAGTTATCACTATCCATAAGATCAATATGAACTCTTTTGTTCTTTCTACTTTCTCAAGATCATAGCAATCATAGCAAAGCCCTTGACTCAACACTAATCTTTATTATAGATAGCACACGGACTCGATTACATAAAGAGATCACAAAGCAAAACTCAAAACTACTTGATATCGAAACTTCGAACTAATAGATCAAGATACTACTAAAGGGATTGAATGAAATAAAGCGGTAAAAATAGGAGTGTGATGGTGATACGATACCGGGGCACCTCCCCCAAGCTTGGCAGTTGCCAAGGGGAGTGCCCATACCCATGTGATTATTTCCTTGGAGGTGATGGAGGTGGTGATGATGACGGTGGATAATCACACATCGAGCGTAAAAGCTCCTCCAACTTGCGGATAATGCCCTTGAGCCCAGCAATATGATCTTTCAACAAAATATTCTCCTCTGTGAGGTACTTGTTCTGTATGCGGGCTAACTCAATCATCTTGAAAGCTTCAATCTCTGTTGGAGTGAAAAGGTTAGGTAAAGGTTGAGGGATGTCTTCTTCTTTCACCACGAGAGCTTGAGCCTCCATGGCCTTCTTGATCCCTTCATCCTTGTTGATCTCTTCTAGTTCCTCTCTTTTCAACTGTATTTTCAATATCCAAGCATCCTTGTCCTCGTTGTTGGAGGAGGGAGAAGTCATGGTGCTCTAAATCTGCAACAGAAACAGCTCGAAATGAAAACAGAGGATATTTGCGTGATACGGTGTTCAAAACCTTCGGGAGTATATATAATGAATTTTTACCGACCAAAATACGTAGCATACAAGAAAACGGAGTCCGGGAGGCACACGAGGTGCCCACGAGACAGGGGGCGCGCCCTACAGGGGGGGGACCCTCCTCTCTCATGGGAGCCTCATGCCCCTTTCGGACTACTTCTTTCTTCCTAAAATTGTAAAATAATCCAAACTGATAAAAATTGCCATTAGAGTTGTTTTGGAATCGGTTTACTTACCATACCACGTATCTATGCCTTTTCGGAGTCTGAAACGTTCTGGAAAGTGTCTCTTATGTATTCCTCAGGGGTTATGGTTTCAATAATATTAGTTTCAACATTAATAGGATTACCTGAAATATAATGTTCAATTCTTTGACCATTTACCACCCTCGGATTTGTGCCTTCGAAGTTGTTGATTTTTATAGCACCAGAACAATAGACCTCCTCGATAACGTAGGGACCTTCCCATTTTGAGAGAAGTTTTCCTGCAAAAAATCTTAAACGAGAGTTGAACAATAACACATAATCTCCTACGTTAAACTCATGCTTGTGTATCCTCTTATCATGCCAGCGTTTGACTTTTTCTTTGAAAAGCTTGGCATTCTCATATGCTTGGGTTCTCCATTCATCAAGTGGGCTAATATCAAACAACCTCTTCTCACTGGCAAGTTTGAAGTCGTAATTGATCTCTTTAATAGCCCAATATGCTTTATGTTCAAGTTCAAGAGGTAAATGACATGCTTTTCCATAAACCATCTTATATGGAGACATACCCATAGGATTTTTGTATGCAGTTCTATAGGCCCATAATGCATCATCAAGTTTTTTGGACCAATTCTTTCTAAATCTATTAACAATCTTTTGCAAAATTAATTTGAGCTCTCTATTGCTCAACACTACTTGACCACTAGACTGCGAGTGATAAGGAGATGCTATTCTATGATGGACATCATACTTAGCGGGCGTCTTACGGAAAGCACCATGAATAAAGTGTGAACCACCATCAGTCATAAGATATCTAGGGACTCCAAACCTCGAAAAAATAACTTCTTTAAGAATTTTAATAGAGGTGTTATGATCAGCACTACTAGTTGGAATAACTTCTACCCACTTAGTAACGTAATCAACAACAACTAAATATGTTTATAACCATTAGAGGCAGGAAAAGGTCCAATATAATCAAAGCCCCAAACATCAAACGGTTCAATAACAAGAGCATAATTCATAGGCATTTCTTGACGTCTACTAATGTTACCTATTCTTTGACATCCATCACAAGATACGACAAACTTACGAGCATCTTTGAAAAGAGTAGGCCAATAAAAACCAGATTGTAGTACCTTGTGTGCAGTTCTATCTCCAGCATGGTGTCCTCCATAAGATTCAGAGTGACACTTGCGTAGGATTTGTTCCTGTTCATGCTCAGGCACACAACGTCTAATAATACCATCTACTCCTTCTTTATAAAGGTGTGGATCATCCCAGAAGTAATGTCTTAAATCATAAAAGAACTTTTTCTTTTGCTGGTATGTGAAACTAGGCGGTATATATTTAGCAACAATGTAATTAGCATAATCCGCATACCAAGGAGCAGTACGAGAAGCATTGACAACCGCTAATTGTTCATCAGGAAAACTTCATTAATAGGCAGTGGGTCATCAAGAACATTCTCTAACCTAGACAAGTTGTCTGTAATGGGGTTCTCAGCTCCCTTTCTATCAATAATATGCAAGTCAAATTCTTGGAGCAAGAGAACCCATCTAATGATCTAGGCTTAGCATCTTTCTTTTCCATAAGATATTTAATAGCAGCATGATCAGTGTGGATAGTAACTTTGCAATAAACAATATAAGGTCTAAACTTATCACATGCAAACACAACTACTAAGAATTCTTTTTTAGTGGTAGCATAATTTCTCTGGGCAGTATCAATAGTCTTGCTAGCATAATGGATAACATTCAATTTCTTATCGACTCTTTGCCCTAAAACAGCCCCTACAACATAATCACAAGCATCGCACATAATTTCAAAAGGTAAATTCCAATCAGGCGGCTGAACAATAGGTGAAGTGATCAAAGCTTTCTTAAGTGTTTCGAATGCTTCTACACAATCATCATCAAAGAAAAAAGGAATATCTTTTTGCAATAAATTAGTTAGGGGCCTAGAGATTTTAGAAAAGTCCTTAATGAACCTCCTATAAAAGCCAGCATGACCAAGGAAACTTCTTATACCTTTTATGTCCTTGGGACATGGCATCTTTTCAATAGCATCAACTTTGGCTTTATCAACTTCAATACCTCTCTCGGAGATCTTGTGCCCCAAGACTATGCCTTCATTAACCATGAAGTGACACTTTTCCCAATTCAGGACGAGACTAGTGTCTTCGCATCTCTGCAAAACTCGATTAAGGTTGCTCAAAAAATCATCAAAAGAGGATCCATAGACGGAGAAGTAATCCATGAATACCTCACAAATCTTTTCACAAAAATCAGAAAATATAGCCATCATGCATCTTTGAAAAGTAGTAGGTGCATTACATAAACCAAAAGGCATACGTCTATAAGCAAAAGTACCAAAAGGGCAAGTAAAAGTAGTTTTAGATTGATCCTCCGCTGATACAGGTATCTGAGAGAAGCCATAATAACCATCTAGAAAGAAAAAATGTGTGTGTTTGGATAGCCTTTCTAGCATTTGATCAATAAAAGGTAAAGGGTAATGATCTTTCTTAGTAGCTTTATTTAACTTACGAAAATCAATTACCATCCTATAGCCTGTAATAATTCTTTGCGGGATCAATTCATCTTTATCATTAGGAACAACGTTAATACCTCCCTTTTTAGGGACACAATGGAAAGGGCTTACCCATTCACTATCAGCAACGGGATAAATAATCCCTGCCTCAAGGAGCTTTAGTATCTCCTTTCTTACCACTTCCTTCATTTTGGGATTCAATCGTCTTTGAGGATCTCTAACTGGTTTGGCATCTTTCTCCACTGAGATTTTGTGTTGACATAATGTGGGACTAATGCCCTTAAGATCATCCAGAGTATATCCAATAGCAGCTCGGTGCTTCTTCAGAGTTTTCAATAATCTTTCTTCTTCTTTCTCTGAAAGGTTAGCACTAATAATAGTAGGATATTTTTTTTCATCAAGATAAGCATACTTAAGATTATCAGGTAAAGGTTTGATTTCAAACACGGGGTCACCCTTGGGTGGAGGGGGATCCCCAAGAATTTCAACGGGAAGGTTATGTTTCAACATAGGTTCTTGTTTGAGGAACACTTCATCTATTTCTTCCCTTTCCTTCATAAACATATCGTTTTCATGGTCTAGCAAATATTGTTCGAATGGATCAGTTGGTGGAACAGCAATGGAAGCAAGACCAATAATTTCATCCTTACTAGGTGGTTCCCTTTCACGAGGTTGTCTACTAAACTTGGCAAAATTAAACTCATGAGACATACCATCTATGCCAACAGTGACAATATTCTTTTCACAATTAATCTTAGCACTAGCAGTATTCAAGAAGGGTCTACAAAAAATAATGGGACAAAAATCATCTTGTGGGGAACCAAGAACAAGAAAATCAGCAGGGTATTTAATCTTCCCACACAAGACTTCAACATCTCTAACAATCCCAATAGGTTTAATGGTATCCCTATTAGCAAGCTTAATAGTAACATCAATGTCTTCTAATTCAACAGGTGCAATATCGTGCATAATTTCTTTATAAAGATCATAAGGTATTGCATTAGCACTAGCACCCATATCACATACCATGGTAACAATGATCTACTATTTTAACAGAAATAATAGGCGTGCCTACAACATGTCTACGTGTCTTAGTATCGGGTCTAGCAATATTAGCAGTTTCACCCAAGAAAGAGATGACATGCCCATCTAAGTCCTCATCCAAAAGATCTTTAATCATAGCAATACTAGGTTCAACATTAATTTGCTCAGGAGGTGTATAAGTCCTAGTATTACTCTTATGAACAACAGTCGAAGCTTTAACATGATCTTTTATCCTAACAGGAAAAGGAGGTTTTTCAACATAAGCAGTAGGAATAATGGGATCACTATATGTAATAGTCTTTTCTTCGACTGTAATGGGTGCAACTACTTTAACTTCAACAGGAGGATTATACTTAAACCACTTCTCTTTAGGGAGATCAACGTGAGTAGCAAAAGTTTCACAAAAAGTAGCTACTATCTCAGAGTCAAGTCCATACTTAGAGCTAAATCCACGGAAAGCATTGGTATCCATAAAAGATTTAACACAATCGAACTTAGGTGTCATACCTGACTCCTTACCATCGTCGGAACCCCAATCTTCAGAATTGCGTTTAGTTCTTTCCAATAAGTCCCATTTGAAATCAATAGTCTTCAACATATAGGAACCAGCACAGGAAGTATCGAGCAGGTTGCGATTATCAAGAGAAAGCCGAGCATACAAATTATGAATAATCATTTCCCGAGAGAGCTCATGATTGGGGCATGAATATAACATTGACTTAAGCCTCCCCCAATCTTGAGCGATGCTTTCTCCTTCGCGAGGCCAGAAATTATATATGTAATTACGATCACGATGAACAAGATGCATAGGATAGAACTTCTGGTGAAATTCCAACTTCAATCGCTTATAATTCCAAGATCTCGTATCATCACATAGCCTATACCATGTCATTGCATCTCCCTTCAAAGATAAAGGGAATACCTTCCTTTTAGCAACATCATCGGGAATACTCGCAAGCTTAAATAATCCACAAACTTCATCCACAAAGAGAAGGTGTAAGTCGGGATGCAATGTTCCGTCTCCTGCAAAAGGATTAGCTAGCAGTTTTTCTATCATACCCGAAGGAATCTCAAAGTGAATATTTTCATAAAGTTCAGTAGGTTGAGGAGCATCTATTGGCTCTTTTGGTTGGGGTGAAGATACCCCAAACAAGCCCCTCAAAGGATTAGTTTCCATAGTGACAAGTAATAGAAAATTTCAGCACACTAAATAAATGTTTCCTTACCAAGTTCCACTCACCAAGGGCGCTACGCTCCCCGGCAACGGTGCCAGAAAAGAGTCTTGATGACCCACAAGTATAGGGGATCTATCGTAGTCCTTTTGATAAGTAAGAGTGTCGAACCCAACGAGGAGTAGAAGGAAATGATAAGCGGTTTTCAGTAAGGTTTTCTCTACAAGCACTGAAATAGTAGGTGATAGATAGTTTTGTGATAAGATAAATAGTAACAAGCAAAAGTAAATAAAGTAAATAAAGTGCAGCAAGGTGGCCCAATCCTTTATGTAGCAAAGGATAAGCCTGGACAAATTCTAATAATGAAGAAGGAGCTCCCGAGGACACATTGGGAATTATCGTCAAGCTAGTTTTCATCACGTTCATAAGATTCACGTTCGGTACTTTGATAATTTGATATGTGGGTGGACCGGCACTTGGGTACTGCCCTAACATGGACAAGTATCCCACTTATGATTAACCCCTATTTCAAGCATCCACAACTACAAAAGGGAGTATTAAGGTAAACCTAACCACAACATTAAACATATGGGTCCATATCAACCCCTAACGAAGCAATGCATAAACTAGGGTTTAAAATTCTGTCACTCTAGCAACCCATCATCTACTTATTACTTCCCTATGCCTTCCTCTAGGCCCAAATAATGGTGAAGTGTCATGTAGTCGACGTTCACATAACACCACTAGAAGAAAGACAACATACATCTCATCAAAATATCGAATGAATACCAAATTCACATGACTACTAATAGCAAGACTTCACCCATATCCTCAGGAACAAACGTAACTAATCACAAAGCATATTCATGTTCATAATCAGAGGAGTAATAATATGCATAAAGGATCTGAACATATGATCTTCCACCAAGTAAACCAAATAGCATCAACTACAAGGAGTAATCAATACTACTAGCAACCCACAGGTACCAATTTGTGGTTTTGATACAAGATTGGATATAAGAGATGAACTAGGGTTTTGAGAGGAGATGGTGCTGGTGAAGATGTTGATGGAGATTGACCCCCTCCCGATGAGAGGATCGTTGGTGATGACATTGGTGATGATTTCCCCCTCCCAGAGGGAAGTGTCCCCGGCAGAACAGCTCCGCCAGAGCCCTAGATTGACTCCGCCAAGGTTCCGCCTCGTGGCGGCGGAGTTTCATCCCATAAGCTTGCCCACGATTTTTTCCAGAGGGAAAGTGATGATATAGCAGAAGATGGGCGCCGGTATCTCAAATTCAAATGAGTCTGACCTTGTTCAATATGTATACATTACAACATGCTCGTTTGCAAACCACACCGCGCAGATCTCCGTTATATTCATGCATGCATGGGTTTCAAACATCAGAATCTCTTATTCAAATATTTGAATTCAACTTTACATTGATTATGCCCTCACCTAGTCTTTTAGACCCACATAGTCGTCTTCTCTTTATAGTTGTACCACTAACTTTCTCTCATGCATGCATGCACACACACTACTAGTCAGCATTATCCATCGCACACATGCAATCTTTTTCTTCAGGTCGGTCTCCCATGAAGGCACACACCCACACACATCCCCCTCTCCATCATATCGGGCATTCTTTATCTCTCATGCGTGCATGCGGAACGATCGATGTTCCTCTATGTATGTGTGTATATAGCTAGGTTTTTCATAGTTTTCCACACAAACCGATCAATCGATATATCCAGTGAGGTCTCACCCTCTTTCGCACGTCCACATCGATCAATCTATACCTCTCTATATAGGATTAACATATATAGCTAATACACCCACATTAATTATATATCCAACGTCCCCCTCTCATCATCCATGCCTTCCGCTTTATCTCTCAGACGCGCACACAATGGCAAAGACAGGGGGCAGTAAGGGCCCTGCCCCCCTAACTTCACTATATATCGAGGCTAATATGAATGTGACCATTAGACAATTGCTGCTAAAAATAGTTTAAGTTCATGAATTGACCCTCCTTGTAAAGGATTAGCAATGCTTGGCCCCCCTAGCTCATTTATTTTTCATGGCTCCACCACTGCGCGCAACAACGCATGTTCTCGCCTCCTCTCTCTAAATATCGGTCTCACACTTGTGCATTCCTTCATAGTCTCCCTCCACTCGGCCCCTCGCACCATATTCTAGCCCCCACCGGATTTTGCCATGTGTACAATCTAGCAGACTCCATGGTTGAACTTAAGCATAATGCACAAACCTCAAAACAAAAGTGGTTCTCTTTTGTTCTAGAATCTTCCGTATCATAACTGCCCAAACTTTTTTTCTAGTTGAATTGCCATTATTTGTTTTTACTTTATGCTTTACAACACACAATTCCATGAATCATAAAATAGATTAAGGGCTTCTTTGATTCAAAGGATTCTCAAAGGAATTTTGGAGGATTCTAATCATTAGGAATTTTTCTTATCTTGGTTGTTTGATTCGTAGGATTGTAAACCATAGGAATTTTTCCATATGATTCATTTGCACTAGATTTCATAGGAAACATCCCATCCACTCAAACCTCTTTGAAAGAATTCTGCGTTTTTTATGCACAATCAAACACTCATACAATCCTGTAGGATTCAAGACGACATTCCACTATAATCCCATGTTTTTCCTATTCCCGCGTTTTGGAAATCCCACGAATCCAAGAGGCCCTAGCTTTCTTATAAAAACTAATTGATTTTGAATGAGATGAACTATAAGAATTAAACGAAGGTCTACATCAGGCATATATGACTCAGAGCTTACATGCTATAGTAGTGTGGTATTTATTCATAATTTGGTTGCAAAATCTGATGCGTGCAATGCACGTGTACCTTACTAGTACTTCGAGTATGTGCAAAACACGTAAATTAGAATTCCAATGGCACGCTACACAGTGTCTCTCTTACAGTTCATGAAGCCACATGGAACATGTGGAGGCGTTGTCGCGACCTCCTTGCGTGGATTGATCACAGTGACATGCTGCTGGTTCCAGAAGAATGTACTCGTCCTCCCTGAGCCATACTGGCGGTACATGCACGAAGCGAAGATGTGCACGCACGCCACACACGCACTCATTCCCTCGCACGCACACACGGGTACACGGGAGGACGCAATTTTGTACCAAGGTCCACCCCATGTGATAATTTGATGCGTGTAAAGTCGTTCACTTCATTGATGGTCAATTAATACAGCGCATGCAAATTGAGTGGACGTGGGGGCGGAAGAAAGACATTATTACTCCACTGCGCGCATGCGAGTAGTTAAATCATGGGTTGCTAGTAGTACTTCCATTGGTCTCCTTCATATTTTGTGCCAATTTTTGACAGTAACATAATATTTACGCATTTGAGCAGTGTAGTCTACTTGAAATTTATGTTCCGCTAAACTCATCGGGAGCCGTTTCGGGCCTCGAAACCAAAACCATCAATTAATCTTTACCTTGTTCCCATCACATTCGAAAGCCTACTCACACCTACTAGTACGTACCAAACCTAAATGTGTTCCCACTATGCAGGTATTAGTACTAGTGCTAGTACTTAGGTTATAAAAAGGGGAACTACCTAACCGAAAATTACTCTACCTTTCTTCCTCATAAGTGCTTCTTCTTCGTTCGTCCTTGCCATGGCCGGTGAGCAGAGCTCTAGGTCGAGAACTACTCGTAACAAGGGAGCGCCAACCAAGGCTGCGGAAAAAAAGAGAGGGCTCGCCGCCACGCAGAGACCTCAAAAGATCTCTCACGGGTAGGTGATGGCTTCCAGGAGCGCCCTAGCCGCGGAGGCGAACATGCCGAGCCGGCGGCGCTGGAATCGTTATCCCTCGATGGCATGCCCGATCAGCTCAATAAGCACCTCAATAAGTAGAAGGATTTCATCCAAGGCTTGGTGGAGCTGCTAAAGGAGAGCCTCGACGACATGCCCGCTGAGCTCAATAAGCAGGGGGAGTTGATTGCTGGCTTGGTGATGCTGCTGAAGAAGAGCATTGCCTCGGAGAAGAAGGCGACCAGCGAAATCCTGTGACTTCAGGAGGACAAGGCAAAGCTCTACCACGAGATCGACCTGTTGAAGGAGAAGAACGCCAACTGGAAGAAGCTGCATGAGAATAGTAGTTCCTCGATGAAGATGTTGCAGGCCCTCGTCATGGAGCAGAAGGAGGAGTTGGCGAAGCTCCGCATCGAGCACCCGACTGTTGTCAAGGTATGTAATGCGGCTGTGGAACATATGATGAAGGCTCGCGTCGAGAAATCCTGCGTCATGGACAAAATGAAGAAGATGGCGGAGGAGACGCGCAAGGAGATGGAGGTCGTGGAGGCGATGAAGAAGCAATTACGACTCCACGGTGAATTAGATCATTTGGGGTGATAATCTTCCTTCTTCTTTTGCTCATGTGTTTCATCTTTTGCTTCGGGTGTTTCACCGCACGTGTCATGTTCTCTGCGAGGCATGAATAGAACAATGCTTTTTTTGAGGGAATGAATAAAACAATGCTAACAATGAGATGACTAGCAAATTAGATCATTTTTATTGCCATATGGCACCGGGCTGCCGTGTTTCGTGCTCCTCCGTCGTAGTACTACTCCAGTGGAAAACTTGAGTATACCACACGGTTCTTTGCTCCTCCTCAAGTCGTGGGCGCATTTATACGAGCAGTCAAATCACAAGGCCCCGCCTTCCAGCAGTAATGAGCCGTCAAATCACAAAGGCCCTTGTGACGCCCTCGATTCAATCATACACTAATCATACACACAAATGTGCACGATCAAGATCAAGGACTCACGGGAAGATATCACAACACAACTCTAGACACAAAATAAAATAATACAAGCTTTATATTACAAGCCAGGGGCCTCGAGGGCTCGAATACATAAGCTCAAAGACACAAGAGTCTACGGGAGAAACAATATCTAAGCACAAACATACGTTAGTCAAGTTTGCCTTAAGAAGGCTAGCACAAAAGCATCTACGATCGAAAAGGCAAGGCCTCCTGCCAGGGAGCCTCCTAACTACTCCTGGTCGTCGGCGTCCGTCACGTGGTAGTAGGCACCCTCGGGGTAGCAGCAGCCATCAGAGGTGGCATCTGGCTCCTGGACTCCGTCATCTGGTTGTGTCATCCGAGAAGAATGGAAAAGGGGGAAAAGAGGGAGCAAAGCAACCGTGAGTACTCATCCAAAGTACTCGCAAGCAAGGATCTACACTACATATGCAACATTATCAAAGGAAGGCTGTATATGTGGACTGGGCTGCAGAAATGCCAGAATAGAGAGAAGGCCTAGTCCTATCGAAGACTAGCATCTTCTAGAAACCACCATCTTGCAGCAAATAGGAGGGAGTAGAGTATCATAAAGTAAAGTAGTAGTAGTGTTATCGACCTCGGCTAGAGATCCTTTCTTGACTCCCTGCGAGAAAGCAATCCCAGAGCCATACTATCCAATTCTCATCACAATCCAATTCTCATCACAAGTATCTAGTTCTAGTTGTATCGTTCGGGATACAACTCCAAGTGTCCGTTACCGTAGGACAGGCTATCGATAGATGTTTTCTTCCCTGCAGGGGTGCACCAACTTACCCACCACGCTCGATTAACTCCGGCTGGACACACTTTCCTTGGTCATGCCCATCCTCGGCCAAACAATACGCCGCAACCTGAACTAGGCCTAATAGAGATGTCAGCACGCCGGACTAAACCTATGCCCCCAGGGGTCATGGGCCATCTCCCTGAGAACTCTTGCACGTTGCGTACGCGGCCGGTGAGCAGACCTAGCTACCTCCTTAAAAAAGGCAGGTGCTTACCAGTCCAACCCGGCGTGCGCCGCTCAGTCACTGACGTCTATTAAGCTTCGGCTGATGCATACGACGCATAACGCCCATACTATGCCCACGTGATGGTTAGTGCTATCAGGCCAGAGGCCCCTCGGATCAAATATCCAAATCATAGTGGACTAGGAACGCGCGGTAACAAGCAGAGACTCACGAAAGATGTGACTCCGTTGCCCCGTCTCGAGGACTTGCGGCAAGGGCTAAGAATGCCCGGCCACGCCTCGTATTCAACTCTCGGGTACCCTCCAGGTCAACCCGTCTCCACATCACTCGCAATTATGCTCGCGCGGGTACCACTCAGGGTCGACCCATCTTTAGTAACATGGTTAAGTGTAAATTCATAGTAATCATAGTAACTGTGTGTCTAAACATCAAGGGGAAACCCGAGGAATCACACCCGGTGAATTCCACTCGATGTAATCATCAAGGTGATCATAAGAGGAATCACCCCCGATGTTCACACTTGAGGGGTTGCACGACAGAGTCGTATCGGAAATGGTTAAGGCAGAATCACCCTCGATGACCACGACCGAATAGCTACACTACAGGGTTAACATCAGAAGTGTTGTAGAGGTCTCACCCTCGGCACTCGATAGTAACCCAGCAGTGTCGAGCAACTAAGGGGAAAGTGATGTGCGGTGCTGGGGCCTGGTCTTCAGTCCCATTGATCGGGTCTTCGATGATGAAGCAGGGGCAACAAGGACAAGGTGGGGGTCACTGATGGATCACTAACCAACCTATACTAAGCAGTTTAGGATAAGCAGGTAAGGTACAACAGCAGATACAAAAGTAGGCTATGCATCAGAATAGGAGTCATCAATAACAACATCAAAATCAAATGCAAGCATGAGAGAATGGAATGGGCGATATCGGAAATGATCAAAGGGGGGGGCTTGCCTGGTAGCTCAGACGAGAAGTAGGAGTCGTCGGTGACGTAGTCGATCACAGGGGCATCAGCATCGTCACAGGGTCTACCGAAGAGAAGAGGGGGAGAAACAGTAAATACATAGCAAGCAAGTGCATAACAGGACAACACACAGAGCTAGACGTGTTCTAACGTGGTGCTACACGATACCGGCAAAGGGGGAAGTCAACCGGGAATGTATTCCCGGTTCCGGACCTGTGTTAGACATGTGACCGGAGGGGGAATGTTCCATGTTCAGATAGTTAGAGGCAGCTGACAGGTAAACGGACCGCGTATTCGGATTCGTCTCGTCGTTCTGAGCAACTTTCATGTATAAAACTTTTTCATCCGACTTACGGTTTATTTTCTACGAATTTTAAAAGATTTAAACATTTTCTGGATTTATCTAAATTAACAGAAATGGAATTATGACGTCAGCATCGCGTGGGATTACGTCAGCAGTCAACAGACTCGCTGACCAGGTCAAACCTGGCCTATGGGTCCAGTGGGACCCACATGTCAGCCTCTGTTAGACTAACAGTGGATTAAACTAACTAATCTGGCTTAATTAGCCACTGGACCCCACCTATCATAGATAGTTGACTAAACTAATTAAGTTATTTAAACAAAAACGTATTTAGACTAATTAATAGAGGGGGGACCCACTTGTCAGGTCAACCATGCACAGTCAGCATAGTTGACCCGGTCAACTAGTCAACTAGGCCCGTGGGACCCAGCTGCCAATGACCCCGACGCGGCCACGTGGGCGCCATGTTAGCGTCGGCGCTGGTACAGCTCCGGCGGGGCTTTTCGCTGCGGCCGAACGTCGGTGAGCCTCGGATTCACGCTATGGTGGGTCTCCGGATGCGTGGCTAGGCGCGTTTGACGAGGCTCGACGTCCCGCGCATGATGGTGCTACCGGTTGGACTCCGGGATGGTCGGAACATCGCTGGCGGCGAGAGTGGCGGGGACCTGAAGCATGGCGAGCTCGCAAATGGCGCAACGGTGAGCAAAACGAGCAGTGCTGAGAACATATGGTGTCTACGCGTGCGGGTGAGCATAATGGACACGCTTGCACGGGCTTTCGGTCACCGGAACATGGCCGACGACGAGCTCGGCGGAGGCGAGCTTGAACATGTGGGGAACGACACCTATGGGTGCGGCAACGGCGGGAAGACGGAGGGGAGAGAGGCGAGGCTCACCGGGCGGCTACGTAAAGCCCCTGGAAGGTTAGTAGCAGCAGCAGGCGTCGTCAGAGTCGAAGGGGATTGCCAGAGCAGAGGCGGAAGGGGGGCGGCTTGATCCGCTGCCTGCGGTGCTCCCCGACTTGCGCTCGTGGATGGGGACGAGGTAGTCGATGACGTCGGAGCTGATAGGCACGATGGCGAGGCGAGGCGACGGCGGTGGTTAAGTGAGTGCGGCGGCGCAGCCACGGTGGCGCTCGGACGAGATCGAGCGTGAGCAGGAGAGCGAGGGAGAGGAGAGGGGAATGGATCTGGGAGAGGCGAGTGGGAGAGGGCGGGGGAGCTCGAGGGGGCGCGGCTTGTTGGCCTTATCCCCTCGGGATGGCGCCGACGAGGTGGGTTCGGTCGCGACCGCGCCTTGTAGCGGCGTGCGACCGAGGAACAGGAAGGGGGGGGGGTTGCGGTGCGGGGAGCTGGGCCGACTGGGCCGGCCAGGCTGGTTGAGGTCCAGAGGGACAGGGGGGTCTCTCTCTCTCTTCTGCTTTTCCTTTTCTTTTCTTTAATTACCAGAGAAGGAAAATGATTTATCTAGGGACCCTAATGATTTAGGAAAAATGTGGAACTAGGTCATAAAAGTCCAGTGCATATTTAGATACTGCAACAATTATTTTTGGGAGAGGTTTAGATTCATTTGTAATTTTCATAAATGAATTTGCATTTTAAATTGCTGGTATGGCACTATTATAAATGTTAGTGTCCATTTTAGCCTAGGAGTGATGTTGTTTTTAGTTACATCACATTGTATTGGAATATTTGCTAAATGATGAACATTTTTCCAGCAACTTTTGTGCAACTTCAAATTTCACTTATGATTTTAATTTGAATTCAGATGGGAGTTGAAAAGAGATATTGAACAAAGGTGATTAAGCATTCTTTAGCCAAATGATTAGGCTTAATCACAGAGAGTTACTGTAGCATGACACTGGGGGTGTTACAAATCTCCTCCACTACAAGAAATCTCGTCCCGAGATTTAAGTGGGGAAGCAAAGAGTAACTTCGGGAGAACTGACCCTTTTAGGGTTAATTATCTGGTGAACAATTCAGGGAATGAGGTAGAAGTAACTCTCAAGTTGAAACTTAATAAACATCGAGAGCAAAGTATGAAGGTATAATAGGAAGTTTCAAGCGAATGGACAAACTATTGATACCTGAACAGAGTGTGAGAAAGGGGTTCAGAGCATCGGGAATAGATCATCTTTCGGGAGGTGGCTCACGATAACACACAAAGCCAAGAGCATAAGATACTTCGGCATCAAGGTTGTACCGGAGAGTCAGGCTTCGAGCCTGTGGAACTGTGGGTTATGGGCCCACCATGTGGGTTAAAAGTAGAAAGAGTGGTGACATGTTACACGGTTATGATAGCAAGCTTTGTCGGAGGATAGTCTGTCAATTATGTTGGCAACCATGTTGGTACCAAGGGCGAGGGACGAAGAGAACCATATTCCTGCTCGTTGAACGAGGCAGACCAATCGACAAAGTTCGCGTCCATCACTGGTTACCGGAATGTCATCAACAATAGTAACAGGGTCTCACTGACAGAGTTGTACACCGAGGCGCTTTATAAGCAGGGTATTATTTCTGCTTATATCATACAGATCACAAGAAGGTTAAACAAACCAATGGAAAGGAAAATGTGGTTATTAGATTAATCAGAACATTGGAAAGGAAAATGTGTTTACACACAAGAATTGGGAGTATATCCTTCCCAAGGGGAAGCGGAGCAGGATGTACATGATATGACAGCAAGTTCAAAAGCATTTAGATAAAGAGGGCGAGGGGATAATCATGATATTACCAATACAACGGTGTTTGGATAATAGATCCAAAATCTTTGGTAATGTGCTACCAATGTTCTTGTCGATATTCAGAATACCAAAGTCATGCTTCGTGGTTGCATTGATATGGTGTTTCAAGTAAGGTTGGATCTAAAGATCACAAGAGATACAGAGGAACATTTCCAAGATTATCTCGGATCGTAAGGAATAACCAAACACAACCAGGTCTGTGTTGGTAGAAAGTCAAGGATGTCATCAATGATATCACAAATCATCGAAGAGAAAGGATGGTATTTCTCCACATGAATTCGATTGACATCTGTGAAGAAATCAAAGTGTTGATGGTGATCACGACAAATTTTGTCAGGAGATTCTAGGAAGATGCCATCGAGCAGCGACGGCAACAAACAAAAGGAAAGATGAAGTGAAAGACCATGAGAACCACGGATTTGACACAAGCTCGAAATCAAACTTGTTGTTCAAGATGAAATGATAGGATGCGGAAGATAGACACAAGCTTTGCTCATTGTCGGAATTTGCTCCGGGCATAAGGACCAGGTAGCACAGTTAAAATTAGCATGATAGTGGTAAAGCCAATCAGGCTAGGAATGACGTGAGGTGGTATCTAACTCCACATCAACAAAGTACTAGGAGTGATGTATCACCGAGCGAAATTGATTCATTGTTCGGTGGTCTCGGTTGATGACAACCCAGATGCCGTGGAGTTACTATGACAGGGAAAAATTACCATTCCATCGAAAAGTCCATAGGACGTAGTACAATAGGATGATATCCTCGAGACAGTAGATGTAATACTCGAGATAGTTCGGTATAGGGGTTGTACAAGCATATCGATTTGCAGAACAAGTGCTTTAACTTGCCCGCGAAATGGGGTCAAAGAAGAACAATCATGGTCGGGACAACGATTGCAAAGGACCAAATATAGGTACAAGATGAACTTATACCAAGGGGAATTATTTTTACGAGCAGCTTCCATGATAAGTTCTACATCGAGTCCATGGGCATGAACACAAGGTTCAAGGTCGACTCCCACTTCTTCAATGCATAACCTTTCATTCATATCTCGCTTTCGATGAAGTTGTAGTGTTGAAATGTTATAAGGCAAAACAATAGAAGAGTATGAATCGTGAAAACGCTCGAGTTCACACGAATTATGGAAGGCATAGGTTCAACCCATCGGGGCATCTAAGGAACATATACCACGAACTTCAAAAGTAATTAACACAAGCTCGACAGCAGAGCATGGTTGACAAAAGGAGAGGATACAATTTTACCAAATGCATTATATATCAGGGAAACAACTCACAAGAATTTTGGATGTGAAGGGCACTATTGGATAAAATCCAACAAAGGATCTGGCGGTCCACATAGGATCTGATGTGAGTATCGGTACTCAACCAGAAGAAGAAAGAATGCAAAGGCATCGAATTATAGATATAACTAGATAACTTCAAAGCTTGAATACAAAGGAATTACGATTTTTAAATCAGAAGATCTGAAGCAGAGGCAAAGATAAGTAAGTTGAATAGCCTTAGGGATACAATCGACAGCAATTTGATTGGTCGATAAACAACTCTTGGTCAAATGACGTCCAAGCCGGAAGGATGAATTCTATGATCCGACTAAGGATTGCGAGCATCCGCAACATATTGAATCAACAGACTCAAAAGGATAGTGACAAAGGATGCCAATAAGAATACTAGACTTATGGGATTATCCATAATGCAAATAAGCAATAATTTCAACAACAATAGGCTGCTGAGGATTTTCGGAAGATCGAATGGTATTTCAATGACTTTTGTGAAATACATGAACAACTGGGGAAAAACAACTCCTCAATATTTGTGAGGATTAATTTGTCGGTGTATTCAGGCAACAAGGAACTGCAAGGCAGTGGGCACAAAAGGATTCTCGGAACAACAGAGTGTATTACGAAGCATCTTGTAATAACAAGAGCAACTGGAATATGATGTAAGAACGATAGGTGTATGTAGTTATTCATAGGGGTTGACGGTGGAAGGGAATTGCAAAAGCGATGAGCACATGTTCTCGGGAGAACATCGGAGAGTAACTTCGAAGTCTTCTGGTAAAGCAGACGATCATCTGGAATGAAGGGGCTCTCTGGGTGGAAGTGGTTATGAGATCCTAGAGCCAGAGTTAGCAAAAATCATTTAGCCTGAATAGAGGAGAGATCAGAATCCCAGAGTAAAGATGAGGAATAAAAGATCCTAATAACACCTAATGGCGACGTGGGCCCGTACACAGCCAATGTTAGTAAAAGTTTTTTAGTGACTAGACTCAACTTCGGCCAAGGAGTTGGAAAGGGGCTACCTACAGGAAGTCGGCTCTGATACCAACTTGTGACGCCCTTGATTCGATCGTACACTAATCATACACACAAATGTGTACGATCAAGATCAAGGACTCACGGGAAGATATCACAACACAACTCTAGACACAAAATAAAATAATACAAGCTTTATAATACAAGCCAGGGGCCTCGAGGGCTCGAATACATAAGATCGAATACACAAGAGTCTGCGGGAGCAACAATATCTGAGCACAGACATAAGTTAGTCAAGTTTGCCTTAAGAAGGCTAGCACAAAAAGGAAAGGCCTCCTGCTTGGGAGCCTCCTAACTACTCCTGGTCATCAGGGTCCATTACGTGGTAGTAGGCACCCTCGGGGTAGCAGCAGTTGTCAGAGGTGGAATCTGGCTCTTGGACTCCGTCATCTGGTTGCTCATCCGAGAAGAATGGAAAAGGGGGAAAAGAGGGAGCAAAGCAACCGTGAGTACTCATCCAAAGTACTCGCAAGCAAGGATCTACACTACATATGCAACATTATCAAAGGAAGGCTGTATATGTCGACTGGGCTGCAGAAATGCCAGAATAGAGAGAAGGCCTAGTCCTATCGAAGACTAGCATCTTCTGGAAACCACCATCTTGCAACAAATAGGAGGGAGTAGAGTAGCATAAAGTAAAGTAGTAGTAGTGTTATCAACCTCGGCTAGAGATCCTTTCTCGACTACCTACGAGAAAGCAATCCCAGAGCCATACTATCCAGTTCTCATCACAATCCAATTCTCGTCACAAGTATCCAGTTCTAGTTGTATCGATCGGGATACAACTCCAAGTGTCCGTTACCGTAGGACATGCTATCGATAGATGTTTTCTTCCCTCCAGGGGTGCACCAACTTACCCACCACGCTCGATTAACTCCGACCGGACACACTTTCATGGGTCATGCCCGGCCTCGGGCAAACAATACGCCACAACCCGAACTAGGACTAATAGAGAGGTCAGCACGCCGGACTAAACCTATGCCCCCAGGGGTCATGGGCCATCTCCCCGGGAACTCTTGCATGTTGCGTACATGGCCGGTGATAAGACCTAGCTACCTCCTTAAAAAAGGTAGGTGCTTACCAGTCCAACCCGGCGTGCACGCTCAGTCGCTGACGTCTATTAATCTTCGGCTGATGCATACGACGCAGAACGCCCATACTATACCCACGTGATGGTTAGTTCTATCAGGCCAGAGGCCCCTCAGATCAAATATCCAAATTGTAGTGGATTAGGAATGCGCGGTAACAAGTAGATACTCACAAAAGATGTGACCCCATTGCCCCGTCTCGAGGATTTGCGGCAAGGGCTAAGAATGCCCGGCCACGCCTCATATTCAACTCTCGGGTACCCTCCAGGTCAACCCGTCTCCACATCACTCGCAATTATGCTCGCGCGGGTACCCCTCAGGGTCGACCCGTCTTTAGTAACATGGTTCAGTGTAAAGTCATAGTAATCATAGTAACTGTGTGTCTAAACATCAAGGGGAAACCCGAGGAATCACACCCGGTGAATTCCACTCGATGTAATCATCAAGGCGACCGTAAGAGGAATCACCCTCGATGTTCACACTTGAGGGGTTGCACGACAGAGTCGTATCGGAAATGGTTAAGGCAGAATCACCCTCGATGACCACGACCGAATAGCTACACTACAGGGTTAACATCAGAAGTGTTGTAGAGGTCTCACCCTCGGCACTCGATAGTAACCCAACAGTGTCGAGCAACTAAGGGGAAAGTGATGTGCGGTGCTGGGGCCTGGTCTTCAATCCCGTTGATCGGGTCTTCGATGATGAAGCAGGGGAAACAAGGACAAGGTGGGGGTCACTGATGGATCACTAACCAACCTATACTAAGCAGTTTAGGATAAGCAGGTAAGGTACAACATCAGATACAAAAGTAGGCTATGCATCATAATAGGAGTCATCAATAACAATATCAAAATCAAATGCAAGCATGAGAGAATGGAATGGGCGATATCGGAAATGATCAAAGGGGGGGGGGGCTTGCCTGGTTGCTCAGACGAGAAGTAGGAGTCGTCGGTGACGTAGTCGATCACAGGGGCATAAGCATCGTCATGGGGTCTACCAAAGAGAAGAGGGGGAGAAACAGTTAATACATAGGAAGCAAGTGCATAACAGGACAACAGATAGAGCTAGACGTGTTCTAACGCGGTGCTATACGATACCGGCAAAGGGGGAAGTCAACCGGGAATGTATTCCCGGTTCCGGACCTGTGTTAGACATGTGACCGGAGGGGGAATGTTCCATGTTCAGATAGTTAGAGGCATCTGACAGGTAAACAGACCGCGTATTCGGATTCGTCTCGTCGTTCTGAGCAACTTTCATGTATAAAACTTTTTCATCCGACTTACGATTTATTTTCTATGAATTTTAAAAGATTTAAACATTTTATGGATTTATCTAAATTAACAGAAATGGAATTATGACGTCAGCATTGCGTGGGATTACGTCAGCAGTCAACAGACTCGCTGACCAGGTCAAACCTGGCCTGTGGGTCCAGTGGGACCCACATGTTAGCCTCTTTTAGACTACGGTGGATTAAACTAACTAATTTGGCTTAATTAGCTACTGGACCCCACCTGTCATAGGTAGTTGACTAAACTAATTAAGTTATTTAAACAAAACGTATTTAGACTAATTAACAAAGGGGGACCTACTTGTCAGGTCAACCATGCACAGTCAGCACAGTTGACCCGGTCAACTAGTCAACTGAGCCCGCGGGACCCAGCTGCTAGTGACCCCGACGCGGCCATGTGGGTGCCATGTTAGCGTCGGCGCCGGAACAGCTCCGACAAGGCTTTTCGCGGCGGCCGAACGCCGGCGAGCCTCGGATTCGTGCTACAGTGGGTCTCCGGATGCATGGCTAGGCGCGTTTGACGCGGCTCGACGTCCCGCGCGCGATGGTGCTACCGTTTGGACTCGGGGATGGTCGAAACATTGCTGGCAGCAAGAGTGGCGGGGACCTGAAGCATGGCGAGCTTGCAAATGGCGCAACGGTGAGCAAAACGAGCGGTGCTGAGAACGTATGGTGTCTACGCGTGCGGGCGAGCATAATGGACACGCTTGCGCGGGCGTTCGGTCACGGAACGTGGCCGGCGACGAGCTCGGCGGAGGCGAGCTCGGACATGTGGGGAACGACACCTATGGGTGCGGCAACGACGGGAAGACAGAGGGGATAGAGGAGAGGCTCACCAGGCGGCTACGTAAAGCCCCTGGAAGGTTAGTAGCAGCAGCAGGCGTCGTCCGAGTCGAAGGGGATTGCCGGAGCAGAGGCGGAAGGGGGGCGGCTCGATTTGCTGCCTGCGGTGCTTCCCGACTTGCGCTTGTGGATGGGGACGAGGTAGTCGACGACGGCGGAGCTGATAGGCACAATGGCGAGGCGAGGCGACGACGGTGGTTAAGTGAGTGCGGTGGCGCAGCCACGGTGGCGCTCGGACGAGATCGAGCATGAGCGGGAGAGCGAGGGAGAGGAGAGGGGAATGGATCTAGGAGAGGCGAGTGGGAGAGGGTGGGGGAGCTCGAGGGGGTGCGGCTGTTGGCCTTATCCCCTCGGGATGGTGCCGACGAGGTGGGTTCGGTGGCGACCGCGCCCTGTAGCGGCGCGCGACCGAGGCTGGTTGAGGTCCAGAGGGACAGGGGGGTCTCTCTGTCTCTCTCTCTCTCTCTTCTGCTTTTCCTTTTCTTTTCCTTAATTACCAGAGAAGGAAAATGGTTTATCTAGGGACCCTAATGATTTAGGAAAAATGTGGAACTGGGTCATAAAAGTCTAGTGCATTTTTAGGCACTGCCACAATTATTTTTGGGAGAGGTTTAGATTCATTTGTAATTTTCATAAATGAATTTGCATTTTAAATTGCTGGTATGACACTGTTATAAATGTTAGTGTCCATTTTAGCCTAGGAGTGATGTTGTTTTTAATTACATCACATTGTATTGGAATTTTTGCTAAATGATGAACATT
The DNA here is from genome assembly GCF_018294505.1 of Triticum aestivum. NCBI lineage: Eukaryota > Viridiplantae > Streptophyta > Magnoliopsida > Poales > Poaceae > Triticum > Triticum aestivum. The sequence goes on from NC_057813.1 coordinate 234,161,926, forward strand.
TTTCCAGCAACTTTTGTGCAACTTCAAATTTCACTTATGATTTGAATTTGAATTCAGATGGGAGTTGAAAAGAGATATTGAACAAAGGTGATTAAGCATTCTTTAGCCAAATGATTACGCTTAATCACAGAGAGTTACTGTAGCATGACACTGGGGGTGTTACAGCCCTCGCCTCTCGTGAAACCGACCAAGCTAGACTGCCCCGCCCTCTAGCCTTTTAAAAAATGTATACTTTTGTACAGTAGTAGTATCGATGGATTCCGCCATGGAGCAAAACTTGAAATTAAAAAAAGGTGGTACATATAGAGAGCACTCGTTCCCAAATTGTGCATATAGTAATATTAAAAAGGCTAGTCACAATAATGGTATCTAGCACAACCCACCCCTCAAATAGAACTAAGCATCCTAGAATTCTTTGACAAAACTAAGCACCCTGAAATTCGTTGACAACTAAACTGCTGGATATATGATGTTGGCCATATATATTGTACGTATATAATGTGAAGAAACGAGTGGTAGTACTATACCAACTAAAAGATGAAATGTAAGAAATACTAGTATGTACGTACTGAAGAGTTAAAGTAACGAGAAGAAACATAACATAGTTCTGCTGGGGGCTCAGCACAACACACCCCTCAAATTAAATTAAGCACACCTGAAATTAAACTTTGCAACTATTCTGGTAGACACTACATTAGAACCACCATGAGCAACGACACTGCCACCTTACTCGGAGTCCTCGTCCACGTCCTCGACTTCGTCCTTGTCCCTCTTCCTCTTGGCCGATACTTCTTTGCTTGAACCGCACACTTGGCTCTTGCTCTTCATCCAACCCTTGTAGATATTGAAACAAAGGTAGCCATCCATTGCAGCGTAGTGGATGTGGTCTACATCTAGTACATTCCACTGCCATGCATAACGATGAAACGTGTATGGAGGTTTCTCCAGTTTACCGTACGAAGGATGAACCATGGCTCCTGCCAGGGTCAACATTGAAGGCTGACGAGAGGACACCAGCTGATTCTTCTGGAGGTCGAAGGGGTTTCCTACAATGAGGCCTATCCGACCCAGGACTTCTTTGTCGTTCGTAAAGTCTATAGTGACAAATTTGACTAGGTTGCTCTCGAGGAAGTTCTTAAAATCCAGGCATTCAACATCGGCATGGCATATGTGGTAGACCAAGCATAAGTCATGCACGCAAACCTGGATCATGGCGGGCTTCTTCCTCTCTTCGTCCTTTAGATCCTTCTCTCGTCCCAGGACTGTGGTGTACTCAACATCTAGCCCAGCGACCCACTCATCATCTGAGTTTTCAAACACGCGTCTGAAGCGAGAAAGGCATCCTTTCACCATCGTGGAAGAACGGGTGTAGATGATGTCGAGCTCATCACCGGTGATGGTTCTAACCTTGTACTCACCGCCGATCATGGAGATTTGGGACGCCATGGATTTGGGAGGAGGGTTAGGATTAGTGGAACTGCCGTAATGTGAAAGGACGGGACGACTAGGAGCGAAACGCCGTAGTATTAAAGGACGTGTGGGGACGAGTAGGAGCGAACTGCCAGCGTGCGAACGGCAGGGTAGTGGCTTTCCATTCTCCCATGGTACGGGATTCCGAGAGCCCTTGGATCTGAGATCGAACAGTTGCATGGCGTGATTCTAGACCTATGGGTGAATATCCTATCATGGAGGGTTATTCTGCAAATTTTCAACAACTTAGCACGCGACCATTTGATCTCAGATCCAAGGGCTGCCAGCAGCCCATATCATGGTCGCGCCTACCACGACCGTCGTGTCGCTCGCGCCCTTGGAGATTTAACACGGTGCTTTAGCGATCTGATGTTGGCATGTCATACATAATCATCACTTAGTCACTCATACTACAACATGGTTGGCTATAAGGTTGGCTATAAGTGTATTTTTTTTACTTCTCTCTATCTCTTTCTTCGTACTCCCTCCGTCCCATAATATAAGAATGTTTTGACACTAGTGTAGTGCCAAAAACGTTCTTATATTATGGGACACATGGAGTACTAGTATTTATTGCATTTGCCAAGGAGTGACCTCTTCCAATGAAATGGTGTGCTTATTAGTTTTTTGTTGCTAAGTTTCCTTCATTTAATTAGCTATAGACTCAAAATTGTCTGTTCACCTAGGTACGGTACACACGCTTAGCACCGTTTCTTCCTTGGGTCACCAAGCTAGTCTCTCTCTTCTTGATTAACTTGCCACATCAGACTTTATGCCTATGTGGCAAGCTTAGCACCTTTAGGAGCAAGTAAGGCTGCTTGTAATGGGAGTATCATAGGTACTAGTATCATGCATGCCAACTATGCAATCTTGATGAGGTGACATCGAATTAAAAGAAGAAAAGAGAGAGTTGAGTATCATAACATGATACTGTATCATATTAAATGATGTGCTACTATGTGTCATGCATGGCAATGAATAAACTATCCTATGATACCAACACATGATACTATGCATTACGGATGTAGTATCATACAAAAGTATCATATGCATGATACTAGTATATGATACTCTCCATTACGACCAACCTAAGTACACTAGTGCGCTTTACATAGCATTTTTGCATATGTGGAGGAAAGAGAGGCAAGGAAAAAGTGGAGAAGTGGGCTCTCATGCAAGAGCCAGCCTCTACTACATGGTGGAGCATTGGGAGAGGCACCTGTATGGAGGTGGTCAGGAATCAGGAGACTCACGCCGGTCGTAGCACCGCAGTTAAAATGATAATGGCAAGTCAAATCATGTGGCCCCACCTGTCTAGCAGTAACTCGCTATCAAATCACACAACCCTACATTTGCAGCAGCCTACTCCCTCGTCTTCTCGCGTCTCTGTCGAACCGACTAGGCAAAACTGCCCTGCCTACCGCGCAGGAAAGCCCTACCCTCGACTTTTAAATAGTACTACAGTATACTAATTTTTTATCCATGGATTGCACCATGGAGCAAAGCCTCTAGAAAACGGCGGTACACATGTACAGAGTATACAACACGCCCGTCGCGTTCGCATCACACCCCAAACAGTCGGTTGGTCTTGCACGCTGCTCTCCGAATGGAACACGCGTCATATTGCGTTTGCACACACATGTGGGACCGCAATTGAGAACCGACCATAGGCACACTCCCTGGCCCTGCAAGTCGGTGACATAATAGAAGAGGGAGACGAGCAATAGTACTAGAGAAGTGTTGTACTACTATGTTGGTGCCTGGACGATCCCTGCAAGACACGAAAGATCAGTTCGTCCATGCATGTGACCAGACTCCAGTAGACACGCCTGGATTGGCTATCGTCTACATATCGTGCAGGCTGTGTTGTACATGGCTGTAGTTGTGGTGAGAAATCTAAAAAAAGGCTTCTTGTCATCTCGCAAAATTAGGTGTCATGTGCTTCGGATCACTGCGAGGGTTAAACAACGACAACTGAGTTGGGCTAGTCATTGGGGGCACATGCACGAAGACTACTCGGCTGCCATCTAGGTCAAGCCGACTATGTTAATTAGGACATCTATCAACGGACCCCTTTTCTACGAGTTTATCTTTAATTTGAGCTTGTTCCTCATCTAGTTTGTCCGTCGGGATTCATGTTGTCTCCTTTGGGAAGTGAGGTTATGATTTCTTGTCATGTGTCATTTTTTTGTGTTATATGTTATAATCCAGCGCTTCAGATCAAAATGGCAACAACTGCGCCTCCGGGCCACGTGCATGAAGACTTCTCAACAGTCATTGACGAGGTCAAGCCAGCTCCGATAGACAAAAGAAAACTAGTACTACTCCACTATATAGGCAGGAGCCTCCGCGCTTGCTTGCTAGTGTTGCTCTTTTCACACTGTCTCGGCCTATCCAGATCTAAACCCGATAGCGGTGGCCACACACTCTCTCTCTCTCTGCTCACCACTGGTCACAGATCTAGCCGAATCCTCTCCGCCCGGGAAGGTGAGAAGGTGCAACATTCACGCGGTCGTCCTCGGCGACGGCTCTTACCCACTGCTGGCGCGTCCCGATCAGCCTGCCTTGCTGTTCTCTCCCAAGCACCGCTGGCGAGGGAGGGCCTCCAACCCCTTCTTCCTTGCTGCCGTAGTGTGGGCAGATCCGGCCTCCCGCCGCCTACCTAGCGACATCCTAGAGACCATCAGGTATAAATTCCTTCAAAATCGGCCTTGCTCTACTTCTCGAGCTCCTGATGTCGCTGCATTTGTATCTTTTACTATTTCTCAGGCCCCCTCGTAGATAGGATCGATCGGCTGTTCGAAAACCACCTAATTTTTTTACCTTTAAGAGGTAAAACTAGTTCATGCACCCGAATCTAGTACTACTTGGTTCAAACAAGGAAGAAAGGGGGTGGGGGGTGGGCGAGGATTTGTTACCTGAATCTAGGACTTGGTCGAAAGAGGAAATAATGGGGGCGAAAAGTAGCAGAGACTGGCTATCCAACTGGTCTCTAGGTCTAATAGGGAAATAAAGGGAAACACAGTACAAATTCAATATAAACCCAATCTATTGGTTGAAAAAGGAAAGAAAGTGGGGACTGGGGACAAGTCAATAGAGTAAGTTGATACGTCTCCAACGTATCTATAATTTTTGATTGTTCCATGCTATTATATTACCCCTTTTGGATGTTTATGGGCTTTATTTTACACATTTATATCATTTTTGGGACTAACCTACTAACCGGAGGCCAAACCCGTATTGCTGTTTTTTTGCCTATTTCAGTATTTCGAAGAAAAGGAATATCAAACGGAGTCCAAACGGAATGGAACCTTCGGGAGCATGATTTTTGGAATGAACGTGATCCGGAGAACTTGGAGTGCAAGTCAAGAAGCAGACGAGGGCTCCAGGAGATAGGAGGGCGCGCCCACCCCTCCTGGGCGCGCCCCTGTCTCCTGGGCCCCTCGAGCGGCCACCGACGTACTTCTTCCTCCTATATATACCTACGTACCCCGAAAACATCCAGGGAGCCAACGAAAAACAATTTCCACCGTCGTAACCTTCTATATCCGCGAGATCCCATCTTGGAGCCTTCGCCGGCACTCTGCCGGAGGGGGGATCGACCATGGAGGGCTTCTACATCAACACCATAGCCCATGCGATGAGTTGTGAGTAGTTTACCATAGACCTTCATGTCCATAGTTATTAGCTAGATGGCTTCTTCTCTCTTTTTGGATCTCAATACAATGTTCTCCCCCTCTCTTTTGGATATCTATTCGATGTAAACTCTTTTTGCAGTGTGTTTGTCGAGATCCGATGAATTGTGGGTTTATGATCAAGTTTATCTATGAGAAATATTTGAATCTCCTCTGAATTCTTTTATGTATGATTGAGTTATCTTTGCAAGTCTCTTCGAATTATCAGTTTGGTTTGGCCTACTAGATTGATCTTTCTTGCCATGGGAGAAGTGTTTAGCTTTGGGTTCAATCTTACGGTGTCCTTTCCCAGTGACAGCAGGGGCACCAAGGCACGTATTGTATTGTTGCCATCAATGATAAAAAGGTGGGCTTTATATCATATTTCTTGAGTTTATCCCTCTACATCATGTCATCTTGCTTAATGCATTACTCTATTCTTTATGAACTTAATACTCTAGATGCAGGCAGGAGTCGGTCGATGTGTGGAGTAATAGTAGTAGATGCAGGCAGGAGTCGGTCTACTTGTTGCGGACGTGATGCCTATATACATGATCATGCCTAGATAATCTCATAATTCTTCGCTTTTTTATCAATTGCTCGACAGTAATTTGTTCACCCACCATAATACTTATGCCATCTTGAGAGAAGCCACTAGTGAAACCTATGGCCCTCTGGTCTATCTTTTATCATATAAGCTTTCAATCTACTTTTATTTTCATCTTTACTTTTCGCATATATATTATAAAATACCAAAAATATATTTATCTTATCATACTATCTCTATCAGATCTCACTTTCACAAGTGGCCGTGAAGGGATTGACAACCCCTTTATTGCGTTGGTTGCGAGTTCTTTGTTTGTTTGTGTAGGTGCGTGGGAATTTTGAGGAGCCACTTATTGGATTGATACCTTGGTTCTCACAAACTGAGGGAAATACTTACACTACTCTGCTGCATCACCCTTTCCTCTTCAACGAAAACCGACGCAAGCTCAAGACGTAACAAGAAGGATTTCTGGCGCCATTGCCGGGGAGGTCTTCGCTCAAGTCAAGACATACCAAGTACCCATCACAAACCCATCTCCCTCACATTTACATTATTTGCCATTTGCCTCTCGTTTTCCTCTCCCCCACTTCACCCTTGCCATTTTATTTGCCCTCTCTTTCTCAATCTCTCTCTCCCTTTTTTTTCGCTTGCCCTTCTTCTGTTTGCTTGTGTGCATGTTTGTCCTTATGGCTTTGCCTAAGAGTACCGACCTCCTTCTTAGAAGGTTGGAAGAGATTGAATCAAATATTAGAAGCTTTATGAATTTGGAATTTGAGCATAATAATTTCTTCAGAAAAGACCTTAAAGAACGAAAAGGTTTTTTGGGGTTTATGAATAAGGAGCTTGATGATATGAATAAAGAATTTTATGGTGTGAACTCTCAAGTTACCCGGCTTGAGAATGCTATAGCCCAAATTTCTGATAAGCAAGCTACCTTAGTCAATAAGATGGCTGCCAAACCAGAAAAGTTAAATGAAAATAATGATGAAGATCTTAAAGTTATTGATGTGTCTCCTATTAGATCTGTGTTTTTCAATATGAATCTTGATAATAATGGGACTGGAGATGAGTCAACTTTAGTTAGAAGGCGTCCCAAGAATTCAGAGTTTTTAGATTTTTGATGCTAAATTTGGTAAAAGTGGGATTGGAGAGGTCATGACTTTAAATAGCATTAAAGCCACTATCTCGGATTTCAAGGAATTTGATTATGATGATTGTTCTTTAGAAGGTTGTATTTCCTTTTTGCAATCCGTTGTTAATTCTCCTCATGCTTATAGTCAAAATAAAGCTTTTACCAAACATATTGTTGATGCCTTGATGCAATCTTATGATGAAAAACTTAATTTGGAAGTTTCTATACCTAGAAAACTTAATGACGAGTGGGAACCTACTATAAAGATTAGAATTAAAGATCATGAGTGTTTTGCTTTGTGTGATTTGGGTGCTAGTGTTTCCACGATTCCGAAAACTTTATGTAATATTCTAGGTTTCCATGATCTTGATGATTGCTCTTTAAATTTACACCTTGCGGATTCCACCATTAAAAAGCCAATGGGAAGGATCAATGATGTTCTCATTGTTGCAAACAGAAATTTGGTGCCCGTAGATTTTATCGTTCTTGATATATATTGCAATCTTTCTTGCCCTATTATTCTTGGTAGACCTTTCCTTAGAACGATTGGTGCGATTATTGATATGAAGGAAGGGAATTTTAGATTCCAATTTCCATTAAGGAAAGGCATGGAGCACTTTCAAAGAAAGAAAGCTAAATTACCTTATGAATCTATCATGCGGGCTACTTATGAATTGAGTGCCAAAGATGGCACTACTTAGATCTATGTTCGCTTTTATGCCTATCTAGGGGCGTTAAACGATAGCGCTAGTTGGAAGGCAACCCAATTTTCTTTGTGTTTTGTGTTTTTGTTTCTGTTTAGTAATAAATTTTGCATATACCTTCTTTTTAGATGTGTTTTTATCTTTTAATTAGTGTTTGTGCCAAGTAGAACCTATAGGATAACCTATGATAATAGTTGATTTGATTCTGCTGAAAAACAGAAACTTTTCATGCACTAAATTAGTTTTGTTAAATCACAGGAATGTGCTTTTGCGTTTATTGTTTTTGATGCTGATCAATAAACAAATTTTCCATGACTTCCTATTTTTGTAGGATTTTTAGAGTTACATAAGTTTGCATTAGTTACAGATTGCTATAGACTGTTCTGTTTTTGACAGATTCTGCCTTTCGTGTGTTGTTTGCTTATTTTGATGCATCTATGGCTAGTAAAATAGCTTATAAAACATAGAGAAGTTGGAATACAGTAGGTTTAACACCAAAATAAATAAAGAATGAGTTTATTACAGTACCTTATGTGGTGGTTTTGTTTTCTTTCACTAATGGAGCTTATAAGATTTCCTGTTGAGTTTTGTGTTGTGAAGTTTTCAAGTTTTGTGTAAAGCTTTGATGGATTATGGAATAAGGAGTGGCAAAAGCCTAAGATTGGGGATGCCCATGGCACCCCAATATATTCAATAATAGCCAAAAGCCTAAGCTTGGGGATGCCCCGGGAAGGCATCCCCTCTTTCGTCTTCGTTCATTGGTAACTTTACTTGGAGCTATATTTTTATTCGCCACATGATATGTGTTTTGCTTGGAGCGTCGTGTATTATATTAGTCTTTGCCTTTTAGTTTACCACAATTATCCTTTCTGTACACACCTTTTGGGAGAAGCCCACTTGATTAGAATTTGCTAGAATATGCTGTGTGCTTCACTTATATCTTTTGAGCTTGATAGTTTTTGCTCTAGTGCTTCACTTATATCTTTTAGAGCATGGCAGTGGATTAATTTTGAAGAAATTGCTAGTCTCTCATGCTTCACTTATATTATTTTGAGAGTCTTTTAGAACAGCATGGAATTTTCTATGGTTATAAAATTGGTCCTAGAATGGTAGGCATCCAAGTTGGGTATAATAAAAACTATCATAGGAAGTGAATTGGATGCTATGATCAATTTGATGCTTGAGATATAAAGGTAGTAATGTTAGAGTCATGCTAGTGGGTAATTATGAAATTGAGAAATACTTGTGTTGAAGTTGGCAAGTCCCGTAGCATGCACGTATGGTAAAAGTTGTGTGACAAATTTGTTGCATGAGGTGCTCTTTTAATTGCCTTCCTTACGAGTGGAGGTCGGGATCGCGCAATGGTTAACTCCTACCAACCCTTCCCCTAGGAGCATGCGTAGTAGTACTTTGCTTCGAGGGCAAGTAGACTTTTGCAATAAGTATATGAGTTCTTTATGACTAATGTGAGTCCATGGATATACCCACACTCATCCTTCCACTTTGCTAGCCTCTATTATACCGAGCAACTTTCGCCGGTATCATGCACCCATTATTTACCTTCCTCAAAACATCCACCATACCTACCTATTATGGCATTTCCATAGCCATTCCGAGATATATTGCCATGCAACTTTCCACCGTTCCGTTTATGACACACTTCAACATTGTCATATTGCTCTTTGCATGATCATGTAGTTGACATCGTATTTGTGGCAAGGCCACCTTCATAATTTTCGTACATGTCGCTCTTGATTCATTGCATATCCTGGTACACCGTCGGAGGCATTCATATAGAGTCATATCTTGTTCTAGCTTTGGGTTGTAATTCTTGAGTTGTAAATCAATAAAAGTGTGATGATCTTCATTATTAGAGCATTGTCTCGGTGAGGAAAGGATGATGAAGACTATGATTCCCCCACAAGTCGGGATGGGACTTCAGACTTTAAAAAAGAAAAAAAGAAAAAGAAAAGAGAAAGGCAAAAAAAGAGGCCAAAGGAAAAAAAAAGAAAGAAAAAAAGAAAAAAAATAAAATAAAATAAAATAAAATGAGAGAAAAAGAGAGAATGGACAATGCTACTATCTCTTTTTCCACACTTATGCTTCAAAGTAGCACCATGATCTTCATGATAGAGAGTCTCCTATGTTGTCACTTTCATATACTAGTGGGAATTTTTCATTATAGAACTTGGCTTGTATATTCTAATGATGGGTTTCCTCAAAATGCCCTTGGTCTTCGTGAGCAAGCAAGTTGGATGCACACCCACCTAGTTCTTTTGTTGAGCTTTCATATATTTATAGCTCTAGTGCATCTGTTGCATGGTAATCCCTACTCACTCACATTGATATCTATTGATGGGCATATCCATAGCCCGTTTGATACGCCTAGTTGATGTGAGACTATATTTTCCCTTTTTTGTCCTCACAACCACCACCATATACCACCATAGTGCTATGTCCATGGCTTGCGCTCATGTATTGCGTAAGAGTTGAAAAAGTTGAAGCACGTTAAAAAGTATGAACCAATTGCTTGGTTAAAACCAGGGTTGTGCATGATGGGAGTATTTTGTGTAATGAAAATGAAGCATGGCTAACTATACGATTTTGTAGGGGTAAGCTTTCTTTGGCAATGCTATTTTGATAGGACATGATTATTTGTTAGTATGCTTCGAAGTATTATTATTTTTATGTTTCATAAGCTTTTATCTTGAATCATTTGGATATAAACATTCATGCCGTAGTAAATAAAATTACATTGAGAATTATGCTAGGTAGCATTCCATATCAAAAATTATGTTTTTATCATTTACCTACTCGAGGACGAGCAGGAATTAAGCTTGGGGATGCTTGATACGTCTCCAACGTATCTATAATTTTTGATTGTTCCATCCTAATATATTACCCATTTTGGATGTTTATGGGCTTTATTTTACACATTTATGTCATTTTTGGGACTAACCTACTAACCGGAGGCCCAACCCGTATTGCTGTTTTTTTGCCTATTATAGTATTTCGAAGAAAAGGAATATCAAATGGAGTCCAAACGGAATGAAACCTTCGGGAGCATGATTTTTGGAACAAACGTGATCCGGAGAACTTGGAGTGCAAGTCAAGAAGCAGACGAGGGCTCCAGGAGATAGGAGGGCGCGCCCACCCTCCTGGGCGCGCCTCTGTCTCCTGGGCCCCTCGAGCGGCCACCGACGTACTTCTTCCTCCTATATATACCTACGTACCCCGAAAACATTCAGGCAGCCAACAAAAAACAATTTCCACCGCCGTAACCTTCTGTATCCGCGAGATCCCATCTTGGAGCCTTCGCTGGTGCTCCACCGGAGGGGGTATCGACCACGGAGGGCTTCTACATCAACACCATAGCCCCTCCGATGAGTTGTGAGTAGTTTACCACAGACCTTCGGGTCCATAGTTATTAGCTAGATGGCTTCTTCTCTCTTTTTGGATCTCAATACAATGTTCTCCCCCTCTCTTGCGGAGATCTATTCGATGTAAACTCTTTTTGCGGTGTGTTTGTCGTGATCCGATGAAGTGTGGGTTTATGGTCAAGTTTATCTATGAGAAATATTTGAATCTCCTCTGAATTCTTTTATGTATGATTGAGTTATCTTTGCAAGTCTCGTCGAATTATCAGTTTGGTTTGGCCTACTAGATTGATCTTTCTTGCCATGGGAGAAGTGTTTAGCTTTAGGTTCAATCTTGCGGTGTCCTTTCCCAGTGACAGCAGGGGCAGCAAGGCACGTATTGTATTGTTGCCATCGAGGATAAAAAGATGGGGTTTATATCATATTGCTTGAGTTTATCCCTCTACATCATGTCTTCTTGCTTAATGCGTTACTCTGTTCTTTATGAACTTAATACTCTAGATGCAGGCTGGAGTCGGTCGATGTGTGGAGTAATAGTAGTAGATGCACCCAGGAGTCGGTCTACTTGTTGCGGACGTGATGCCTATATACATGATCATGCCTAGATAATCTCATAATTATTCTCTTTTCTATCAATTGCTCGACAGTAATTTGTTCACCCACCGTAATACTTATGCTATCTTGAGAGAAGCCACTAGTGAAACCTATGGCCCCCGGGTCTATCTTTTATAATATAAGCTTTCAATCTACTTTTATTTGCATCTTTACTTTTCGCATCTTTATTATAAAATACCAAAAATATATTTATCTTATCATATTATCTCTATCAGATCTCACTTTCGCAAGTGGCCATGAAGGGATTGACAACCCCTTTATTGCGTTGGTTGCGAGTTCTTTATTTGTTTGTGTAGGTGCGTGGGACTTTTGAGGAGCCTCCTACTGGATTGATACCTTGGTTCTCAAAAACTGAGGGAAATACTTACGCTACTCTGCTGCATCACCCTTTCCTCTTCAAGGAAAATCAACGCAAGCTCAAGATGTAGCATAAGTCCAGCACTAGATTTGCTAGCCTCACACAGTATAAGGTGGCTACATCGAACAAAAATGGGACCAACCGAGATATCCTGTTGTGATGTTTGTTGCCCCGAGCCACTCTTATGTAATGCCACTGGTAAAATGTAGCAGCCGCACTGTTAAAAGTAAGGACCCGTTAAACCAATGTTGTTTTCAATGTAATGCCTCCAGTAATATGAATCAATGGCACTTTTTTACATGTCCTGCTAAATTTCCCATTAAGATAAGTTGGTTCTTTTTGTTAGAAATGCAACTGTCCTGGTCTGCCTACTCTCCCGTGCCCAAAGTAATGTCGTATTTAACAGTTGTCATAGTTAATCCTAATGCCCACACTAATATCTAGCAATGCCACTGCTTTAGAAATTGCTATTGTCCTTGTAGGATTGCCATTCAGATAAGGAACATGCTTCTTTTCATTTGATGCATGTTTCATCACTTGTTAGTCACCCTCCTTTCCACCTTTTTTGTGCAAACAGAGATATACATTTCACGCTCGATCTTAGTTGAACTGCACAAATGATATCCAAATTATAGTTGAGCATTCCAGGAGCTTCACAACCAACCTTGATGTTACTCAATTTTATTGCAACTAATGAAGAAGAAGATCTGTGGGTTTCATTTTCTGATGGGAATGGAACCGGGGCTGGAGCCCTTTTCTTAATTTTTTTTGAAGAAGAAGCTGCTAGCTCGTGGGACATTGCTTCATTTTAGGTGAGCTACACCAAAAGGTCCCATGAATTGAATCATCCATGTTGGTGACTGAAAGAGCCAGCTTCAGCATCCTAGTCTAAGCACCCCCGGCCTCCATCCTTGCAACGCACGGTACACCTCATTTGCCACCTGCTCCACCCTAGTGTCACTGATAAAATGAAGTAATAATAAAGTTAAAATAGAGTGAGTGTCCTCTCTATCATTTCTTTTCCAATGTAGATAAAGAAAGTGCTTCTCTTTGTTAATGTATGTTTCATCAACTAGTCCCATTGTTAATGTTTAAGCGTTTCTGCAAACTGGGGTGCTTAATTTTAGTTGATATGTACAAAAATAGAGATTTGAATGTCTCAAGGTGCCTCCTTGTACTACCGCTGTATACTGATGTTCATCACTGGTAGAAGGTGTATCTGGGAGACTTGGGACGATGTCCAGTATGAGGCGTACCATATGAGGCGTCGCAGGGCCCATCTCGCCCTCGCAACATGGCATACTATGATACTATCACAATATTTTCTTCTATTTATTTTGTGTGTTTCATCAACTAGTGCAACTATAATGTAATCACGCTTTTTCGTTATCTGTGCAAACAGGGTTATTCAACTGCATTTTGGTGGAACTGCACAAATGTATGTATGAAACCGACATATATGCAGAGTGTGAGGTGTGCCAAGTAAAAATTACAGACACCAACCATGATGCATGCACGCATTGGCATCCACCACCACCAGTGGGATGTGTGGCGCTCTCTGTGGACGGATCTTTCTCGGCAGCAAATCCTCTAACCAAATATTAGTAGCTTATATTGGCAGTTTTCTAGGGAGTACTCTTTTCTGAAAGAAGCACCAATCTATTTTTCTTTATTTGTACACTGTGTCACAACTTTGCCCAAAGGTCCAGAGCTATTTTAGGGTGATTGGTGTAGTACTCGGAGACTGATTGTAAGCATGATTTTAATTAGTTGTCACACTGATTGTAAGCATGAGCAGGTGTAAGATTAGGTTAGTGCGAAGCTTACCTTAAACCCTACCGCCGCCATTGAAATGAGGCGAGTGTCGAGGGAACCGTGGAGAACGGCGGGGAAGCGACGTCGTGCCATCCGACCTCCTCTTGCGGTGCGAGAACGAATACTCCTGTGGCTCCGGCTGGCTCTGAACCCTCACGAACGACACACCATACTCGATCGATTCGTTATCCTGTGGGTGCTCCACCTTCGACCTGTACGCCCACCACCTCCGCCTAACTGTCGCCTCGGACGAATTTGTTTGCTCCATCGCCCAGAGGAGATACTCGATGAACTCGGAGGACTGCAGCGTGACTGCCACCGAGGAGTACATGTACATCGCCGCCCTCATCGCTGCCGTCTTGCTCTTTCGCATACATTGCCACATGGCCCGCACCGTCCTCGAAATCTCCCACTCATTGTCAAACCAAGTAAGGATCTCCTTCAACCTGGCTAACTTTGCCTGGTCGCCGCCGGCGATCTGCCTAATTTGCTGCTGCATCCTCTCCATAGATGTCCTTCTGAGTGATCCGATGCTAGATTTGGAAGATGGGAGGAGAGACGGTGGTCTTGCAATAGAGAAGAGGGAGAGGCGATACGGTGGTCTTGGAATGGAGATGATGGAGAGGAGAGGAGGTGGTTTTGCAATGGAGAAGAGGGAGAGGAGCGTGCGACAGCGATTTAGGATTGGACGAGAGGGCCGGCGCGCTGTGACTGGATCAAAATCAAAATCAATTTACCCTTCAATTAAGAAAGCGACCCCACATTAACTAGTCTCCCTTTTATTCTGGGTCATAATTGACCATGATTTTCGCACATAAAATATATGTTATATGTTGCAAAAATAATATAATTTGAAAGTACATTCAGATACGAACCAAATGATACGATTTTTGGTGACATGCATTCACATTTTGCTTGTCAAATACAGTATGTGGTCAAACTTTGACCCAAAATACGCAAAACAACAAACAAAATACTTTCAAGACCAGCGCCGCTCTTCCGCTCTTCTCCTCTTAAACCACCGCCGCTCCTCTCCTGTTCCAATCTAGATCCAGCGCCGCACCTCTCCTCTTCCATTTCAAAACCACCGCCCCTCCTCTCCTGTTCCAGTCCAAAACCAGCGTCGCTCCTCCTCCGTTCTAATCCAAAACCAACTCTTCTCCTCTCCTCTTCCATTCAAAAACCACCACCAACGAGTGAAGGTGCTGTGGAGAAGTAGATCGATGGAGGAGTACAACCGATATGTGAGGATCGCATACGGCGATCCTGTGAATCTAGCTAGGATGTTAGAGATATAGTCTTGGTTTGACAACAAGGGCCAACTAGCGGCGACGGCGACATCCATGGCCAAATATTTGCAACAGAGCAAAAAGGCAGCGATACACCTGGAGGGAGTCACACGGGAGTACATAGAGCTGCTCCTATGGGCCATGGAGCAAACAGATTCACCGAATCCGATCGTGAGGGAGCGGTGGTGGGAGTATTGATCCCAGATGGAGCATCCACCAGAGATTGAAGGATCGAGCATCTACAGGGTGCCGTTTGTGAGGGTGTCCTGCCAGAGCGAGCTGGTGGAGTCTTCGTCGACCAAACCCAACTACAAGAGGAGAAAAGCAGTTGGCCCGATGATGCTTCCCCGCCATCCTCTCCCTCGCCGTTCACATCGTCTCATGTTTAGGGTTGTCAGTATTTGCAGGTTGTGAATTGTGTTTTGTGTTGTTGAGAGTACTTTCAGATATGAATGTCTTTTGAATTTCAGATTTGCAGTATTGAGCATATGAAGTATTTTATGAATTCTAGAGATCTATTTTTAGCACTTAAGAAAATGTAGTTTCATAGGAGTATAAAAGTGCAGACAATGTGATTCTCAGAGAAGAAACTGCAAGTTTCAGTTTCAGATAAGAAACTGCAAGTTCAGTTTCAGATAAGAAACTGCAAGTTTCAGAGGCAGAGCATTTATATTAACACGGCCTTTTCAAACAGGGTTAACATCATGTTGGAGGTTTTATTCATGGTTGAAAATGGAACTACCAGCCAATTAACATCATGCTGATCAACATTCATGCATAGCACATCTTCATATGATGCACAATCAAAATGCCCAGACAATGTCGAGTGTGCGAAACACAGAGAAAACGAGGGACGGAGTTTTGGCAAGTGTTGGACGTGGTGTGCATAGATGACAATGGGGACCCACATGTCAATAAAGGCAGAATTTGGAGATATTTTCCCTGCATAGGTGTGAGGTGGAATCGAACCCGAGCGGAACAGTTGTTGGGTAGTGTCACTTGGCCACTAGGCTAGTTCAGTAGTTTCGTTAATAATAAGGCACTTCCTCAGGTGGTCGGATCCCCTCCTGCGCCTTTGTGCGCTCGCCGCGACGCCGATGTCTGCCGTTGTGAACATGCTGAGCAAACGAGAGGAATCTGGAGAGGACTGTACGTGGAGAGGCGGACGGTCGGGACCCACCAGGTCTATGGCCGTACACAAGCAAGTGCCTCATCGAAAAAATACTTCCTCCTAATGCTATACTGACATTGGGGCCCACAGGTTTGTCAACATAGTTACATTTTTGTAGGTGCTTCAACGTAGTTACTATAGGAGATAAATTCACAACGAAGCCGGGGAGCTGGCAGGTATCATTTATTATCACTGGGGCAGCAAGTATCAGCTGGGTTTTGGGCTGCCCCGTCTAGGCTTTCATTTTTAACATGCGCAGCCCACGACCTCGGATGGGAGGTCCATAGGCCTGTTTGTATTTTCTTGAGGGTCGTCATGCATCGACCGGCCTATGGACCTCCCATCCGAGGTTTTATTTTTCCTGAATATCGGCAGCTCAATTTATGTATTTTTTTGAAGAAAACGTAGAGGTCTGTTCTCTTTTTCTATATAAGAATAGGAACGCCAGGTCCAACTTATGTTTCCCTTCTAACTATATTATATATATTTAAATTATTTTATATGTTATTATATATTATTTTTATTGTCATCATATATTTAACAGATACTTACATATGTAAGAAAACAATATCCCACATCTTATTAACTTATAAAAATAATTTCTTAACAATAAAATCTTGGATTGTTTTGGCACGAAAATCCTAGTGATTGTGTACAAAAGCTTGGTAAGATTTAAGGATGAATGTAATAATATCACTTATTATTTAAATATATTTATAACAAAATGCTCAGCCCCTTTTTATTTTTTGATAACATTGCTGGCGCAACCCAACATTATAAAAAGAATCAGCCCAACAAAATCGTGTATTTCGAGAAAGTGCAAATGGCCTGTAAGTTTTTAGGAAATAAAATAAATGGGCCGCGTGGACGCTACATTATTTGTTCACCCAGCCCAGCTAATGGCTGTAATTCAAAAAAAAAAGATCAAACTGACTGTAAATTCTACAGCGCAAAAAAATACTGTAAATTCTGAAAAATGGGTTGAATACATGCCACATTTTTGGAGGTTAAAATATGGGCCAATAGGTCGAAGTCAACGCAAGTCGTTGTCAATTTAGTCAACAAATGATTCTGACATGTTAGCCGTTGGATTTACATCCAATGACCGGCATCCATCTTCAATCTCTCGTCTTCTTCCTCCAGCGCCGCCGGGACCACCTCCCGCCTCCTGCTGCTAGCAGCTCTGCTTAGCACGCTTCGCTATGAAGCGCTACTCCATCGTTGGCCAGCCCATCCCTCCACCTCTCCACACCTCCTGTTCTTCTCCACCGACCGCCGAACCACACCGCACTAGAACCAGTTAACCCTCGTACACCTCTCCGTCTGCGACTCTACTCCCATGTCTTCCCATCTCCGGCTCGTTGTTGTCCGGGGCCTCGCCGTCGTCCACCACCTTGGATGCGCTCGGTGCGGCGTGGTCAGCATGGTCAACGAACGACACCATCAGAAGTAGACTATGCATGGAGAGGCTGACAGCTAGGTCCACGGCCGCACACAAGGAAATGCCTCCTTATTACGCGCAAAATAATGATTCCTCCACCTGACATCTTGGACCCACTGGAAGGGCTTCTGTATTTCGCGAAAAAACGTGCCCCCCGCTGACAGGTCGGACCCACCAGCTATCTTCGCACGCAAGGAAGTGCCTCCTTATTACGCATAAAAAATGAATACTCCCCCTGCCAGCTGGAACCCAGCATAGTGGGAGACTGACTTTTGGGCCTACCAAGTTGATGGGGACGGAGGGCTTTGTCAACTTAGTCAATATGAACGATTCTAGCTCCTGTTACCATACGATGTTCATCCAATGGCCGTAGTGCTTCTTCAACCTCTGGTCTTCTTGCTCCAGCCGCCCAAACCAGCGCCGGTCGTGCCGCGTGCTCCTGCCTCCCGTGGCCGCCTGTGATGCCGCGGAGGCCTCAATTCCCCCTACCACTCCCACCGCTGGCCAGGCCATCCCTCTACTCACCCACACCCCTTGTTATTCTGCGGCGACGACAGCATCACACCGCAGCCGAACCAGTGAACCCTCGTACTCCTCTTCGCGTGGGCATCCACTGCTGCATCTTCCCCGGCTCCGTGTCGTCCCCTTCCTAGGCCTTGCCGTCGTCCACCGCCGTGGTGCTCTCGGCATGGCGTGGTCAATGTGGTCAACGACCGACTTCCATCGGAAGAGTACTGTGTGTGAAGAGGCTGACTGCTGGGTCCATGGCGGCCGCAAGGAAGTGCCTCCTGATTACGTGCAAAATAATTATTCCTCCACCTAAGAGCAGGGACCCACCGGATGGGCCACCATATTTCGCGAATAAAATGTTTCCCCCCTGACTGCTGGGACCCACCAGCTACACCTTCGCACGCAAGGAAGTTCGTCCGGGCAAAAAAATGATTCGCCCCCCTGACTGCTGGGACCCACCAGCTACATCTTCGCACGCAAGGAAGTGCATGATAGTCGGAACCCACATGGTCGAAGCATACATAGCGTTGTCATTCTAGTCGCGAACGTGTACATACATACTGGCGGATGTAGAGGCGCGCACGTGTCATAGTAGAGGCGCGCATGTAGCATGTACACATACGTACAACGACCAGGGTGCAAGAAAGAAAATACGGCCACATACGTACATACGGGTGGGGTCTCGAACTCCTACTTGCGCATACGTACGGCCAGGGCTCGTGTACATGGCTGGGTTGGAACGGAGAAATAGCATCATCGTCGTGTTCATGGGGAGGCAACGGAATGCATCGTGTTCATGGGGAGGCAACAGAATGCGTCGTGTTCATTGGGAGGCAATGAAACGCGTGGGTGCCAACCGGCTTGGACGGAATAGGCGATGGAAATGAGGCCTGGCGTACCGCAGAACGGAGGAAACGGCCTTGCCTTCGACCGGCCACGTTCGAAACGGGATCCTGTTCATCGGGAGGGGTCTGGCGTACCGCAAAACGGAGGAAACGGACCTCCTATGGTCGAAACGGGGGTCCTATTGATCGAGAGGGGTGTGGCCTACCGCAAAACGGACGAAACGTACTTGTGTTGGAGCGCTACGATCGAAACGGGGGTCCTGTTCATCGGGAGGGGTGTGGCGTACCGCAAAACAGGACTCCACGGGATACTGTTCATCTCCACCATCGACCACCTCCAGCCTCCACGGGCTACCGTCGACCTCCTCTAGCCTCCACGGGATCCTGTTCATCCAACCTCCACCGCGCGCTACTCCACCTGCTACTGTTCAACCACCCCTCCACGGGCACCCCTCCATCGTCTACTGTTTATCCAGCCCTCCACGGGGTCGTCCTGTTCATCCAGCCCTCCACTCCACAGGGTCCTGTTCATCCAGCCCCAATCGGCTTGATCGATTGGGGTCCTGTTCATCCAGAGGCAACACCATCGCTCACTGTTCATCCAACTCCCCCCCCCCGCAACACTCACTATTCATCCTAGAGGCAGCATCGATTAGCTTTAGTTAGCAGCAGTAGCGAAGGGATCACTTGATCGGGTTCAGTTAACAGCCATCGATCGATCGCTCGGGTTCAGTAACGCGTAGCCTGCAGTGCAATCGCTCGGGTTCAGTTAGAGCCCAACGCCTCACTCGGGTTTAGTTAGAGCCAACGCCTTGCACACACGCGCATACGTGTATGAGAGAAACGCGCATCGCTCGGCCCCGACCACCCACCGTAACCGGGAACTCCCCGAAATTTTTCTCGCCCTCGCTTCTACCATGGTTTTTTCCGTCATGGATGGCCCAAAGAATGTCATGCAGCTGCGTCTCCGGCCCGACCAGGACGAAAAGCCCATTTTCTGTCATGATTTTTTGTCATAGAAGTAGGAGCCCACCACATCTATGATGATACCAGGTTTTGTCACAATTATCGTCATAGAAGTGTCATAAGTATGACAGAATTTTTTTTCGTTCGGCCCAAAATGTAACGGATATGTCTTTTTTTGTAGTGTATTTGGCAGCAACAGGTTCACATTGCTGACGCAGATCTGGCACTCTATAGGCGTTTTCGCCGAACTTCCAAGCAGTGTGCGGATGCGATGGAGCACTACACTACGCGGGAGGAGGACACCAATCAGTGACTGTTCTGGGCGCAGTTCCTGTCGGTGTCAAAACCAGCAGATCTCGGGTAGGGGGTCCCAAACTGTGCATCTAAGGCTAATGGTAACATGAGGCGGGGGAGTTACCTAGGTTCGGGCCCTCTCTATGGAGGTAATACCCTACTTCCTGCTTGATTGATCTTGATGATATGAATATTACAAGAGTTGATCTACCACGAGATCGTAGAGGCTAAACCCTAGAAGCTAGCCTATGATTCTGATTGTTGTTGTCCTACGGACTAAACCCTCCGGTTTATATAGACAACGGAGGGGGATAGGGTTACATAGAGTTGGTTACAGAGAAGGAAATCTACATATCTGAATTGCCAAGCTTGCCTTCCACGCAAAGGAGAGTCCCACCCGGACACGGGACGAAGTCTTCAATCTTGTATCTTCATAATCCAACAGCCCGACATAAGTATATAGTCCGGCTGTCTGAGGACCCCCTAATCCAGGACTCCCTTAGTATCCCCTGAACCAGGCTTCAATGACGATGAGTCCGGTGCGCAGATTGTCTCAGCATTGCAAGGCGGGTTCCTTCTCCAAATACTCCAAAGAAGATCTTGAACACAAGAATGGTGTCCGACTCTGCAAAACAAATTCCACATACCACCATAGAGAACACAATATTCCACAAGTCTAATCTGCTAACAACTTTTTCATAGCGTGACATCACGCTGCGGCCCGATCATTATTCGAACCGTTTTCTCAACCTGCTACTGCACGTCTCGTGAGGCGGTTTTACTGGCACGTCTTGACAAAGCAGAGATCGTGCCCCTTATCACGGGATTCTCATCAATATGGGTGTGGGTAACCCAACCGCGCCATCAACACGACACTCGGGGAATAAGCGAGTTTCTAGGGTAAGTGGGGAAGCACATAGTTTTCTACTGCCTTTATAAAGAGACAAGGATTCCCCTTTCTCACCCACGCCTTCTTCTTCCTCTGCTCATCCATTCTCGAGCTCCAGCGCCCAAGCTTTCACCTTCTCCGCAAAGTCATTCCCAACATGTCCGGAGCGGGAGGCAAGTGTATGGCCTCCTCCGTCACGGAGGAGCACATCACGAAGCTTCGGGAGGCCGGATACTTGTCCGCAAACATCACACATCGGCTTCCGGCCGAAGGGCAGATTATCCCTACCCCGAAACCCCAGGAAAAGGTAGTATTCCTCTCTCACTTCGCCCGTGTTATGGGATTCCACCTCCACCCGTTCGTCCGCGGAACAATGTTCTACTACGGGTTGGACTTCCATGATTTGGCCCCCCAACTTCGTCCTCAACATCTCGGCGTTCATCGTCGTGTGCGAGGCCTTCCTCCGCATCACGCCCCACTTCGGCCTATGGCTGAAGACCTTCAACGTGAAGCCAAAGGTGGTGGTCGGCCAACAAGCGGAGTGCGGGGGCGCCATGGTGGGCAAGATGCCCAATATCA
This sequence comes from Triticum aestivum, assembly GCF_018294505.1. Taxonomy (NCBI): domain Eukaryota; kingdom Viridiplantae; phylum Streptophyta; class Magnoliopsida; order Poales; family Poaceae; genus Triticum; species Triticum aestivum. Next base: position 234,183,602 of record NC_057813.1, read on the forward strand.
CCTGGCCCGAAGGCTCTTTTGTGGAGACTGTGAAGCGGTGTCAATCGGGGTGGTTCTACATCACCGAGTGATACGTCTCCAACGTATCTATAATTTTTGATTGTTCCATGCTATTATATTACCCCTTTTGGATGTTTATGGGCTTTATTTTACACACCTATATCATTTTTGGGACTAACCTACTAACCGGAGGCCCAGCCCGTATTGCTATTTTTTTTGCCTATTTCAGTATTTCAAAGAAAAGGAATATCAAACGGAGTCCAAATGGAATGAAACCTTGGGAGTGTGATTTTTGGAACAAACGTGATCCAGAGGACTTGGAGTGCAAGCCAAGAAGCAGCCGAGGCGGCCACGAGGGTGGAGGGCGTGCCCCCTATCTCGTGGGCCCCTTAGGCGGCCACCAACGTACTTCTTCCTCCTATATATACCCACGTACCCCAAAAACATTCAGGGAGCCAATGAAAAACAATTTCGACCGCCATGACCTTCTGTATCCGCGAGATCCCATCTTGGAGCCTTCGCCGGCGCTCCGCCAGAGGGGGAATCGACCACGGAGGGCTTCTACATCAACACCATAGCCCCTCCGATGAGTTGTGAGTAGTTTACCACAGACCTTCGGGTCCATAGTTATTAGATAGATGGCTTCTTCTCTCTTTTTGGATCTCAATACCATGTTCTCCCCCTCTCTTATGGAGATCTATTTGATGTAACTCTTTTTGCGGTGTGTTTGTCGAGATCCGATGAATTGTGGGTTTATGATCAAGTTTATCTATGAGAAATATTTGAATCTCCTCTGAATTGTTTTATGTATGATTGAGTTATCTTTGCAAGTATCTTCGAATTATCAGTTTGGTTTGGCCTACTAGATTGATCTTTCTTGCAATGGGAGAAGTGCTTAGCTTTGGGTTCAATCTTGCGGTGTCCTTACCCAGTGACAATAGGGGTTGCTAGGCACGTATTGTATTGTTGCCATCGAGGATAAAAAGATGGGCTTTATATCATATTGCATGAGTTTATCCCTCTACATCATGTCATCTTTCTTAATGCGTTACTCTGTTCTTATGAGCTTAATACACTAGATGCATGCTCGATAGCGGTCGATGTGTGGAGTAATTGTAGTAGATGTAGGCAGGAGTCGGTCTACTTGTCACGGACGTGATGCCTATATACATGATCATGCCTAGATAATCTCATAATTATTCGCTTTTCTATCAATTGCTCAACAGTAATTTGTTCACCCACCGTAATACTTATGCTATCTTGAGAGAAGCCACTAGTGAAACCTATGGCCCTCTGGTCTATCTTTTATCATATAAGCTTTCAATCTACTTTTATTTTCATCTTTACTTTTCGCATATATATTATAAAATACCAAAAATATATTTATCTTATCATACTATCTCTATCAGATCTCACTTTCGCAAGTGGCCGTGAAGGGATTGACAACCCCTTTATTGCGTTGGTTGCGAGTTCTTTGTTTGTTTGTGTAGGTGCGTGGGACTTTTGAGGAGCCTCCTACTGGATTGATACCTTGTTTCTCAAAAACTGAGGGAAATACTTACACTACTATTGCTGCATCAGCCTTTCCTCTTCAAGGAAAACCAACGCAAGCTCAAGACGTAGTAAGAAGGATTTCTAGCGCCGTTGCCGGGGAGGTCTTCGCTCAAGTCAAGACATACCAAGTACCCATCACAAACTCATCTCCCTCGCATGTAGATTATTTTCTATTTGCCTCTCGTTTTCCTCTCCCCCACTTCACCCTTGCCGTTTTATTTGCCCTCTCTTTCCCAATCTTCTCCTCTCTTTTTTCGCTTGCCTCTTTTTGTTTGCTTGTGTGTTGGATTACTTGTCGCCATGGCGCAAGCTAATACCAAATTGTGTGATTTCTCCAATACCAATAATAATGATTTCCTTAGTACTCCGATTGCTCCTCTTAATTATGTTGAGTCTTGTGAAATCAATATTGCTTTGCTGAATCTTGTTATGAAAGATCAATTCGCCGGCCTTCCTAGTGAAGATGCCTCTACCCATCTAAACAACTTTCTTGATTTGTGTGATATGCAAAAGAAGAAAGATACGGATAATGATATTGTTAAATTGAAGTTATTTCCGTTTTCACTTAGAGATCGTGCTAAAGGTTGGTTTTTGTCTTAGCCTAAAAATAGTATTGATTCTTGGAACAAGTGAAAAGATGCTTTTATCTCTAAATAGTTTCCTCCCGCTAAGATTATCACTCTTAGGAATGATATTACGAATTTTAAACAACTTGATCATGAGCATGTTGCCCAATCCTGGGAAAGAATGAAATTGATGATTCGCAATTGCCCTAGTCATGGTTTGAATTTATGGATGATCATAGAAATTTTTTATGCCGGTTTGAACTTTGCTTCTAGAAATCTTTTAGATTCGGCCGCGGGAGGCACGTTTATGGAAATCACTTTAGGAGATGCTACAAAACTTCTTGAAAATATTATGGATAATTATTCTCAATGGCACACCGAAAGATCTACTTGTAAAAAAGTGCATGCTATAGGAGAAATTAATGTTTTGAGTGGAAAAGATGGATGAACTTATGAAATTGTTTGCTACTAAGAATGCTCCTCTTGATCCCAATGATATGCCTTTGTCTACTTTGATTGAGAATAATAATGAATCTATGGATGTGATTTTGTTGGTAGGAATAGTTTTGGAAACAATGCTTATAGAGGAAACTTTAATCCTAGACCGTTCCCTAGTAATTCCTCTAATAATTATGGAAATTCCTACAATAATACTTATGGTAATTTTAATAAGATGCCCTCAGATTTTGAGAATAGTGTGAAAGAATTTATGATTTCTCAAAAGAATTTTAATGCTTTGCTTGAAGAAAAATTGCTCAAAGTTGATGATTTGGCTAGGAACGTTGATAGACTTTCACTTGATGTTGATTCTCTTAAACTTAGATCTACTCCTCCTAAGCATGATATCAATGAGTCTCTCAAAGCAATGAGAATTTCCATTGATGAGTGCAAGGAAAGAACCGCTAGATTGCGTGCTGAGAAAGATTGCTTTGTAAAGGACTGTCCTTCTAGTTTCAATGAAAATAATGATAAGGATCTTAAAGTTATTGATGTGTCCCCTATTAGATCTTTGTTTTGCAATATGAATCTTAATAATAATGGGACTGGAGATGAGTCAACTTTAGTTAGAAGACGTCCCAATAATTTGGAGTTTTTAGATCTTGATGCTAAATTTGGTAAAAGTGGGATTGGAGAGGTCAAGACTTTAAATAGCATTGAACCCACTATCTTGGATTTCAAGGAATTTAATTATGATAATTGTTCTTTATAAGGTTGTATTTCCTTGTTGCAATCCATTGTGAATTGTCCTCATGCTTATAGTCAAAATAAAGCTTTTACCGAACATATTGTTGATGCCTTGATGCAATCTTTTGATGAAAAACTGAATTTGGAATTTTCTATACCTAGAAAACTTAATGATGAGTGGGAACCTACTATAAAGATTAGAATTAAAGATCATGAGTGTTTTGCTTTGTGTGATTTGGGTGCTAGTGTTACCACGATTCCGAAAACTTTATGTGATATCCTAGGTTTCCATGATCTTGATGATTGCTCTTTAAATTTGCACCTTGCGGATTCCACCATTAAAAAGCCAATGGGAAGGATCAATGATGTTCTCATTGTTGCAAATATAAATTTGGTGCCCATAGATTTCATCGTTCTTGATATAGATTGCAATCTTTCTTGCCCTATTATTCTTGGTAGACCTTTCCTTAGAACGATTGGCGTGATTATTGACATGAAGGAAGGGAATATTAGATTCCAATTCCCATTAAGGAAAGGCATGGAGCACTTTCCAGGAAATAAAATTAAATTACCTTATGAATCTATCATGCGAGCTACTTATGAATTGAATGCCAAAGATGGCACTACTTAGATCTATCTTCGCTTTTATGCCTAGCCAGGGGTGTTAAACGATAGCGCTAGTTGGGAGGCAACCCAATTGTATTTGTGTTTTTTGTTTTTGTTTCTGTTTAGTAATAAGTTTTGCATCTACCTTCTGTTTAGATGTGTTTTTATGTTTTAATTAGTGTTTGTGCCAAGTAGAACCTATAGGATAACCTATGGTGATAGTTGATTTGATTCTGCTGAAAAACAGAAACTTTGCACGCACAAAATTAGTTTTGTTAAATCACATAAACGTGATTTTACGTTGATTCTTTTTGCTGTAGATCAATAGACAAATGTTTCAGGACTTCCTATTTTGGTAAGATTTTTAGAGTTCCAGAAGTTTTCCTTAGTTACAGATTGCTACAGACTGTTCTGTTTTTGACACATTCTGGCTTTCGTGTGTTGTTTGCTTATTTTGATGCATCTATGGCTAGTATTAAGTGGTATGAACCATAGAGAACTTGGAATACAGTAGGTTTAACACCAATATAAATAAATAATGAGTTCATTACAGTACCTTATGTGGTGGTTTTGTTTTCTTTCACTAATGGAGCTTATGAGATTTCCTGTTGAGTTTTGTGTTGTGAAGTTTTCAAGTTTTGTGTAAAGCTTTGATGGATTATGGAATAAGGAGTGGAAAAAGCCTAAGATTGGGGATGCCAATGGCACCCCAAGATATTCAAGAATATCCAAAAGCCTAATCTTGGGGATGCCCCCGGAAGGCATCCCCTCTTTCGTCTTCGTTCATTGGTAACTTTACTTGGAGCTATATTTTTATTTGCCACATGATATGTGTTTTGCTTGGAGCGTCTTGTATGATATTAGTCTTTGCTTTTTAGTTTACCACAATCATCCTTGCTGTACACACCTTTTGGGAGAAGTCCACTTTATTAGAATTTGCTAGAATACTCTATGTGCTTCACTTATATCTTTTGAGCTAGATAGTATTTGCTCTAGTGCTTCACTTATATCTTTTAGAGCACGGCGGTGGCATAATTTTGAAGAAATTGTTGATCTCTCATGCTTCACTTATATTATTTTGAGAGTCTTTTAGAACAACATGGTATTTGCTATGGTTATAAATTTGGTCCTAGAATGATGAGCATCCAAGTTGGGGATAATAAAAACTATCATAGAATGTGCATAAAACACTAGGATCAATTTGATGCTTGATAATTGTTTTGAGATATAGAGGTGGTAATGTTAGAGTCATGCTAGTGGGTAATTATGAAATTGAGAAATACTTTTGTTGAAGTTGGCAAGTCCCGTAGCACGCACGTATGGTAAAAGTTGTGTGACAAATTTGTTGCATGAGGTTCTCTTTTAATTGTCTTCCTTATGAGTGGAGGTCGGGATCGCGCGATGATTAACTCCTACCAACCCTTCCCCTAGGAGCATGCATAGTAGTACTTTGCTTCGAGGGCAAGTATACTTTTGCAATAAGTATATGAGTTCTTTATGACTAGTGTGAGTCCATGGATATACGCACACTCACCCTTCCACTTTGCTAGCCTCTATTATACCGCTTCGCCGGTATCATGCACCCATTATTTACCTTCCTCAAATCAGCCACCATACCTACCTATTAGCCATTCTGAGATATATTGCCATGCAACTTTCCACCATTCCGTTATTATGACACGCTGCATCATTGTCATATTGCTTTTTGCATGATCATGTAGTTGACATCGTATTTGTGGCACCACCTTCATAATTTTCATACATGACGCTCTTGATTCATTTCATATCCCGATACACCGCCAGAGGCATTCATATAGAGTCATATCTTGTTCTTGTTTTGAGTTGTAATTCTTGAGTTGTAAATCAATAAAAGTGTGATGATCTTCATTATTAGAGCATTGTCCTAGTGAGGAAGGGATGATGAAGACTATGATTCCCCCACAATTCGGGATGAGACTTCGGACTTTATAAAAAAAAGGAAAAAAAGAACGGCCAAAGAAAAAAAGAAACGCCAAAGAAAAAAAGGGAGAAAAGAAAAAAAAGAACAGCCAAAGAAAAAAAAGAAACGCCAAAGAAAAAAAGGGAGAAAAGAAAAAAAAAAGAAAAAAAAGAAAAAAAGGAAGAAAGAAAATAAAATGAGAGAAAAAGAGAGAAGGGACAATGCTACTATTCTACTATCCTTTTTACCACACTTGTGCTTCAAAGTAGCACCATGATCTTCATGATAGAGAGTGTCCTACGTTTTTATCAAAAATTCTGTTTTTATCATTTACCTACTCGAGGACGAGCAGGAATTAAGCTTGGGGATGCTTTACGTCTCCAACATATCTATAATTTTTGATTGTTCCATGCTATCATATTACCCCTTTTGGATGTTTATGGGCTTTATTTTACACATTTATATCATTTTTGGGACTAACCTACTAACCGGAGGCCCAGCCCGTATTGCTATTTTTTTTGCCTATTTTAGTATTTCGAAGAAAAGGAATATCAAACGGAGTCCAAATGGAATGAAACCTTCGGGAGCGTGATTTTTTGGAACAAACGTGATCCAGAGGACTTGGAGTGCAAGCCAAGAAGCAGTCGAGGCGGCCATGAGGGTGGAGGGCGCGCCCACCCCTACAGGGCGCGCCCCCTATCCCGTGGGCCGCTCGGGCGGCCACCGACGTACTTCTTCCTCCTATATATACCCACGTACCCCGAAAACATCCAGGGAGCCAACGAAAAAGAATTTCCACCGCCATGACCTTCTGTATCCGCGAGATCCCATCTTGGAGCCTTCGCCGGCGCTCTGCCGGAGGGGGAACCGACCATGGTGGGCGTCTACATCAACACCATAGCCCCTCCGATGAGTTGTGAGTAGTTTACCAAAGACCTTCGGGTCCATAGTTATTAGCTAGATGGCTTCTTCTCTCTTTTTGGATCTCAATACCATGTTCTCCCCCTCTCTTGTGGAGATCTATTCGATGTAACTCTTTTTGCGGTGTGTTTGTCGAGATCTGATGAATTGTGGGTTTATGATCAAGTTTATCTATGAGAAATATTTGAATCTCCTCTGAATTGTTTTATGAATGATTGAGTTATCTTTGCAAGTCTCTTCGAATTATCAGTTTGGTTTTGCCTCCTAGATTGATCTTTCTTGCAATGGGAGAAGTGCTTAGCTTTGGGTTCAATCTTGCGGTGTCCTTACCTAGTGACAACAGGGGTTGCAAGGCACGTATTGTATTGTTGCCATCGAGGATAAAAAGATGGAGTTTATATCATATTGCATGAGTTTATCCCTCTACATCATGTCATCTTTCTTAATGCGTTACTCTATTCTTATGAACTTAATACTGTAGATGCATGCTGGATAGCGGTCGATGTGTGGAGTAATAGTAGTACATGCAGGCAGGCGTCGGTCTACTTGTCATGGATGTGATGCCTATATACATGATCATGCCTAGATAATCTCATAATTATTCGCTTTTCTATCAATTGCTCGATAGTAATTTGTTCACCCACCGTAATAATTATGCCATCTTGAGAGAAGCCACTAGTGAAACCTATGGCCCTCGGGTCTATCTTTTATCATATAAACTTTCAATTTACTTTTATTTGCATCTTTACTTTTCCAATCTATATTATAAAATACCAAAAATATATTTATCTTATCATACTATCTCTATCAGATCTCACTTTCGCAAGTGGCTGTGAAGAGATTGACAACCCCTTTATTGTGTTGGTTGCGAGTTCTTTGTTTGTTTGTGTAGGTGCGTGGGACTTTTGAGGAGCCTCCTACTGGATTGATACCTTGGTTCTCAAAAACTGAGGGAAATACTTATGCTACTATTGCTGCATCACCCTTCCCTCTTCAAGAAAACTAAGGCAAGCTCAAGACGTAGTACCGAGCCGCACGACACCAACTGGGTGGCGACCCCTGAATTTCGATCCGGCGTCCCCATGTGGCTCATCTCCTGGAAAGAGAAGGGCGTAGCCTGGGGCTCAGCAGAAGAGCTGACCGGACTTTAGACCTTCGTCCGAAATATGATACGCAAGAAAATCAAGCTCGTCAACATGGTCCAGGTCATGCTCCTCCGCCGGATGCTTCCATGTCAAAGACGGGTTTGCAATCTATGGGAGTTCGACCCGGACGAACACCAGACTCTGCAAGAGCTCTTCGGCTCGACGCATGAAGACGTGTGGAAGGTGCTCTTCAAGGCCACCGAGGTACCACCGCCCATAACAGAAGATCGCGGACTCAACGCAAAACGCCTAGCCAATCCGGTAAGTTTTCATATTTTGCAAGATATGCCGTTTGCTAGCACATCCGCGGGAGGAATCTGAGCCTCCATGCTGATTTTACAAGCCTGGGTAGCGATAGCGGAGCAGATCGACTGCCCGGCTCGGCTACCAGAAGATCCAACATCGCCTCTTCTAACAAAGATGCTGTTTCCGGCGCCCTATGAGGTGCCGGAGAAGAAGGCCAAGAAGACGGCCGTGGGGACCAGAGAAGGTCTCCGGCGTAAGTTTGTATCGGACATGATGTCCGAAGACACCGAGATGCACTCCTCCTCCGAAGACGAGGAGGAGGAGGAGGAAATCCCTCCCCCCACCAAGGGGAGAAAGAAGAGGAAGGCCGCCGCACAAGGGGAGGCTGAGGTGTCCAAGAAGGGAAAAAACTTACTTCCAAACCACTCCTCCGTAGCCACCAACAACGGCGAGGAGTGGGAACCCAGGGACAAGCCCGTGGCTAAATCGTAAGTATCAGGACACAATAGTACTTCCGGTATGTTTGCTTTATCACTTCTTATCATGCCAAACGTGCACCTTGTCACGCCCAATATGCGACCCTATCCAAAAGGAACTCGAAGGTCCCACCAAGGATAGACCCGCATATTGAAACGCTTTTGCAAGGTGGATATCATTACATCAACATTACATAATAGATGGGGATACATACAAGAGGCATACAATGCCACACGAATACAACATCACATACATAAGAGCATCATCCGACTATGGATGAAACACAAACAAAAACTCAAACGACATCCACCCTGCTAGCCCAGGCTGCCGACCTGGAACCTATCCCCTGATCGAAGAAGCAGAAGAAGAACTCAATGCAAGCCAGCATCACTCTCTCGTCATGATCATCGCATTACCTGTACCTGCAACTGTTGTTGTAGTAATCTGTGAGCCACGAGGACTCAGCAATCCCATTACCATGGGTATCAAGACTAGCAAAGCTTAATGGGAAAGGAAGGGGTAAAGTGGTGAGGTTGCAGCAGCGACTAAACATATATGGTGGCTAACATACGCAAATAAGAGCGAGAAGAGAGCAAAAGGAACGGTCGTGAAGCTAGCAATGATCAAGAAGTGATCCTGAACTCCTACTTACGTCAAACATAACCCAGAAACTGTGTTCACTTCCCGGACTCCGCCGCAAAGAGACCATCACGGCTACACACGTGGTTGATGCGTTTTAATTCGGATCTGGTGTCAAGTTATCTACAATCGGACATTAACAAATTCCCATCTGCCTATAACTGCAGGCACGGCTTTCAAAAGATTATACCGTGCAGGGGTGTCCCAACTTAGCCCATGATAAGCTCTCGCGATAACCGAAGGATATACCTTCTCCCAGGAAGACCCGATCAGACTCGGAATCCCGGTTTACAAGACATTTTGACAATGGTAAAACAAGACCAGCAAAGCCTCCCGCCGTGCCGACAAATCCCGATAGGAGCTGCACATATCTCGTTCTCAGGGCACACCGGATGAGCAAGACGTCGGGTTGGCATAGACCCTGATTGCCCAGGGGGCGCCGGACATCGCTCGGTTCGGACCAACACTTAGACAAGCATTGGCCCAGGGGGGTAAAATAAAGATGACCCTCGGGTTGGCCGACCCAAGGAAAAGATACAGGTGGTGGTGAGGCAAATGGTAAAACCAATGTTGGGCCTTGCTGGAGGAGTTTTATTCAAAGCGAACTGTCAAGGGGGTCCCATAAATCACCCGACCGCGTAAGGAACGCAAAATCCGGGAACATAACACCGGTATGACGGAAACTAGGGCGGCAAGAGTGGAACAAAACACCAGGCATAAGGCCGAGTCTTCCACCCTTTACCAAGTATATAGATGCATTAATAATATAAGAGATATTGTGATATCCCAACAAAATCCTGTCCACCATGGAGAAATCTTCAACTTCACCTGCAACTAGCAACACTATAAGAGGGGCTGAGCAAAAGCGGTAACATAGCCAAACAACGGTTTGCATGGGAAAGGTGTCAAAGGTTAGAGGTTCATGGCAATTTGGGATGGCTTGATAAACAGGTGATAGGTAGCGCAGCATAGCGATAGAACGAAACAACTAGCATAGCAATGATAGTAGTGAGATCCAGGGTAGCGGTCATCTTGCCTGAAATCCCGCTAGGAAGAAGAACGAGTCCATGAAGAAGACGAACGGATGAAGCCGAACCAAGCGTGGACGAACGAATCCTCACGATCGCAACGAAACAGGAACTATCGAAAAGAAGCACACAACATGGTAAACACACCACACATGAACATGACATGATGCACAACAAGCATGATGCATGACAAGGCTACATGAAGCTACTCATGGCAAGAGATGATGCAAACAAGAGCAACATACCAAGGCAAGTTTAAATGAGGCCGGAAACAACATATAACAATTCCAGTAAGTCCTCATATGCATATTTCGAAATTGGTCCAGATCTGAATAAACCTTATGTTCAAGTTGTTAACCAGCAAGTTAAGATGCACAAAGATGATCTACACGAGATTCTAGTCAAGTTACATATAAAGTTCATTTAGTTCGGAGCTACGGCCTAGAAGATATGAGCAAAACAAGTTAAACATGGCATTGATGCAAAATGCATACAAACATCAAGCAAACACCTCAAAACAAGGATGCAACATGATAATATGAAACTACATGCAATTCTAAGCAAGTTTCATATAGATCACACTCAAAACGGAGCAACGGTTCAACACATGCACACTATACAAGTTTAAAGGACATGCTGTCCAAAACAACAACTAGGCATATTGCAAGCATCAAAATAACATGCTACAACACCTCAACATAATAACAAAAGGCATGGGCATGGTGTACACGTAAAGCATAACAAAACATGAACACTGAGCTATTTCTAGAAATCGCTAGAACATGCTCAAACACACATGGTAAGATTGTAAGTTATAACAATTCAGACTTTGCAGAAAATTACATCAGGTTGCAATGTTTAGAGCTATTAAACAACATGTTACAGGAACTTATAATAGCAAACAAAGGCATGGCATGAATCTACTAAATGCATAGATCAAAAGTCCTTTACTTACCATAAGCCAAAAAGGATCAGAAAATATGATGGCACCCACGTAAACATGGCAAGTTATAATACAGATTCAAACATGGCAGAAACAGAATCATGAAGGCATGTAGATGAGCTTGTGCAACTCACTAAAGAGCAAAACATGGCATGGCAAGTCAACCAACAGTAATAAGACATGTTTGTGAAGCTAGGCATGGCAATAGCAAGTTCATAGGGTACATGGATCACTAGCAAAACACATGACAACAACTGAACTTAATGTTAACAGGCTGACAGCAACATTGTCAAGCAACTTTGGAGCAAGGAAACAACAAGCTACAACACGCTATAAATGCAACCAGGGGCATGAATGGATATAGCATGACATGTAGAGCAAAACATATTTAGTGAACACCTCCAGATTATGCATAGAATGACTAGTAGCAACATGTTTACATAGCATCACGAAATAACAGATTCAGCCTAGCAAAACAACAACATCAAGTACCCTACTTAACAAGCTCGATTCACTCACCACAAGTCATTGCATGACAAGATAAGCATAGCATAAGCAAGAAGACATGTTTATTTAACCAACCAAGGCAAGAACAAGTCCATAGCATGCAAGGATCAACTATAGCATCCTTGGCTAAATTGAATAACATGTAAACAATCTGCCAGGAAACATTTTGAAGCAAAAGTAGAGCACGAAAATGACATGCTCGACTACTCCATAATTGCAACCAAGGGCAGGTATGGATAGACAAACACCATATGTTCAAAACACACTTACTGAAGTATCTCTAAATATGCATTGATCTCTGTGTAGCTTCAAGTTTACATGGCATCAAAATAACAGCAGAACAGGGACTGAAATCAGCAACATCACGATGCCTAGTTTGCATGCTTGTGCTAGTCACCACATTGATCACAAAAATACATGGTAAGAAACACTGTAAAGAAGACATGGCATAGTTCAAAACACATGTAGACATCAACCTCATAGGTTGCACACATCAATCATGGCAAAAATGACAAAAGAGCTCGTTATTACAGTTTCAGCAGATTAACATCATGAGGCACTCTTGCAACGATGATTCGGGCATCTAGATGACCTCAAATAAATATGATGCAATGGAATGAAATGATGTACTCGTCGAGGTGAACAATTTGACATATTACACGCACGAAACGGAGCTACGGATGCAGAGATACGGCATGACGGACATGGCATGAAAATTACACAGATTCGGGGACTTAGAGAAATTTCAGAGGGGGGAAAGTCAACCTCGTCGCGGATCTCACCGGAGATGAGGGAGATGGCGGTCGGCGAGGACGGGGAGGACACCGGCGGGGTCGACGGAGCTCGGGGGGGGGGGGAGACGGGCCGGATCCGGTGCGGCAGCGGCGGAGGGCGGCCGGGCGCGGGGAGACGCAGCTCCGGCCGGAGCGGCGTCGGCAGGGCTCGGCGGCGGGCTCTGGCGCGCGGGGCTCGGGGTCGGGCGAGCCCCGGGCTGGAGGCGACGAGGGCGGAGGGGCCCCAGGGCGCGGGAGGCGGAGGAGGCCGCGGTCAACGGCGACCGGAGGGACGCGGCGGCGGGGTTCCTGGCGCGGCGGCGCGGCGCCGGCGGCGGCCGGGCAGGGCGCCGGGCACGGGCGGCCAGGCGGCGGCGGAGCGCGGGCTCGCGCGGGCCCGACTCGGGCCCCACGGGCCGCGGCGGGCGCGGAGGAGAGAGAGGGAGGGCGCGGGGAGACGCGTGGCGGCGCGGGATTGGGCCTGGAGGCGGCCGAGGTGACGTGTCGCATCGTGATTGGTCGGGGTGAGGTGGCGGCTGGACGTGTCCGGCGCGGGCGGATGCGTCCGGCGGCGCGAGGAGGAAAAACTAGGGTTAGGGGGATTTTCATCCGCGAATTTGGACAGGAGGCACATATTTATAGCTAGAGGGAGCTAGGAGAGTCCAAATGAGGAGCGGTTTTTGGCCACGCGATCGTGATCGAACGACCGAGAGCATGGAGGGGAGTTAGATGGGTTTTGGGCCACTTTGGAAGGGTGTTGGGCTGCAAAGAGAAATGGGGGGTTTGCGGTTACCCGGTTAACCGTTGGAGTACCAAACGACCTCCAAATGGCACGAAACTTGACAGGCGGTCTACCGGTGCTATACCAAGGCCGCATGGCAAGACTCGGTCCATTCCGAGAAAGTTTAACACCCGCTCACAACGAGAGACGAAAGGGGAACGCCGGAGGGCATAGGAGCGCCGAATTGCAAAACGGACAATGGGGAAAATGCTCGAATGCATGAGACGAACACGTATGCAATGCAATGCACATGATGACATGATAAAATACAACACGCAAGCAAATGACATGGCAACAATGGCAAATAACTGGCAGACACCCGGCACATCGGATCCGGGGCATTACACACCTGCAGTCCGGCCAAATCCAGCATCAAGATATCCTCCTCTTCGGAGGGGTCTCTGGGCCCGTCGGCGATGAACAACGATTCGCTTCCAACAACCTCCTCCCCCAGGCCCGCGGACGACACTGAGGTGCTGTCTCGAAGGATACCGGGCCAAGGGGAGATAGTTCCGGAGACGCCCTCAGGCGAAATCCAAGTCGCCGGGCACATGGGAGGGAAGACCCCCATGGACTCCGATAATGGGTCCCGCAGCCAGATTGGCCCCCAGCCGAATACGGCTCCGGAACCCCAAGTGGTTCCAAACTCAGGCAGACATCCTTTATCTAAGGAGGGCGAGCCACCTGTACCAATGACCTCTGTCCATCCAGAGGCACCAAACAAATTGCTGGAAGCGCTTTGCAGCGCTTCCATTGATGAAGAACACCATACTATTATGAGTACGGTGATTGAGAAGGTTCGGTCCGCCAAAAGCGGATTGACCGAAGCCTGCGCTAGCCTTCTAATAGGCTTTGAGGTAAGTAATGAAATTGTAAGGGAATATCACAGTATAGATAGTAGCCCCTGATGCTCTGTTTGGTGTTCGGAAAGAAAAGCCGAACAGAGGATCGAATAACATTTCGCATGAGTCTAACAGAAGATGTCTATGTGAATAAGCAGGCTTCACTGCTAGCCTCTACCGCTTGTACTGCGGAGGTCTCCGGACTAAAGCAGGACCTGGAGCGGACCGAGGGAGACCTCGGCCTCGTGAAGAGGCAGCTCGAGGAAAGTCAAGGTACGCAATACCCTGTCTGTATATTTATAAAGGAAAAATGGTTTCTGTTGAGAGAAGCATCATGAATTTTGGTAGGGGCCACGACCGAAGTGGTGGCCCTCAAAAAGGTACTGGCCGAGGCCGAGGACAAAGCGGCCAAGGAGCTCGTCGAGCACAAGAAGCAAGAGGCCCAGGTCAACGAGGTCCAGCAAGAGCTCCAGGATTTCGTCCAGAAATATGAGTCCTTGGAGCGCGACTCTAAGACTCAAGAGTCCGAGCTTGCTAAGGCCCTCCAGAGCGTGCAAGACGCCAAAGCCGAAGCCCAAAAGACCCTCCAGGAGATTCAGGCAGCCAAGAAGATTGCGACAGGTAAGGCATTCATTATGCAAAGCAAGCATGTGAAGGAGACTTTCCTTTTACTTACCCGAATTTGGAGCTCTCCAGGAGTGTTCGAAGATCTACCGCGCAGCATATCTGATGCCGCAAAGTTCTACCGAGCCGAAGAAGGGAGCTCGACAGAGAAGTTGTTCTGGTCTCAATATCTTCGGACAGAACATTCGATGCCCTTGAGCGACCAGCTGAAGCAACTGGTCGAGCTGCACAAGGCAGCCGAACTGGCCATGAAGGACCTCATAGTCCGGCTGTGGCGTGCCGAGCCTATGCCCAGCAGCTACTTCGGCCTCTTGAAGTCACTTTTGAATGCCTACCCGTGGCTTGATGTCATAAAGAGGTTAGTTTGCATTGAAGGTGCGCGCATGGCCTTCGCCCGCGCAAAAGTGCACTGGGCGAAGATGGATGCTGAAAAGCTAATGACCGAGGGGCCACCAAAGGGCAAGGAGCACCGCCGGCCCAAAAATTACTATGACAGTGTCCTGAAAGGCTCCCACCTTGTGGTGGAGCACTGTGCTCAGGATGTAATCTTTGAGTGAATACACTTATTTTATCCTGTAATATGAAACGAGTTCATTTGCGCAACATAACGCTTGTTGATTTAAAATTTTACCTCCTGTGTGACCGCTTACAAAATCTGAGGGTTGGCCAGTCGTCGGCTTCTTCCCCCATGTAACTAGTATAGGGGTGTTCGGGATAAATGTAAACACTCTTTATCCAAATTTTTGGTCCTTTAAGGAGGTGTTCAGCGTAACGAACAAGGCAATCAGACTATACAACTTTATCACCCTCACTTAGCCGTATAAGTTCTATAACTTTAAATTTTGGCATAGCCCCTGGTATTCGGAAGGCCAAACTTGGGGCACTATACACACCTAAATCAGACAAAGACTGATTCCTCGCCTGAAGCAGAAAAAATCTTTAAGGATTTGAAACCTCTCGAACAGCGACCAGCTCTCGCCGCATCATGATAGTCAGTTTTCGGCTTTCTCTACTGAGGTGCTTGTCCGAAAGAACCGGGACACAATCGCAGTAGTTCTTCCTTTACTACCCTAGCCGATATAGCGGAACATAGGGTAGAAAGCACAGGACCTGGGCAACCCAACTATTGACCCAAGACATGATTCAGAGCTGATGCATATAATGCTATAAGTTCAGGGTGCCGCACTGTCGAAAGTGTTCAGACTTCCTTGCTGTATTATGGGGTACACTGAAGCCCCTGGCGAACTGAATGTACCAGAATGTACAGGTGCTATTTGTAACAAACAACCGGTCAAGGAAAAAAGAAATGTAATAATAAGATGACGGTGTACATTATTTTCCATTGTTATTTGAGTGATACATTCAAGGCGTATGTATACAAGTAGTGCGATAAGTAAGTAGGACCATTTGACATGCCCTAGCCAAGGGCGAGCTGCGTGTGGGTATGTAAAATAGGTATAGCGATCGTTATCAGAGACCACCTGGGGATTCCCATGTACGTCAAAGCTCCTTGCCTGCTTGGCATTTCCGTCCCATGATGGTTCCGATAATCAGGTTATCGGAAGAGCTTCAAGAAGATAGGGACCTGAAAGAAAGAAAAAGATGAAGGTGTGCGGATTGCGGGGCGGTTGAGCCGCATTGTGTACCGCGATCTAGCTATGCCTCCATCTATGCCCATGGTATTTTGAGTGCGTAATTATGTACGCGCGGCACAGATTTCACCGATTGGCTGGGACAAGAACAGAGGCCGAATTGCTAGGCGAGCTCTGGATGGGCCGGACAATCCTGTTGCAGAGTACTCCGGACTCGCTTGACGGTGTCTGGGGGCTTTATTGCCAAGTTCAGGGTCTGTCTAAGGAGGCTGCTCTGTACTTCTACTGCGAGGGCCGCAGTGTTCTCCTCCGTATGGAGGGAGCGCTCTGTGTTTCCATTGACTGTTATAACCCTGCGAGGTCCGGGCATCTTGAGCTTGAGGTAGGCATAGTGGGGCACCGCATTGAATCGAGCGAATGCGGTTTGTCCTAGCAGTGCATGATAACCACTGCGGAAGGGGACGATATTGAAAAGTAACTCCTCGCTTTGAAAGTTGTCTGGGGATCCGAAGACCACTTCCAGTGTGATTGAGCCCGTACAACAGGCCTCTACACCTGGTATCACACCTTTGAGGGTGGTTTTGGTGGGTTTGTGATGTCTACTACACAACCTTCTTCTTGTAGACGTTGTTGGGCCTGCAAGTGCACATGTTTGTAGGACAGTAGCAAATTTCCCTCAAGTGGATGACCTAAGGTTTATCAATCCGTAGGAGGCGTAGGATGAAGATGGTCTCTCTCAAACAACCCTGCAACCAAATAACAAAAAAGTCTCTTGTGTCCCCAACACACCCAATACAGTGGTAAATTGTATAGGTGCACTAGTTCGGCGAAGAGATGGTGCTACAAGTGCAATATGGATGGTAGATAAAGGTATTTGTAATCTGAAATAATAAAAACAGCAAGGTAACTAATGATAAAAGTGAGCGTAAACGGGATTGCAATGATAGGAAACAAGGCCTAGGGTTCATACTTTCACTAGTGCAAGTTCTCTCAACAATAATAACATAGATAGATCATATAACAATCCCTCAACATGCAACAAAGAGTCACTCTGAAGCCACTAATAGCGGAGAACAAACATAGAGATTATGGTAGGGTACGAAACCACCTCAAAGTTATTCTTTTGGATCAATCTATAAAAGAGTTTGTACTAGAATAACACCTTAAGACACAAATCAACCAAAACCCTAATGTCACCTAGATACTCCATTGTCATCTCAAGTATCCGTGGGCATGATTATACGATATGCATCACACAATCTCAGATTCATCCAAACAACACAAAGTACTTCAAATAGTGCCCAAAGTTTCTATCGGAGAGTCAAGAACGTGTGCCAACCCCTATGCATAGGTTCCCAATGTCACGAAACCCGCAAGTTGATCACCAAAACATACATCAAGTGGCACATGATATCCCATTGTCACCACAGATAATCACGGCAAGACATACATCAAGTGTTCTCATAAAAGACTCAATCTGATAAGATAACTTCAAAGGGGAAACTCAATTCATCACAGGAGAGTAGAGGGGGAGAAACATCATAAGATCCAACTACAATATCAAAGCTCGGGATACATAATGATCGTGCCATAGAGGGAACACGAGAGAGAGAGATCAAATACATAGCTACTGGTACATACCCTCAGCCCCGTGGGTGAACTACTCCCTCCTCGTCATGGATAGCGCCGGGATGATGAAGATGGCCATTGGTGATGGGTTCCCCCTCCGGCAGGGCGCCGGAACAGGCTCCCGAGAGATTTTTGGTGGCTACAGAGGCTTGCGGCGGCGGAACTCCCGATCTATCTTCCGTTCTGGAAGTTTTACGATACGTAGGTATATATGGGTGCAGGGGGTACGTCGGTGGAGTTACGGGGGCCCCATGAGGCAGGGGGCGCGCCCCCACCCTCGTGAGCACCTCCCGTATCTTCTGATGTGGAGTCCAAGTCCATCAAGTGGGTTTCCTTCCAAAAATAACTTCTCTAGTTGATTTCGTTCTGTTTTGACTCCGTCTGATATACCTTTTCCTCGAAACACTGAAATAGGCATAAAACAGCAAATCTGGGCTGGGCCTCCGGTTAATAGGTTAGTCCCAAAAATAATATAAAAGTGGATAATAAAGCCCAATATTGCCCAAAACAGTAGATAATATAGCATGGAGCAATCAAAAATTATAGATACGTTGGAGACGTATCAAGCATCCCCAAGCTTAATTCGTGCTCGTCCTCGAGTAGGTAAATGATAAAAAAAGATAATTTTTGATGTGGAATGCTAGTTGGCATAATTTCAATTTACTTCTTCTTACTTGTGATATGAATATTCAGGTCTGAAAGATTCAAGAAAAAAAGTTCATATTGACATAAAAATAATAATACTTCAAGCATACTAACAAAGCAATTATGTCTTCATGGCCAAAGAAAGTTATCCCTACAAAATCATATAGTTAGGCTATGCTTCATTTTTTTCACACAAAAATGTTCCCAACTTCTATACCCCCAATGACAAGCCAAGCAATTGTTTTGTACTTAAATAATCTCAAACTTTTTCAACCTTCACGCAATACATGAGCATGAGCCATGGATATAGCACTATGGGTGGAATATAATATGATGATGGGGATTGTGTGGAGAAGACAAAAAAGGAGAAAGTCTCACATTGACGAGGATAATCAACAGGCTATGGAGATGCCCATCAATTGATGTCAACATGAGGAGTAGGTATTGCCATGCAACAGATGCACTAGAGCTATAAATGAATGCTCAACAAAAGAATACTAGTGGGTATGCATCCAACTTGCTTGCTCACGAAGACCTAGGGCATTTGAGGAAGCCCATCGTAGGAATATACAAGCCAAGTTCTATAATGAAAAATTCCCACTAGTATAAAAAGACAACTTATGAGACTCACTACATGAAGAACAAGGTGCTACTTTGAAGCACAATATATGAGACTCACTAGATGAAGAACAAGGTGCTACTTTGAAGCACAAGTGTGGAAAAAGAGATAGTAGAATTGCCCCTTTCTTTTTTTTCTTTTTTTCTTTGGCCTTTTTTTTCTTGTTCGCCTATCTCCTTTTTTGGGGACAATGCTCTAATAATGATGATCATCACACTCCTATTGATTACAACATAAGGATTACAACTCGAAACTAGAACAAGATATGACTCTATATGAATGCCTCCGGCGGTGTACCAGAATGGTGCTATGAATCAAGAGTGACATGTATGAAAAATAATGCATGGTGGCTTTGCCACAAATACGATGTCAACTACATGATCATGCAATGGCAATATGACAAAAGTAATGTATGTCATGAATATGATGATGGAAGTTGCATGGCAATATATCTCGGAATGGCTATGGAAATGCCATGATAGGTAGGTATGGTGGCTGTTTTGAGGAAGATATAAGGAGGTTTATGTGTGATAGAGCGTATCGTATCACGGGGTTTCGATGCACCGGCGAAGTTTGCACCAACTCTCAAGGTGAGAAAGGGCAATGCACGGTACCAAAGAGGCTAGCAATGGCGGAAAGGTAAAAGTGCGTATAATCCATGGACTCAACATTAGTCAAAAGAACTCATATACTTATTGCAAAAATTTAGAAGTCATCAAAAACCAAGTACTACGCGCATGCTCCTAGGGGATAGATTGGTAGGAAAAGACCATCGCTCGTCCCCGACCGCCACTCATAAGGATGCACAAGCCAGGTACACTTCATGTTTCAAATTTGTTACACAACTTTAACCATACGTGCATGCTACGGGACTTGCTAACTTCAACACAAGCATTTTTTGAATTCATAATCACCCAACTAGCATGACTTTAATATCACTACCTCCATTTCTCAAAACAATTATCAAGTATCAAACTTTTCTTAGTATTCAACACACTCATAAGAAAGTTTCACATATCTTGAATACCAAGTATATTAATATTAAGAAAATTACCATGCTATTAACGACTCTCAAAATAATCTAAGTTAAGTATGAGAGTTCATCTATTTCTTCAAAATAAAACTACCAACATGCTCTAAAAGGTATAAGTGATGCACTAGAGCAAATGACAAACTACTCCGAAAGATATAAGTGAAGGTCAATGAGTAGCTAAATAATTATGCAACTATGCGAAGACTCTACCTCATTTAATAATTTCAGATCTTGATACTTTATTCAAACAGCAATCAAAGCTAAAGAAAACTACATTGCAAGGATAGCACAACTCATGTGAAGAAGCAAAAATTTAGGCTCAACCGATACTAACCGATAGTTGTTGAAGAAGAAAGGTGGGATGCCTACCGGGGCATCCCCAAGCTTAGATGCTTGATACTTCTTGAAATATTATCTTGGGGTGCCTTGGGCATCCCCAAGCTTGAGATTTTGTGTCTCCTTAATTCCTCTCATATCATGGTTTCTCTTTTTATCAAAAGCTTCATTCACAACAAACTCAACAAGAACTCGTGAGATAGGTTAGTATTAACCAATGCAAAACCTTATCATTTGCTACTGTAACAAATCACTTAAATAATTGTTGAACATTGCATACTAAATGCCTCTGCATATTTAATACTCCTATCCTCAAATAGAATCACTAAACAAGCAAACATATGCAAACAATGCAACCATAACAGCAATCTGCCAAAACAGTACAGTCTGTAAAGAATGCAAGAGTATCAATACTTCCCTGACTCCAAAAATTATGAACTAGAATTACCACTGTAATAAATTTATCATATCTCAATATGAAAAAAGATTCAACATTATACCACTCTCTGACTTTTCTAGGGAATTTTTGCAACAGCGGTAAACTTTCTGTTTTTCAAACAGCAACATGTATACTAGCAAAATAAGCATGTCAAAGGCTATCGTTGACTTCTTTATTGAAACTAAAGATGCAAAAAATTATTCTAAATAACATCAAGCTAATACTAACAAAATAAAATGACGCTCCAAGCAAAACACATATCATGTGGTGAATAAAAATATAGCTCCAAGTAAAGTTACCAATGAACGAAGACGAAAGAGGGGATGCCTTCCGGGGCATCCCCAAGCTTAGGCTCTTGGTTGTCCTTGAATATTACCTTGGGGTGCCTTGGGTATCC
The DNA here is from genome assembly GCF_018294505.1 of Triticum aestivum. NCBI lineage: Eukaryota > Viridiplantae > Streptophyta > Magnoliopsida > Poales > Poaceae > Triticum > Triticum aestivum. The sequence continues at coordinate 234,205,068 of NC_057813.1, forward strand.
CCTAAGCTTAGGCTCTTGCCACTCCTTATTTGATAGTCCATCGAATCTTTACCCAAAACTTGAAAACTTCACAACACAAAACTCCACAGGAAATCTTATAAGCTCCGTTAGTGAAAGAAAACAAAACCACCACTTAGGTACTGTAATGAACTCATTCTAAATTCATATTGGTGTAATATCTAGTGTACTACAACTTATCTATGGTTCATACCCTCCGATACTACTCATAGATTCATCAAAATAAGCAAACAACACATAGAAAACAGAATCTGTCAAAAACAGAACAGTCTGTAGTAATCTGTATCAAACGTATACTTCTGGAACTCCAAATATCCTACCAAATTAGGAAGTCCTAAGCAATTTGTGTACCAATCTAGAACAAAAAGAATCAGATCATAAGCACGTTTTTGTGAATTAACAAAACTAATTTACTGGGTGCAAAAGTTTCTGATTTTCAGCAGGATCAACACAACTATCACCGTAAGCTATCCTAAAGGTCTTACTTGGCACTTTATTGAAATAAAAGCTATAAAACATGATTACTACAGTAGAATAATCATGTGAACACACAAAAACAGTAAGGATAAATATTGGATTGTCTCCCAACAAGCGCTTATCTTTAATGCCTTTCTAGCTAGGCATGATGATGACAATGATGCTCACATAAAAGATAAGAATTGAAACATAACGGGAGCATCATGAAGCATATGACTAGAACTTTTAAGTCTAACCCACTTCCTATGCATAGGGATTTTGTGAGCAAACTACTTATGGGAACGATAATCAACTAGCATAGGAAGGTAAAACAAGCATAGCTTCAAAACTTGAAGCACGTAGAGAGGAAACTTGATAGTATTGCAATTCCTACAAGCATATGTTACTCCCTCATAATAATTTTCAGTAGCATCATGAATGAATTCAAGAATGTAACCAGCACCTAAAGCATTCTTTTCATGATGTACTAGCATATAAAATTTACTACTCTCCTCATAAGCAAAATTCTTCTCATGAATAGTAGTGGGAGAAAACTCAATAAAATAGTTATCATATGATTTAAAATTAGGATCAAGATGACAAGTTTCATGGTTATCATTATTCTTTAAAGCATACGTGTCATCACAATAATCATCATAGATAGGAGGCATGCTTTCATCATGGTAAATTTGCTCATCAAAGCTTGGGGGACAAAAAATATCATCTTCATCAAACATAGCTTCCCCAAGCTTGTGGCTTTGCATATCATTAGAATCATGGATATTCAAGGAATTCATAATAACAACATTGCAATCATGCTCATCATTCACATATTTTATGCCAAACATTCTATGTAATTCTTCTTCTAGTATTTGAGCACAATTTTCCTTCCCATCATTTTCACGAAAGACATTAAAAAGATGAAGCATATGAGGCATCCTTAATTCCATTTTTAGTTTTCTTTTATAAACTAAACTAGTGATAAAACAAGAAACAAAAAGATTCGATTGCAAGATCTAAAGATATACCTTCAAGCGCTAACCTCCCCGGCAACGGCGCCAGAAAAGAGCTTAGTTGACGGGGTGTGAGTGAGTGCCCTTTACATAGCCTCCCCGGCAACGGCGCCAGAAAAGAGCTTGATGTCTACTACACAACCTTCTTCTTGTAGATGTTGTTGGGCCTGCAAGTGCACAGGTTTGTAGGACAGTAGCAAATTTCCCTCAAGTGGATGACCTAAGGTTTATCAATCCATAGGAGGCGTAGGATGAAGATGGTCTCTCTCAAACAACCCTGCAACCAAATAACAAAAAGTCTCTTGTGTCCCCAACACACCCAATACAATGGTAAATTGTATAGGTGCACTAGTTCGGCGAAGAGATGGTGATACAAGTGCAATATGGATGGTAGATAAAGGTATCTGTAATCTGAAATAATAAAAACAGCAAGGTAACTAATGATAAAATTGAGCGTAAACGGTATTGCAATGATAGGAAACAAGGTCTAGGGTTCATACTTTCACTAGTGCAAGTTCTCTCAACAATAATAACATAGATAGATCATATAATAATCCCTCAACATGCAACAAAGAGTCACTCCAAAGCCACTAATAGCGGAGAACAAACGTAGAGATTATGGTAGGGTACGAAACCACCTCAAAGTTATTCTTTCGGATCAATCTATAAAAGAGTTCGTACTAGAATAACACCTTAAGACACAAATCAACCAAAACCCTAATGCCACCTAGATACTCCATTGTCACCTCAAGTATCCGTGGGCATGATTATACGATATGCATCACACAATCTCAGATTCATCCAACCAACACAAAGTACTTGAAATAGTGCCCCAAAGTTTCTATCGGGGAGTCAAGAACGTGTGCCAACCCCTATGCATATGTTCCCAATGTCATGAAACCCACAATTTGATCACCAAAACATACATCAAGTGGCACATGATATCCCATTGTCACCACAGATAATCACGGCAAGACATACATCAAGTGTTCTCATAAAAGACTCAATCAAATAAGATAACTTCAAAGGGGAAACTCAATTCATCACAAGAGAGTAGAGGGGGAGAAACATCATAAGATCCAACTACAATAGCAAAGCTTGGGATACATCAAGATCATGCCATAGAGGGAACATGAGAGAGAGAGAGATCAAACTACTAGTACATACCCTCAGCCCCGAGGGTGAACTACTCCCTCCTTGTCATGGATAGCGCCGGGATGATGAAGGTGGCCACCGGTGATGGGTTCCCCCTCCGGCAGGGCCCTGGAATGGGCTCCCGAGAGGTTTTTGGTGGCTACAGAGGCTTGCGGCGGCGGAACTCCCGGTCTATCTTCCGTTCTGGAAGTTTTACGATACGTAGGTATATATGGGTGCAGGGGGTACGTCGGTGGAGCTACGGGGGCCCCACGAGCAGGGGGCGCCCTAGGGGGTGGGCACGCCACCCACCCTCGTGAGCACCTCCCGTATCTTCTGACGTGGAGTCCAAGTCCATCAGGTGGGTTTCCTTCCAAAAATAACTTCTCCAGTTGATTTCGTTCCGTTTTGACTCCGTCTGATATTCCTTTTCCTCGAAACACTGAAACATGCATCAAACTGCAAATCTGGGCTGGGCCTCTGGTTAATAGGTTAGTCCCAAAAATAATATAAAAGTGGATAATAAAGCCCAATATTGCCCAAAACAGTGGATAATATAGCATGGAGCAATCAAAAATTATAGATACGTTGGAGACGTATCAGTTTGATCCTTGAGGGATCGATACCCATTTTGTGCACTGTATCCTGATCGAGCAGGTTCAGGCTGCCGCCACCGTCCATGAGGACTCGTGTGAGGTGGAATCCGTCTATGATAGGGTCGAGGACCAGTGCGGTCGAGCCGCCATGGCGGATACTAGTCGGATGGTCCCTGTGATTGAAGGTGATCGGATAGGAAGATCATGGGTTGAACTTTGGGGCGACTGGCTCCATCGCGTAGACGTCCCTTAGTGCACGCTTCTACTCCCACTTGGGAATATGGGTGGCGTATTGTCACATACTAGCTAGTCCATGCATTAGTGTGTGCATCATGTTTAACTTTCATTTGAAACTGGAAATGGGGAAGACAGAACCCCCAGAACCCCTTTTGAATCCAACTAGGGTTTACTAAAATTATTTTCAATGAACCTGAAATGCCCTTCTAAAATGCTCATCACCTTTGCTTTGGTTCAGAGCCTTTGCCAAAAGTGGTGCACAATTTTCTAGGTCATCCTAAGGTCTTTGAATTAAATCATAAGTATTTGAGTTTGGGCATCTAAATTATATAAAATATTTCAAATGCTCAAATATTCCCAAACTAAAATGTTCCATGTTGGAAATATTCCAACTAAGGACCAGGTCCAGTTTTGGTGAATTTTGAAGCTGTTTAAGTATTTTTAAACTCCACAAAGTTGCAGAAAATAGAAGAAAAAACAGGAAGAAAACCTTACCTGGCGCCTACTAACCGGCCCACCTGCCGGCCCAGCCCAGCTGCCGCGCCAGCGAGCTGCTTGGCTCGGCCAGGCAGGCAGGCAGGTGCTCAGCGGGAAGCACCGCATGGGTGCCACGCACCTGGCGCCGCCTCGCCGCTCCCCTCAACGAGCCGCGACGTGGATCGCTCCCCCTCTCTCCCCCGAACCCCTCGGACATCTCCTCTCCTCCCCAGCTCCTCCCCCTCGTGCTCCCCAGCCATGGCCGACGCCACCGCCGCCGCCCCATCACCGTAGCCGCGCTCCCCGCCGTCCGTGCTCCGTCTCGCCGTGTCTAGGAGCTCCGCCGCCATCCTCTTCGTCGATCTAGCCGAGCCCCGCGTGCTCGTGTGGCCCGAGCCCACCGCATCGACTTCGGCCGAGTCCGCTGTCGCCGGAGATCCCCTTCAACGCCGTCGCCGCATCAGTCCGTCCCCGACCCCGCCGGTTGCCTCCACGAGTGCCCTGTGAGCCTAGCTACCTCCCCTTCCCTTCCTCTCTCGCCCCCGAGCTGTGTAGCAACCGCACGAAGATCACCCGCGCGCACCGCCGCGGAGCTCGTCGCCGACGTGCTCCCGGCCATCCTCTGGCCACCTCTCGGTGTCCATCGCACTCACCACGTCGCGTAGGGTCTAACCATACACTCCCCGCACCTCACCGCACACCCTAGCCTCGAGTTCGCCTCCACCTGAACTCCGGCGGCCGCCTAGGTCGTCGCCGGCGCCGATTCCGGCCACCCCGACCCCAACTAAACACCACCAAGAGCTGCGGTTTGTCCCCAGCTCCACTTAGATGCCTTCCGCGACCCATTTGGTGGCCGGAACGGCCAAAATCACTTCTGCCGCTGCGTCGGGCTCGCCGGCAGCTAAACGCCGGTGCAGCCGACTTGACTTTGACCACGGGAGGGCCCTGGTTGACTCTCTTGAGTCAATGACAGGTGGGGCCTAGCCCTGTTAACTAATCCGGTTTAGTTCTAATTAATATTTAGCTAATCTAATTATGCTGACATGCGGGACCCATTAGTCAGGGTTGACCTGGACGTCCCCGTTGACTATGACATCACCCTGACGCATTGTTGATGCAGTAAATCAATTACTGGATTTATTCTATTATAGGAAATTCGAGAAATTAGTATAAACTTCTAAAATTCATAGTAATTCAACCGTAACTCCAAATGAAATAATTTAGATATGAAAAATGATCAGAAAAATCCAATCTATCCATCTGTACCATTTTCATGCATGTTAGAACAACTTATGACTACTGATTAGGACAAATGAATGAATGGCATTTAAATAACTACATGTGGAGTTTGAATTTGAACCTAGGGTTCAAACCAACTTCATTTAACTTGCTGCTAGTTGCATTAGCTCAAACCACATCATATTGCCATGTCATGATCATGCATCATATTGTGCATTGCATTGATTGTGTTCTTCCTTGTTTGCCGGTGTTTGTCCCCTCTCAGTAGACGACGTTCCGACGATGAGTTCGTTGACACCGATGAAGAGCTATACTATCTTCAGAAGTGCCAGGCAAGCAAAACCCCCTTGTTCATTCCGATACAATCCCACTCTCTCGCTCCTGCTCTCTTTTATTGCATTAGGACAACAACGATCCATCTGTTACTTGCTGCGGTAGCTGAACCCCTTTATCTTCTGCATGACCTGTCTTTGCCACAGTAAATAGATGAAACCCACTAGCATGAGTAGGAGTTGTTTGAGCCCTGATGTGCCTACTCATTCATGTTTGTTTGTCATGCCTGCTATTGCTTAGAGTTGTGTCAGGTCTGATTCATCAGGGATGAATCGGAGGTGTGTGAACATGTCCTACTGTTGAGAGCTAAGTGTGTGAACACGATTTGGTAAAGGTAGCGGTGAGAGGCCATGTAGGAGTACATGGTGGGTTGTCTCATTGCAGCCGTCCTCAGGAACTGAGTTCTGTGTTTGTGATCCATGAACAGTTACTACCACACATTGGGTTCCAGTAACTCGACCCCTCTCGACTTATTAATCAACATGATCTCTGTCCAGGAGTTGCAACTAGTTTCTGGTGTTTGTAGGTAGTGTTAGTAGTCTACCAAGTGGCACCCGGTACAGGTGGGCTTGGGACAGACTAGGCACAGTGGCCTGGTGTACCAAGTGGCACCCGGATGGTGGGCTTGGGAACCCTGCACACATCGTTTGGGGCCGTGAGCGACACCCCGGCCGGATCTCCTTGCGGATGGAACCCGAATAGGCGATAAACCTGGACGAGAGACTTGTGTGGTTAGTCAGGTCGTGGCCGACACCCTCGCTGGGCTTCCGCTTGAAGGTTGCCGAGTACATGTCGTGTAAACGGCGGTAAGTGGTGAGAGCGTGTGTGAAGAAGTACACCCCTGCAGGGTTAACATGATCTATTCGAATAGCCGTGTCCGCGGTAAAGGACTTCTGGGTTGCCTGTACAGTTCATAGACAAGTGAAAGTGGATACTCTAAAATACGCAAGATAAGCGTGAGTGCTATGGATGGCGTTCTCGTAGGGAGACGGGAGCGGATCCATAGTGGTGTATTGATATGGTGAATATGTGGACTCGTGTGCGCCACCTCAAAAGAGTTACTTGCAGTCGTAGTTCAGGTTAGCCACCGAGTCAAAGCTGGCTTGCTGCAGTTAAACCCCACCATCCCCTTGTTGATAATGATGCATATGTAGTTAGTTCTGATGTAAGTCTTGCTGGGTACATTTGTACTCACGTTGCTTAATTTATGTTTTTGCAGAGAGACTTCAGTCTCGCTAGTAGTACCGCGTGGACTTCGACGTTTAGCTTGTTACCTCAGCTACGATCTTGTGCCCTCGGCAGGATCTGGTAGATAGTCAGGCTTCTCAGCCTTTTTCATTTGTAGATGTCTGTACTCAGACATGTTAAGCTTCCGCTTGTGCTTGACTTGTATGCTCTGAATGTTGGGTCATGAGACCCATGATTGTAATATCTCGCTCCTCGGAGCCTATTGAATAAAATACTTGAGTTGTAGAGTCATGTTGTGATGCCATGTTGTATTTGCACATATCGAGCATATTGTGTGTATGTTATTGAAATGCTTGGTATGTGTGGGATCTGACTATCTAGTTGTTTATCCTTAGTAGCCTCTCTTACCGGGAAATGTCTCCTAGTGTTTCCACTGAGCCATGGTAGCTTGCTACTGCTCCGGAACACTTAGGCTGGCCGGCATGTGTCCTTCTTCGTTCTTGTGTCTGTCCCTTCGGGGAAATGTCACGCGATGAATACCGGAGTCCTGTTAGCCCGCTACAGCCCGGTTCACCGGAGTCCTGCTAGCCCAGTGCTACAGCCTGGATTCACTCGCTGATGACCGACACGTTCGATGTTGGGTCATGGATGCCTGTCCCTGTAAGTTTGTGCCACTTTGGGTTTACGACTAGCCATGTCAGCCCGGGCTCCTTATCATATGGATGCTAGCGACACTATCATATACGTGTGCCAAAAGGCGCAAATGGTCCCGGGCAAAGGTAAGGCGACACCCGTGGGGATACCATGCGTGAGTCCGCAAAGTGATATGAGGTGTTACATGCTAGATCGATGTGGCATTGAGTCGGGGTCCTGACAGCTTTGGTATCAAAGCTTGACTGCCTGTAGGATTACCAAGCCAAACTGGTCGAAGTTGAGTCTAGAAATTCTTTAGTTATATAAGGGAATTGATTGTGGGATGGAACGTAAGGCTCTTTTTACTCCTTATACCTTATGCCCTTCTGATCTGAGTCATCTTATGTTTCCTACAGGGTTAAGGAACTAGGCGTTCTCTTCTTTCTATTAGGATCACGTGTTGCTAATCCGTAGACTTATAAGATTGTTGGATTTAAGCCTCAGTTCAGCTCCTACTACTTCCGTATGTTAATTGTTGATCTCTAAATATTGATATTGTGATGATCGAGTGGTTATGCCACCATCTTGTAGGATGTCTCCAATCTTCTTCAGCATTTACAACCATTATGCTGTCCGAGTCATCCCAGGTTTCTAAACAGTCCGATGCATTTGCAAATTCCTTCTTCCCGTTCCCAATGTCCTCTCTGGCCAGGTTAACCACACTAGATGGTGAGTTGAGGTACTCTATTGCCTCGACATTTATGTTGGAGTTATTATTATGACCCTAGGTGTCTCAGGGGATCATCTAGTAGTCTAGCCATGTTTTGCGTTCCCAGTGTGATCATTTTGGCCGTCATCCTCGAAAGCATCCCGTGATGCCATTTAGTTAGTAGGCATTTCACTTCTGGGTTTTGAACCCGAGATTCACCCTACTTCATGTTGATAGTAATTGCTAGCTCCCTTAGGTTATTAGTAACCTTTGCGATAGTCCTCGAAGTTCGTGGTATTTCCTTCTTCCAAATACTATGAACCACTTTATGGCAGAAGTTTGTTGGATCAAAAGATCACAACAGGAATATCCTCGATGAGTTCTCCATTATATATTGTGGCTCTGCCAGTTCTACCTTTCTGCATGGGTTATCCAGAAGAAATATGTTGAACTTCGTTCGACATGCTAAACCATGCATCCACAACTCAGAAAATCGTATGTTCCTTTGAGTTGTCCCTCTTTAGTTGTCTTCTGACCCTCGTCTATCAATTGATAGTCAAGAGTATGTGTGCATTCGTTCATCGATGCCTATTACTGTTGTGGTCCATCAAGCCATTCTGTTCCAGATTGACTAGGAGAAACAAACTCCAGTACCCTTTTCCATTTCCAGGATTGGGTCAAAGCAGTTGTGTTCCGCAGATCAACATGCAATCCAGCTTCTGGTCTGTTCTACCTTGAGGTATTACCATTTTTATATCAGGAATATCATTGGAATTGCACACCCTCTTAGGAATTCTTGTTGCAGTGATACTTCTCGCCATCATTATTCATTTCTCGGCTTCCATGTTGTTGCAACCGGAATGCCGACGGATGAACTATGATGTGTGAAATCAATACCCCTAGCAACTAGTTGCTTGGTAGTAAATTGATAATATTCTCATTCTTAGCATGTTGGATATTGAATCATCATTCTAAGATAGATTGTGCTACTTTGTCTTTATTTCTTGGTGCACTCCTCGATCAATGAGCTAGGATTGTGACAATCCCTCGCTCATTTGATCATATCGTCTTGCCCTGAAAAGCAAGACTATTCTCGAGCTTAGTGACATATCGGTGGTTCATGATTTTCCATATATCTTCTCGGAAGTATTACCAGGTTGTCACCTGACCGCTATGTTGAGTTTGTGATCAAGTTGGTTTCTTGTAACCACCCCTTCTCCAAGAATCTCTGCTGGATACCCCTGAGCTAGTTGGTTAAGCTGGACAACAACTTGGAGAGTTGGAAGATAAAATCTTGTCCGACTTAGTTCATGTTAAGGGATATCTTGTGTGTGTGTTGAAGAAAGATGATATCTTCATCAATTGATCCTCGAGACCAGTTGTTGGAGCTATTGTCTTGCCAAAACTTTGATTTGAGTGTGGGCTATCCTCAAATCAAGTCAGAACCAACGATGCTCGTAATGCTGTCTTATGTGTGGTTGAACCCTCGAGCATACACCATTACATCTTTTGGTCTGACCAATACTATCACCTCGTTCACCTAATTATGGAATTCCATTTATATGGAAACCTTGATGAATTGTTGTTGAGCTCATCGACAACATCCGTCGACCGCGCCAGAGGCAGCGACTATCGGGTACCGCTAATCCCTCAGGAACAGGCATACGCTAACCATGGATCAGAGGAGGTACAGGTCGTCGCAGCGGGTGGCTGCCCCAATCCAGCAGCTCCTCACCCCTCAGGGGGAGGTCACCGGGGGCTGCAGCAGAGGGGCCGAGATCCGGCCTCGCCCACGAGGCGCTCGGAGCAAGGCGTCCTCAGGAGGTAGGCCCTCTGCCGGGGAGGTGCCCCAGGGCCTACCCCCGGTAGAGGACCCGTGGTCGTCGGGGGAACCGCTGGCGACCGCTCTATCCCATCAGTGGCGTCCTCGGTCTCCGGTCGCTGTCGATGGCAATAGAGTGTGGCGCAAGGCGGGGCCCTCGTCTGGCGATATGAAGCAAGGCCGGTACCTGTGAAGAAGGCCCAGTGCCTGTGAAGCTCGCCGCCCCGTGACACTGTCACGTAATAATGAGTGGGGCTGTACATGGCCCGGAGTCTCCAGAGAGCTGCCCTGGGGCCTCGGGGGCTCCCGCCCATGCCCAGTGGCAGCACTTAGCTCCGCGCTGGTGAAAAGACGTCAAAGACTAGACTAGGTGCCGGACGCGGCTTTTTCTGCTTTTCTTGCTTTTCCCCTTGGTTGTTGCTTTTCCCTGTTTGGATTTAAGTTGGATTTGAGCTTGAAACTTGCGTGTGTCCGGGGAAGGGGTGTTTAGTCTCGTTCGAGCAATCTCTTGCGTTCTGGGTACCGCTTTGCGTCCATCCAAGCTTCAGCTGCCTCCCCTCGCGAGCCCCTCACGAGCCGGGCCAGGCCCAGCATGTACGCAACCCAGACTGCCGTCGGCACACCCTCTCAGGAGGTTCTCATTACAGGTAGAATGGGATCATCCAGGAGGCACTTGGGGCACCACGGCCCCCGCAGGCTCGCTCATGACCCACGCGGGTCAAAGGTAAACAAGCCAGTTGACTCATCACAAAACCAGTCGCTCGGTATGGGCATGCGGGCAACATCCTGTCTACAAATACGCTAACTGCAAGTTTCCACACAAGGGGCTCCCCCTCCCAAAATGCTCTTACAACCCTTAGGGCCAAGCCCGAACTCTCTCTGTGCAGGGTAAGAAGCAGGAACAACACATGGTTAATCGGATAAATCCCCCAATGCATCCTCGAGGGCACCTCCGGAGTCGCCACTGGCGTCGCTGGCCTCGCCGTCGCCTTCTACGCCACCGCCATCAGCACCTGGGCCATTCACCACTCCGCCCTCATCAGCAGCTACGACCACACCGTCGTCATCAGCGGTGAAGGCCCTGACAAGGGCGTGCACGTTGTCTTCCATCCAACGCGCCAAATTGCCCCGGATTGCCAGGGGTACCGGAGCGATGGCGGCATCGAAGTCGAAATGGGGGTCCATGTTCTAAAGGTGACTGAAGACACGAGAAAAAGCACGCCCAAGTAGGGCACGGCTCCTCTCCTCCACCAACCTATCGGCCCTGCCCGAACAAGCCTCCAGTTGCGTCACCACATCGGTGAAGAACTGAAAGTTACTAGCATAGTTAACCACACGAGGCTCCCCAACGGTTGCCTCGCAGATGATGCCCAAGGCCGTGTTAGCTCTTTCCCGGAGCTCGCAGAGCATGGCGCTGTGCACGTGCTCTAGGGTCTACCGCTGGCGTATCTCGTCCTTTTTCCGCCGTGCAAGGGCCTCAGCCGCGTCCACCCTTTGGTGGATAAGAAGCACCTCGGCGCGGGAGGAAGCCAGTTCCGCCTATGCCGCGCCAGGGGCGGCCCCGGCAGCGTCCGCACGCCGCATCACTTCATCCAGCTTGGCCTTCAGGGCGGCGGTCCTGCCCTCTGCTTCGACCTTGATCAACTCCAGCCTTTCCTCGAACTCGCGCTCGAGGTTCGAGCGGGCCGCCGCCACCTGGCGATCAACCTCTTCTGAGGCTCGGGCTTCCCTCGCAGCAGCATCATCCTCCGCCTGTGCCACCAGGCGCTCCCTTGTCTCCAATCGCTCGAGTTCCAGGGTGCGCTCGGTGGCCTCCAGCATCAGTGCCTCCTCACGTTTCTGAAGCTCTGCCCGATCAACCGAGCCCCCCTCCATCGATGCAAGGGCCGCCTCACGCAACTCCACCTGTTGCTCCAGGGAGCTACTCCAAGCCCGGAGCTCCCACACCCGCTCTTTTGTGGCCCTGCGCCGCTGGTTGGCCTCCTGAGCCTCCTCGATGGCCCAGGAGCAGGCCTCCCGAGAAGTTGCCAGCGACACCTCGGCCTTCTCATTGTCGAGGTCACACTGGTGGCGTGCAAGGGCAACGGCCACCTTCAGCTTGCGCCTCTCCTCATCTAGGTGTAGGCCCTCGGCCTCAAGGTGCGCATCCTCGTCAGCGAGCTCTACACCAAGCTGGCTCACCGCGTCAGCCGCCCTCCGGAGGAACCCTTGGTGGAGGGCGCGACGTTCCCGGGCACGCTCGAGCACGTCTTCCGCATCATCCTCCGCCCCAGGCGCGCGCGGAGGACCACGGACCAGCACTCCCCTCCTGGGCAGGGGGCTGGGGGCTGGCACCCTCGCAATGGCCGGACACGCCTTGCCAGAAGCGTGGCCTAGAGCCAGCTCGTCCTCCAAGGAGGAACACAAGGCCGACCTCAGCCAGTCGCTGTCCACAACCAATTGAGAAGCCCAGGGCAGGCTGGCTATGCCCCGGGAGGGCTCGCGAAGGATGGTCGCGAGGTGCGCAGCATCAGGATGCATCACAGGACGACCCACCTCTCCAACCGGCCTCACCACAAGGGCAGTGCTGGAGCTCGGGGCGCTTGGGGAAGGTGGAGAGGGCGAGGCCACGAGGGATGGCTCCTCAGCCATCTCCGTGAACTCGACAGGAAGGGCCCTGCAGGGCAATGATCAGCTGAAGCAGCGGGAAAGTAAGGAACTGAGAAAGGGAAAGGCTTACTCATCGGTGGCGAAGTACTTCCTGCGCTTCAATAGGCGGCAAGGGTAATCATCACCCAAGGCCTCCCTTCTCTTTCGGAGAGCCTCGAAGTCCACATAGAAGCGACCTAGGAGCTCGGTGCAGGGGTCAGCCTGCGACGAGGAAGAAGAGCCAAAGTGACCGGCGTCGGTGACATCATCCTGGCGCATGCCTCCAGACGCCGCGCCAAGAAGGGTGGCCGGGGCCTTAGGGGCCTCTGCCGCGGGAGCCGCGGGCCGCAGCTCAACACCTTCAGCCGCCGCATGGTAGGCCTCAGGAGCTGCCGCCTCAGGAGTGCCGCATGGAGTCATCATCCCGGTAGTGGCCCTCTCAGCCCCCGGTGGCCCTTGCCTCCCAGCTCCACCACTCGAGGAAGGGCCGTCGCGGGCAACCGGAAGGGAAACCACCACGACTGGGTTCTCACGAGGTCCCATGAGGCCTGCGGGGCACAACCCCCATTCGTCGAAGCTGGGCATCTGCTTCACAGTATCACCCCTGTTCGAGCAAAGGTACAGCAGGGTGCCCCCATGCCGGATGCTTCCAGGGGAAGGGTCCCCAGTTAGGATCAGGAGGACCTTCCTCAACACTTCAGGGATCAGATCTTCCTCCTGGAGGCTCATGCGGTCTTCACGCCCCCGAAGGACCACATCCAGCGGGAATGGCGCTGGAGAGGGGCAATGCGGCATAGGAGGAACTCCTTCACCAGCTTGGGTGCCGTCACACCGAGCGCCCTCAAGTTCGTGAAGCTATGCCAAATGAAGACGAGCTGGGGTCTCGTGAGCATCTCCTGGCCCCAGCCTGAATTGGGGATAGCGGGCACAATTGGCTCCGAAAGCAGGGGGCTGGGCACCCCGGCATCCACGTACAGCCATCGCTCACGGAACCCGGTCACAGGCGAAGGAAGGCTGAAATCGATTCCTAAAGCCGCTGTTTCTGGTGCGGCAAGGAAGCTCACACACCCTGAGCATTGGGTGGGATCGCTGAGATGCAAAGAGAAGAAGTGGCGTAGCAAGGCAACTGAAGGAGGAATGCCCATCATCGCCTCGTAGACAAAAGCAAAAACGCCAAGAAGAGTAATGGATTCGAGAACCAAATGCATCATGTGGATCTGGTAATGAGAAAGCATAACATTGAAGAAATCGTAAAAGGGGGGAACCAGTCCCGCCCACAGAGCGTTGGCAAAGTACCCGACTTCGGTAACTGTTCTGTCAATGGAGAAGTGAGACGCGGGCCAGACCGTTGTCCTCCCTCACTCGTTGAAGATGGTGGCGATGGCAGAACTGACCTTGTCCGAGCCTTCCCGGTTGAGTATGATCGACCGGTCGACAGCAGGAGCCGCCGACGGCGACGGGCGGGGCGAGGGCACATGCTTTTGCCCTTTCCCTTTCTTTGTCGGAGCCATGGCGACAGGAAGGGGGAGGATTCAAGATTGGATTGGAAGCGGAGACTGGAGCTCGAGAGAAGGAAGAGCAGCAGGCGCGCGCGCGGCGAGAAGAGGGGCGACTGTGTGCAACCGTGGGTCCGCCTAGCTGGGCGCAAAATAAGGAAGCATGGGGGAACAAGTACACCCACGTCCAACCGACCGCCACGTGGCTCCCAAGGCTGTAGGCTATTGGGGCCCGCGGTGCTTCGACACTTGCCTCTTCGCTTCTCTGCTAAGCCAAGTCCAAGCGCGCCTTGGGCCCGGGGGCTATTGTCGGCGTTCTGGGAACGGGGGTACCCAGACTTGCCAGCTTGCGGCCTGCGGCGTGGCTCAAGGAGTGGCCCAGTAAGCTCCATCTTCTTTAACACATTCTCAAGACCCTCGCGAGGGGCCAAGCCTCATGGGGCGGACGACAGGAGGCTTCCTTAGGCACGGCCTCGTCAGGCTGGCTCGCGAGGAGACAGAGAGATCAAGGCGGGGTACCTCACGAGGTTCCCTTGACGCAAGCCATGACGACCGAGGCCAGCCGGGCGCTAGGCGGGCGCTGGCCTGCGCAAAGTCCTTGTTTCCTCTTTGGTGCAAAAGGGGCAAGCGCAGGCGAGAGTATCAAGCAAAGGCAACCATTTCGGTGCCCGGGGCCTTCGCCTATAAATAGGACTAGCCACCCACAGGGTAGAGGCATCAGATCCGCATCTGAGACGTAGAGAGAGAGAGAGAGAGAGAGAGAGGCGACTGAACTCCCCTTAACAGTTCATCGCCCCAGCCAAGAACAGACCCTCGCGAGCCTGTTCTTCCTTGTACTCTTCATCATCAGCCCCTGAGGCAATCTACACACCCCAAACTGGAGTAGGGTATTACACCATAATGGTGGCCTGAACCAATATAAATCTCGTGTCCCTTGTGTTGTTCTTCGTGTAGTTTAGATCCTTGCGAGGCGGCGAGACATGGGTAGGCAGGAGGTGTGATCTCCGCGTGCACCCTAGAGTTCGAACCTTAAGGGTCTGCCGGAACCCGAAATCCGACACTTCCTTAGTCCTCTTAGGTTACTAAGGATAACTTTGACCACTATACAGTGATCCGCTCCTGGATCACTATTGTACCCCCTTGTCAAACTCATAGCAAGGCACACAACTGGTCTGGTACATAGCATGGCATACCTTATAGAACCTATGACTAGGGCATAGGGGATGACTTTCATTCTCTTTCTATCTTCTGCCGTGGTCGGGCTTTGAGTCTTACTCAACTTTACACCTTGTAATACAAGCAAGAACTCCTTCTTTCACTGGTCTATTTTGAATTCTTTCAAAATCTTGTCAAGGTATGTGTCGGTGTCAAAACCGGCAGATCTCGGGTAGGGGGTCCCGATCTGTGCGTCAAGGATGATGGGAACAAGAAGTAAGGGACACAGGTGTTTACCCAGGTTCGGGCCCTCTCGATGGAGGTAAAACCCTACTTCCTACTTGATTAATATTGATGATATGGGTAGTACAAGAGTAGATCTACCAGGAGATCGTAGAGGCTAAACCCTAGGAGCTAGCCTATGATGGTATGAATGTAATTGTGATCGGCCTTCTAAGGACCAACCTCTCTAGTTTATATAGACATCGGAGAGGGCTAGGGTTTACATGGAGTCGGTTACAAGGAAGGAAATATAATATTTGGATAGCCAAGCTTGCCTTCCACGCCAAGGAAAGTCTCATCCGGACACGGGCCGAAGTCTTGAGTCTTGTATCTTCACGCTTCAATAGTCCGGACATTGTACACAGTCCGGCTGTCCGGATACCCCCTAATCCAGGACTCCCTCAGTAGCCCCTGAACCAGGCTTCAATGACGATGAGTCCGGCGCACAGTATTGTCTTCGGCATTGCAAGGCGGGTTCCTCCTCCGAATTCTCCAAAGTGGTTATCGAACACATAAACCGCGTCCGGATCTGCAAGATGATCTTCATATGGTATAGATCTGATTTGCTGGCAATCTTCGTGCGTCATGCCCTTGTATCGTGGCTCGGTCCAATGTGAACTGGTGTTTCCTACCCCACAACGACTCGCGTTACGAGGCAGTTTCATTGGCACGTCCCGTCGAGGTAGAGATCGTGTCCCTTTTATTACGAGATTTTCCATCAATATGAGCGTGCGTGACCCCAGGACGGCCGTTGGTATTACCCCGTGTTTTTTACATAAGCCTCAAACGGTCACACCGGGGACTCTTGATAATCACCCTCTTTATAAAGGGGTCGAGACCTACACCTCTTTCTTCACCTTCATCGCGCCTTCTCGCACCTCGAGTTCTAACACCCAAAACCTAAGCTCCACCCCTCTGAAATCCGCCAGTATGTCCGGATCTGATCCTCAAGGTCGGTGGGTCGCCTCTTCGATCGAGGAGAACGACATTGCGAAGCTTAGGGAGGTCAGATACTTAACCGCAGATATCCAACACAGGCTTCCTGCTCCGGGGCAAGTTATCCCCACGCCGGAGCCCAATGAGTGTGTTGTTTTTGTCCCACACTTCCTCCGTGGTTTGGGTTTTACCCTCCATCCTTTCGTGAGGGGCTCATGTTCCATTATGGGCTGGATTTTCATGATTTGGCTCTAGATGCCATCCTCCATATCTCGTCGTTCATTATCGTGTGCGAGGCTTTTCTCGATGTCACGCCACACTTCGGCTTATGGCTCAAGACCTTCAATGTGAAGCCGAAGATGATCGAGGGGCGGCACATGGAGTGCGGAGGTGCTGTAATAAGCAGAAACACCGATGCCCCATGGCCGGAGGGTTCTTTCCCAGAAGTATCTGACGTATGGCAGCGGAGGTGGTTTTATGCTACGGCCCCAAGGGGAACAAAGTGGGTAGCCGCCCCCGAGTTCTGCTCGGGCCCCCCGCCGCACTTGGCATCCTGGACAGACGTAGGACGTAATTGGGGACCCGCAGGCGACGTGCCAAAACTGCAGAACCGCATCCGGGAGCTTCTCGAGAGGGATATCAACCTTGTCAGCGTAATGCAAGTGATGTTAATCCGGCGGATGTTGCCGTGCTAGCGCCGGCCTTTTCGGATGTGGGAGTTCAATCCGGAGGGTCCCCGGACTGTGAAGCACTTCTTCGGCTTAAAGCCCGAAGAGATGTGTAAATTATTCTTCAGATGGAAGGTAACGTGTCCGGATACCACCGAGGACGCGGGCCTAAGCTGCAACCGCTTAGATACTCAAGTACGTAGCCTTGATACCGGACACCCTGTTTTGTATTCATCATACTTATTTATTCTAAACATCATCCGCGTCTAGGAGTGGCTCAGCAAGGCGGAGAGAATCAGGTGTCTGGCACCACTTCCCGAAGGCTCGCCCGCCCCTACTGTGGCCAAGATGCTCGACCGGGTGCTCAGCAGAATGCCCTCGGGGAAACACAAGGGGAAAGACGAGAAATCCGAACCCCACACACTACGCATCCGAACCGGGGATAGTCGGGGAGGAGAGGTCGAGGCCGCCTCCCCACGCGGGAAGAAGAGGGCCACCTCCGAAGATTTGGAGGCAGAGATGCCCAAATCGGGAAAAAAGGGATCCCCAGGGGTCCTTACCCTCACCGCATCATGCCCTCCAACGGGCCAACCCTCCAGCGAGTCGTAAATCAATCATTAACTTAAAGGTAGTGTGTTTCTCCTGGATCAATGACAAGGACTCAACTTTTTGCAGTCCGGCTGGCAGCTCTTCTCAACAGGGATCGTCTTCGGGTGACCTTCCTCCGGAGAAGATGGAGAGCGAGACCCCACCCGCCTCTCCGGTTCTTGACGCGGGCGACACCAAGGTGTCGTCACAGAGGAGCCCAGATCCGCCAAGGCCGGAAGCCAATGCGTCAGCTGCCCCGAGTCCGGACGTGCTGACGTGCTTACTGGAGCAAGCTGCACTCTCGGGGGAGCACCGCTTATTAATGAGCGTGGTGCTCAAGAAGATTTCATCCGCTACAAGCGGTTTGAATGAAGGATTCGCAAGCCTACTCAGAGGCTTTGAGGTATGTAATGGAGAGCTCACTATTTCTTTGGTTGTAAGGCACGCGCTAGGTGTGCTCCATATAGATAGTAGCCCCTGAGACCCTGGTTGCCTGCCCTAGGCGGCAAATGGGCGATCATAAACCAATGATAGTGCTGTAAACGTATGCAGGTACCTATGGGTCCAGCCGCCGGCCCATCCGTTGAAGTTGCTGAACTATCGATGCAAATTGGGTCGATTGATGCCGATATCACTCTGATGAATGAGCGGCTAGATATATCACAAGGTATGTGCCCTTTCTCCCATTGCATAGGAAGATATTAAGGTGGCACATATTAATATAGTTTGTCCGGACTGCAGATGGTGCTGCTGTCGTGGAGGCCCTGAGGGCTGAACTTGCTCTAGCCAAGGAACAAGCTTGGGTGAGCAATGCGGCTGCCCTAAAGGAGGCCGAGGAATTGAGAGCCGAACAGGCTGCTCATCGCCGAAGCAAGGAAAAGATGGCCGACATGGCTATCGAGTTACAACATGCCGCTGACCAGTATGAGCTCCTGAAGAAGGAGCGTGAAGATAAATCTGCTGACCTGAGCAAGGCGCTGAATGCCACCAAGGAAATATGGACCGAGCTCAGGGGTGCGCGGGAGGAGCTTCGACAGGCCGGAGGAATCGCGGCTGGAGGCTCCTATTTGCTGCGGACGAAGTTCTTCGATCCGAAGTACGCTCCCCTTGATGGGTGCTGGAGCTCACCGGATGCATACGCGGACCTGGCGAAGGGTACAACTGATGCTATGGAGTTCTTCAAAGATCAGGGTGAAAGGGAGGTGGAGAAGCTTTTTTGGTCACAGTTCCATGCTCCCACTCGCCTGCTGTCATTAAGTGATAAGATGGCTGCTGTGGTGGAGCTTCACAGGCTGTCCGGGCTTGCGATCCGGTCTGTAATAGATCATCATTGGCTGAAGGAGCCTACCCAAACAACTACTTTGGTTTAGTGCAACAGTTCCTTGGGGTCGTGCCCCAGATCGATGCCATGAGGAGGTCAGCATGCGTAGAGGGTGCACGGATGGCCCTTGTACGCGTTAAAGCGTATTGGACGGATATGGATGCCATGATGATAGCATCTCAGGATCCGGTAGGGGGGCAATATCCGGCCGGGCACTACTTGGCGCAGGTCACGGAAGGTGCCCGCCTGATAGAGGCGCAATGTCCGAAGGATCTCCTCTTCGAGTGATGATTCAAATTATTGTAAAAACATTTTGATTAGAAGGTTATATTTATAATCTGTGTCTGAAAATATGATCATGTCCCCTGTGCTGCCGTTTATATCTATCTATATATATATATATATATATATATATATTATATGTGTGTGTGGGTGTGTGTGTGTGTAATCCGAAAGATAGCAGTTGTTGGCTTCAGCCCCCACGCATACAATGCGGGGGTGTTCGCAAAAAAAAGTGCCTGATCACTCTTTATCCAACGTCTTGGTCCGGCAAGGAGGTGATCGCACGTGGAACTAGGCAACCGACTATATAGCTGTAACACTTTCGCTTAGCTGCGGGATTCTAATATTGGGGCTACTATGTATCCCCTGGTACCATCGCAGGCATCCGAATACAGGCGCAGATGGACCTGGCCGGGAAATGGCCCTTCATTAAGGCGGAGGAATCCTAGAGATTCCGGTGAGTCGTCGAGTGGTTGATCAGTCTCTCGCTGTATGATGACGGTCAATTTTCGGCTTTCTCTACTGAGGTGCTCATCCAGAATAACCAGGGCACAATCGCAGTAGTTCTCCTTTGTGTCACATCCCTAGTTCTGGTATGATCGAGGCTAGCTAGTCATGTGTCCATCATGTTTAAATTCCATTTAAATTTGAAATGAGGATTTGTGAAACCCTCAGAATCATCTCTGGAAATGACCTAGAGAAAAATTGCTCCAAAAGGGTCCAAGAAAATGTTCATGTTGCTCTATGAAAATATTGGACAGAGATAAAAATCAAACCAATATTTTTAGGAGCTCATAAGTATTTATTTTGGGCATTTGGAATTAATGCATAATTATTTGCATTGGATATATATTTGTTATACATATAATATATGTCCAAAAATTATGCCATTTGTTGAGGAGGTCTGGAAAAATACCACTAGTTCCTACAAAAATTGGCATAAGGAAATAAAATGATTTAGTATTATTATTAAATCAAAACATATGTCAGAAAAATAGAAAAGAAAAACAAAACAGGAGAAAACTTACCTGCTGCCAGCTCCTGTGTTGGCCCAGCACTGTGCGGCCTGGCCGGCCCAACTGGCCAGCCCAGCCCACCTGTCCCCCCTCCCCTGTCCTCTTCCTCCCGCCAGAAGGACGGGCGCGTGCCCGATGCGCGCACAGCCGCGCCGCGCCACCTCCTCCCTCCCTGCCTGCCTGTCTCTCCGCTGATGCGTCTGGACGATGCCATGCGCCCCCCGGACTCTCTCACTCTCCCCCGATACTCTCCTCTCCTCTCCCTCGCCTTCTCTCTCGCGTCCGAACGCGCCGGCTGCCGCCGACGAGCACCACCGCGTCCACCGGCCACGCCTCGCCCTGTCGCTGCGCCCAGAAGCTCCGCCACATCGCCGGCTACCTCCCTGTCAAGCCACGCGCCTCGGGAGGCCCTGGAGAGCCGCCTCGCCGCCGTCTTCATCTCCGGTCGCCGGAGATCGACTTCGCCACCCCATCGTCTTCAGCGCGTCCCCGAGCTCGCCGACAAGCCCGTCGAGTCCGCCATGAGCATCTCCCCGTTTCCCCTCTCTTCTCCCCCTCGTTCCCGCGTCGTAGCCGTCGTTTCCACCATGGCCGAAGCCATCGCCGCCACAGCTCCTCGCCGTCGTGGCCATAGCCACGCGCGCTCACAACAGAGCGCCTCACCGTGCTCAGGAAGCTCCCAGGAGCCTAACGCACACACCCACTCGCCCTCTCATGCACCGTAGCGCCGAACCCAACCCCGAACGAGCTTTGGCCACCGCCGAGCTCGGCGCCGGCGCCACTCCGGCCACTCCACGACCGAGCCACCACCACGGTTGGATGCGGACGGGCGTACGCATCCCGTAGCTGTGCTTCGCGCACCAAACGGAGCCCTGTGGGCAATTTCCGCGGTGCCCCGCCGTCTTGGGCCTTGCCGGCGACTTAACGCCGGTGAGGTTTGACCCTTTGACCTCGCCGGCCCGTCAGGTGGGCCCCGTGGGTCAGGTGATTAGCTTAAGGCTAATCACCGTTAACTAACCCCCCTGACACTGACCAGTGGGCCCAGTGCCACTAATCCTTTAATTAAGATAAAACTTGAAGGAAGTATGCCCTAGAGGCAATAATAAAGTTATTATTTATTTCCTTATTTCATGATAAATGCTTATTATTCATGCTAGAATTGTATTAACTGGAAACATAATACATGTGTGAATATATAGACAAACAGAGTGTCACTAGTATGCCTCTACTTGACTAGCTTGTTAATCGAAGATGGTTATGTTTCCTAACCATAGACAAAAGAGTTGTTATTTGATTAACGGGATCACATCATTAGTTGAATGATCTGATTGACATGACCCATTCCGTTAGCTTAGCACCCGATCGTTTAGTATGTTGCTATTGCTTTCTTCATGACTTATACATGTTCCTATGACTATGAGATTATGCAACTCCCGTTTACCGGAGGAACACTTTGTGTGCTACCAAACGTCACAACGTAACTGGGTGATTATAAAGGTGCTCTACAGGTGTCTCCAAAGGTACTTGTTGGGTTGGCGTATTTCGAGATTAGGATTTGTCACTCCGAATGTCGGAGAGGTATCTCTGGGCCCTCTCGGTAATGCACATCACATAAGCCTTGCAAGCAATGCAACTAATGAGTTAGTTGCGAGATGATGTATTACGGAACGAGTAAAGAGACTTGCCGGTAACGAGATTGAACTAGGTATTGGATACCGACGATCGAATCTCGGGCAACTAACATACCGATGACAAAGGGAACAACGTATGTTGTTATGCGGTCTGACAGATAAAGATCTTCGTAGAATATGTAGGAACCAATATGGGCATCCAGGTCCCGCTATTGGTTATTGACCGGAGACGTGTCTCGGTCATGTCTACATTGTTCTCGAACCGTAGGGTCCGCACGCTTAAGGTTTCGATGATAGTTATACTATGAGTTTATGAGTTTTGATGTACCGAAGGAGTTCGGACTCCCGGATGAGATCGGGGACATGACGAGGAGTCTCGAAATGG
The DNA here is from genome assembly GCF_018294505.1 of Triticum aestivum. Lineage (NCBI taxonomy): Eukaryota > Viridiplantae > Streptophyta > Magnoliopsida > Poales > Poaceae > Triticum > Triticum aestivum. The sequence continues at coordinate 234,227,311 of NC_057813.1, forward strand.
TCGAGACGTAAAGATCGATATATTGGATGACTATATTCGGAGTTCCGAAAGGTTCCAAGTGATTCGGGTATTTATCGGAGTACGAGAGAGTTACGGGAATTCGCCGGGGAGAAGTATTGGGCCTTATTGGGCCATACGGGAAAGAGAGAGGGGCTGCCTAGGGCAGGCCGCGCGCCCCCCCATGGCCTAGTCCGAATTGGACTAGGGGGAGGGGCCGCACCCCCTCCTTCCTTCCCTTCTCTCTTCACCTTCCTTGTCTCCTACTCCTACTAAATGGAAGGACTCCTAGTTGGACTAGGAAAGGGGGAATCCTACTCCCGGTGGGAGTAGGACTCCCCTAGGGCGCGCCATAGAGAGGGCCGGCCCTCCCCTCCTCCACTCCTTTATATACGGGGGCAGGGGCACCCTATGGACACACAAGTGGATCTTCGTGATCGTTCCTTAGCCGTGTGCGGTGCCCCCCTCCACGATATTACACCTCGGTCATATTGTAGCAGTGCTTAGGCGAAGCCCTACGACAGTTGAACATCAAGATCGTCACCACGCCGTCGTGCTGATGGAACTCCTCCCCGAAGCTTTGCTGGATTGGAGCTCGGGGTGCGTCATCGAGCTGTACGTGTGTCAAGAACTCGGAGGTGCCGGAGTAACGGTGCTTGGATCGGTTGGACCGGGAAGACTTACGACTACTTCCTCTACGTTGTGTCAACGCTTCCGCTTTGGTCTACGAGGGTACGTAGACAACACTCTCCCCTCTCGTTGCTATGCATCACCATGATCTTGCGTGTGCGTAGGAATTTTTTTGAAATTACTATGTTCCCCAACAGTGGCATCCGAGCCAGGTTTTATGGTTTGATGTTATATGCACGAGTAGAACACAAATGAGTTGTGGGCGATATAAGTCATACTGCTTACCATCATGTCATACTTTGGTTCGGCGGTATTGTTGGATGAAGCGGCCCGGACCGACATTACGCGTACGCTTACGCGAGACTGGTTTTACCGCCGTGCTTTGCACACAGGTGACTAGCAGGTGTCAGTTTCTCCAACTTTAGTTGAACCGAGTGTGGCTACGCCCGGTCCTTGCGAAGGTTAAAACAGCATCAACTTGACAAACTATCGTTGTGGTTTTGATGCGTAGGTGAGATTGGTTCTTGCTTAAGCCCGTAGCAGCCACGTAAAACTTGCAAACAACAAAGTAGAGGACGTCTAACTTGTTTTTGCAGGGCATGTTGTGATGTGATATGGCCAAGACATGATGCTATATTTTATTGTATGAGATGATCATGTTTTGTAACCGAAGTTATCGGCAACTGGCAGGAGCCATATGGTTGTCGCTTTATTGTATGAAATGCAAATGCCCTGTAATTGCTATACTTTATCACTAAGCGGTAGCGATAGTCGTAGAAGCAATAGATGGCGTAAACGACAAACGATGCTACGATGGAGATCAAGGTGTCGCGCTGGTGACGATGGTGACCATGATGGTGCTTCGGAGATGGAGATCACAAGCACAAGATGATGATGGCCATATCATATCACTTATATTGATTGCATGTGATGTTTATCCTTTATGCATCTTATCTTGCTTTGATTGACGGTAGCATTTTAAGATGATCTCTCATTAAAAATTATCAAGAAGTGTTCTCCCTGAGTATGCACCGTTGCCAAAGTTCGTCGTGCCCAGACACCACGTGATGATCGGGTGTGATAAGCTCTACGTCCATCTACAACGGGTGCAAGCCAGTTTTGCACACGCAGAATACTCAGGATAAACTTGACGAGCCTAGCATATGCAGATATGGCCTCGGAACACGGAGACCAAAAGGTCGAGCGTGAATCATATAGTAGATATGATCAACATAATGATGTTCACCATTGAAAGCTACTCCATTTCACGTGATGATCGGTTATGGTTTAGTTGATTTGGATCACGTGATCACTTAGAGGATTAGAGGGATGTCTTTCTAAGTGGGAGTTATTAAGTAATATGATTAATTGAACTTAAATTTATCATGAACTTAGTCCTGGTAGTATTTTGCAAATTATGTTGTAGATCAATAGCTTGCGTTGTTGCTCTCATATGTTTATTTTGATATGTTCCTAGAGAAAATTGTGTTGAAAAATGTTAGTAGCAATGATGCGGATTGGATCCGTGATCTGAGGTTTATCCTCATTGCTGCGCAGAAGAATTATGTCGTTAATGCACCGCTAGGTGACAAACCTATTGCAGGAGCAGATGCAGACGTTATGAATGTTTGGCTAGCTCAATATGATGACTACTTGATAGTTTAGTGCACCATGCTTAACGGCTTAGAATCGGGACTTCAAAGACGTTTTGAACGTCATGGACCATATGAGATGTTCCAGAAGTTGAAGTTAATATTTCAAGCAAATACCCGAGTTGAGAGATATGAAGTCTCCAACAAGTTCTATGGCTAAAAGATGGAGGAGAATCGCTCAACTAGTGAGCATGTGCTTAGATTGTCTGGGTACTTCAATCGCATGAATCAAGTGGGAGTTAATCTTCCAGATAAGATAGTGATTGACAGAATTCTCTAGTCACCATCACTAAGTTACTAGAACTTCGTGATGAACTATAGTATGCAAGGGATGACGAAAACAATCCCAAGCTCTTCGCGATGCAAAAATCGGCGAAGGTAGAAATCAGAGAAAAACATCAAAGTGTTGATGGTGGACAAGATCACTAGTTTCAAGAAAAAGGGTAAAGGGAAGAAGGGGAACTTCAAGAAGAACAGCAAGCAAGTTGCTGCTCAAGTGAAGAAGCCCAAGTCTGGACCTAAGCCTAAGACTAAGTGATTCTACTGCAAAGGGACTGGACACTGGAAGTGGAACTACCCCAAGTATTTGGTGGATAAGAAGGATGGCAAAGTGAACAAAGGTATAGTTGATATACATGTTATTGATGTGTACTTTACTAGTGTTTATAGCAACCCCTCGGTACTTGGTACTGGTTCAGTTGCTAAGAGTAGTAACTCGAAACGGGAGTTGCAGAATAAATAAAAACTAGTTAAGGGTGAAGTGACGACGTGTGTTGAAAGTAGTTTCAAGATTGATATGATCATCATCGCACACTCCCTATACTTTCGGGATTAGTGTTGAACCTAAATAAATGTTATTTGGTGTTTGCGTTGAGCATGAATATGATTTGATCGTGTTTACTGCAATACGGTCATTCATTTAAGTAAGAGAATAAACTGTTGTTCTGTTTACATGAATAAAACCTTATATGGTTACACACCCAATGAAAATGGTTCATTGGATCTCGATCGTGTGATACACATATTCATAATATTGAAACCAAAAGATGTAAAGTTAATAATGATAGTGCAACTTATTTGTGGCACTGCCGTTTAGGTCATATTGGTGTAAAGCGCATGAAGAAACTCCATAAAAGATGGATTTTCGGAATCACTTGGTTATGAATCATTTGATGATTGCGAACCGTGCCTTTTGGGCAAGATGACTAAAACTCCATTCTCTGCAACAATGGAACAAGCTACTGACTTATTGGAAATAATACATACCGATGTATGCGATCCAATGAGTGTTGATGCTCGTGGCAAGTATCGTTATTTTCTGACCTTCACAAGATGATTTGAGCAGATATGGGTATATCTACTTGATGAAACATAAGTCTGAAATAGTTGAAAGGTTCAAAGAATTTCAGAGTGAAGTGGAAAAATCATCGTAACAAGAAAATAAAGTTTCTGCGATCTGATCGCGGAGACAAATATTTGAGTTACGAGTTTGGTCTTCAATTAAAACAATGTGGAATAGTTTCACAGCTCACGCCACCCGGAACACCATAGGGTAATGGTGTGTCCGAACGTCATAATCGTACTTTACTTGATATGGTGCGATCTATGATGTTTCTTACCGATTTACCAATATAATTTTGGGATTATGCATTAGAGACAGCTGCATTCACGTTAAAAGGGCACCATCTAAATCCGTTGAGACGACACCATATGAACTGTGGTTTAGCAAGAAACCCAAGTTGTCGTTTCTTAAAAGTTTGGGGCTGTGATGCTTATGTGAAAAAAGTTTCATCCTGATAAGCTCAAACCCAAATCGGAGAAGTGCGTCTTCATAGAATACCCAAAGGAAACTATTGGGTACACCTTCTATCACAGATCCGAAGGCAAGATATTCGTTGCTAAAAACGGATCCTTTCTAGAGAAGGAGATTCTCTCGAAAGAAGTGAGTGGGAGGAAAGTAGAACTTGATAAGGTAATTGTACCTTCTCCCTTATTGGAAAGTAGTTCATCACAGAAATCTGTTCCCGTGACTACTACACCAATTAGTAAGGAAGATAATGATGATGATCATGTAACTTCAGATCAAGTTACTACCGAACCTCGTAGGTCAACCAGAGTGAGATACACACCAGAGTGGTACGGTAATCCCATTCTGGAGGTCATGTTACTAGACCATGATGAACCTACGAACTATGAGGAAGCGATGATGAGCCCAGATTCCGCAAAATGGCTTGAGGCCATGAAATCTGAGATGGGATCCATGTATGTGAACAAAGTGTGGACTTTGGTGGAGTTGCCCGATGATCGGCAAGCCATATTGTATAAATGGATCTTCAAGAGGAAGACAGACGTTGATAGTAGTGTTACTATCTACAAAGCTCGACTTGTCGAAAAAGGTTTTTGACAAGTTCAAGGTGTTGACTACAATGAGATTTTCTCAACTGTAGCGATGCTTAAGTCTGTCCGAATCATGTTAGCAATTGCCGCATTTTATGAAATCTGGCAAATGGATAACAAAACTGCAATCCTTAATGCATTTCTTAAAGAAGAGTTGTATATGATGCAACCAGAAGGTTTTGTCAATCCTAAAGGTGTTAACAAAATGTGCAAGCTCTAGCGATCCATCTATGGACTGGTGCAAGCATCTCGGAGTTGGAATATACGCTTTGATAAGTTGATCAAAGCATATAGTTTTATACATACTTGCAGTGAAGCCTGTATTTACTAGAAAGTGAGTGGGAGCACTACAGCATTTCTGATAAGTATATGTGAATGACATATCGTAGATCGGAAATAATGTAGAATTATTCTGCAAAGCATAAAGGAGTGTTTGAAAGGAGTTTTTCAAAGAAAGACCTCGGTGAAGCTGCTTACATATTGAGCATCAAGATCTATAGAGATAGATCAAGACGCTTGATACGTTTTTTCAATGAGTACATACCTTGACAAGATTTTGAACTAGTTCAAAATGGAACAGTCAAAGAAAGAGTTCTTGCCTGTGTTACAAGGTGTGAAATTGAGTAAGACTCAAAACCCGACCACGGCAGAAGATAGAAAGAGAATGAAAGTCATTCCCTATGCCTTGGCCATAGGTTCTATAAAGTATGCCATGCTGTGTACCATATCTATTGTATACCCTACACTGAGTTTGGCAAGGGAGTACAATAGTGATCTAGGAGTAGATCACTGGACAGCGGTCAAAATTATCCTTAGTGGAATAAGGATATGTTTCTCGATTATGGAAGTGACAAAAGGTTCGTCGTAAAGGGTTATGTCGATGCAAGTTTTGACACCGATCTGGATGACTCTAAGTCTCGATCTAGATACATATTGAAAGTGGGAGCAATTAGCTAGAGTAGCTCCGTGCAGAGCATTGTAGACATAGAAAATTGCAAAATACATAACGGATCTGAAAGTGAAAGACCCATTGACTAAGATTCTCTCACAAGCAAAACATGATCACACCTCAGTACTCTTTGGGTGTTAATCACATAGCGATGTGAACTAGATTACTGAATCTAGTAAACCCTTTGGGTGTTCGTCACATGGAGATGTGAACTATGGGTGTTAATCACATGATGATGTGAACCATCGATGTTAATCACATGGTGATGTGATCTAGATTATTGACTCTAGTGCAAGTGGGAGACTGAAGGAAATATGCCCTAGAGGCAATAATAAAGTTATTATTTATTTCCTTATTTCATGATAAATGTTTATTATTCATGCTAGAATTGTATTAACCGGAAACATAATACATGTGTGAATATATAGACAAACAGAGTGTCACTAGTATGCCTCTACTTGACTAGCTTGTTAATCGAAGATGGTTATGTTTCCTAACCATAGACAAAAGAGTTGTTATTTGATTAGCGGGATCACATCATTAGTTGAATGATCTGATTGACATGACCCATTCCGTTAGCTTAGCACCCGATCGTTTAGTATGTTGCTATTGCTTTCTTCATGACCTATACATGTTCCTATGACTATGAGATTATGCAACTCCCGTTTACCGGAGGAACACTTTGTATGCTACCAAACGTCACAACGTAACTGGGTGATTATAAAGGTGCTCTACAGGTGTCTCCAAAGGTACTTGTTGGGTTGGCGTATTTTGAGATTAGGATTTGTCACTCCGAATGTCGGAGAGGTATCTCTGGGCCCTCTCGGTAATGCACATCACATAAGCCTTGCAAGCAATGCAACTAATGAGTTAGTTGCGAGATGATGTATTACGGAACGAGTAAAGAGACTTGCCGGTAACGAGATTGAACTAGGTATTGGATACCGACGATCGAATCTCGGGCAAGTAACATACCGATGACAAAGGGAACAACGTATGTTGTTATGCGGTCTGACCGATAAAGATCTTCGTAGAATATGTAGGAACCAATATGGGCATCCAGGTCCCGCTATTGGTTATTGACCGGAGACGTGTCTCGGTCATGTCTACATTGTTCTCGAACCGTAGGGTCCGCACGCTTAAGGTTTCGATGACAGTTATATTATGAGTTTATGAGTTTTGATGTACCGAAGGAGTTCGGAGTCCCAGATGAGATCGGGGACATGACGAGGAGTCTCTAAATGGTCGAGACATAAAGATCGATATATTGGACGACTATATTCGGAGTTCGGAAAGGTTCCGAGTGATTCGGGTATTTATCGGAGTACCGGAGAGTTACGGGAATTCGCCGGGGAGAAGTATTGGGCCTTATTGGGCCATACGGGAAAGAGAGAGGGGCTGCCTAGGGCAGGCCGCACGGCCCCCCATGGCCTAGTACGAATTGGACTAGGGGGAGGGGCTGCACCCCCTCCTTCCTTCCCTTCTCTCTTCCCCTTCCTTGTCTCCTACTCCTACTACATGGAAGGACTCCTAGTTGGAGTAGGAAAGGGGGAATCCTACTCCCGGTGGGAGTAGGACTCCCCTAGGGCGCGCCATAGAGAGGGTCGGCCCTCCCCTCCTCCACTCCTTTATATACGGGGGCAGGGGGCACCCCATGGACACACAAGTTGATATTCGTGATCGTTCCTTAGCCGTGTGCGGTGCCCCCTCCACGATATTACACCTCTGTCATATTGTAGCGGTGCGGTGCCCCCTGCGACAGTTGAACATCAAGATCGTCACCAAGCCGTCGTGCTGACAGAACTCCTCCCCGAAGCTTTGCTGGATTGGAGCTCGGGGTGCGTCATCGAGTTGTACGTGTGTCAAGAACTCGGAGGTGCCGGAGTAACGGTGCTTGGATCTGTTGGACCGGGAAGACGTACGACTACTTCCTCTACGTTGCATCAACGCTTCCGCTTCGGTCTACGAGGGTACGTAGACAACACTCTCCCCTCTCGTTGCTATGCATCACCATGATCTTGTGTGTGCGTAGGAAATTTTTTGAAATTACTACGTTCCCCAACAAAACAAACCCCCTGTTTAATCCGTGTCACTGACGTGTGGACCCCACACGTCAGGTTTGACCTAGTCAGCCGCAGTTGACTTGCTGACGTCACAGTGACGCAGTGCTGACGCAATTATTTATTTTCTGGATTTAAATTAAATCAGGAAATTCCAGAAAATGATTCTAACTTCAAAAAATCATAGAAATTCAACCGTAGCTCAGATTGAAATAATTTATATATGAAAAATTATCAGAAAAATGCAATCTTTCCATCTGTACTAGTTTCATGCATGATAAACCAACTTATACCTACTGTATAAGTGAAAACATGTAAATGGCATTTATAAAGAGTTAATTTGGAGTTGCATTTGAACCCTTGGTTCAAATGGACTTCATTCAAATAGAATGCTAGTTGCATTAGCTCAAACATCATCACATCTACATGCCATGTTCATGCATCATGTTGTTGCATATGCTGGTGTATTGATTGTCGACACCATTCCTTCCCGATAGGTCCTGCTCCGGAGAGTGCTCCAGAGTACCTGTCCGAGGAGCAGTGCCCCCTCTGTTGATCTACCAGGCAAGCAAACCCCCTTGTTCATTCCGATACAATCCTACTCTCTCGCTCCTGCTCTCAGTTATTGCATTAGGGCAACAACGATTTATCTGCTACTTTGTGCTGCGGTAGTTGAACCCATTCCTCTGCATGACCTGTCATTGCCACAGTAAATAGTTGAAACACACTAGCATGTGTAGGAGTTGATTGAGCCATGTTGTGTTCCTACCATGCTATAACCGCTATTGCTTAGAGTTGTGTCGGGTCTGATTCATTGGGAATGAATTGGAGTGCAGTGTTCTATGTTCTGATGCTGAGAGTGAAGTGTGTGAACATGATTTGGTAAAGGTAGCGGTGAGAGGCCATGTAGGAGTACATGGTGGGTTGTCTCACTAGAATCACCCTTATGCACTGAGTTCTGTGTATGTTGTCCAATGACTAGCTACTACCATGCATTGGAATGCTTAAGTGCCCCTCTCGACTTATTAACCCACTTGATCTCTGTCCAGGAGTTGCAACTAGTTTCTGGTGTTTGTAGGTAGTGCTATTTTTCTACCAAGTGGCACCCGACAGGGTGGGCTTGTACAGACTAGGCACACGTGGCCTGGTGTACCAAGTGGCACCCGAATGGTGGGCTCGGGAACCCTGCACACATCGTTTGGGGCCGTGAGCGAAACCCCGGCCGGATCTCCTTGCGGATGGAACCCGAATAGGCGATAAACCTGAACTAGAGTCTTGTGTGGTTAGTCAGGTCGTGGCCGACACCGTCGCCAGGCTTCCGCTTGAAGGTTGCCGAGTTACATGACGTGTACATGGCAGTAAGTGGCGAGAGCGTGTGTGAAGAAGTACACCCCTGTAGGGTTAACATTATCTATTCGAATAGCCGGGTCCGCGGTTATGGACTTCTTGGATGCTTACATGGTACATAGACAACTTGAAGTGGATACTCTAAAATGCTCAAGACAAGTGTGAGTGCTATGGATGACCTTCTCGTAGGGAGACGGGGATGAATCCATAGTAGTGTATTGTGTGGTGATTAGTGGACTCGTGTGCGCCATCTCACCTCAAAGAAGTTCTGGTAGTCGTAGAAAAGGATAGCCACAGAGTCAAAGCTGGCTTGCTGCAACTAAACCCCACATTACCCTCTTGATACAAGTGCATGTATGATAGGATCTGATGTAAGTCTTGCTGAGTACTTTTGTACTCATGTTGCTTTATTTATGTTTTTGCAGCGGAGACTTCGGTCTTACTAGTGTTCTCGTGGACTTCGACAAATAGCTTGTACCTCAGCTACGATCTTGATCGGATGTTGTAGATAGTCAGGCTCTTTAGCCTTTTTCATGTGTAGATGTCTGTACTCAGACATGTAATGTTTCCGCTTGTTGCTTGTTTGCTTTGAATGTTGGGTCATGTGACCCCTGTTTGTAATAAATGTTATGATGGCTCTTTTGAGCCTTTATCTATATGAGTTGTTGAATTATGCTGTGATGCCATGTTGTACAACACATACTTGCATGTTATGCGTACGTGTAATGTGTATTGCTATGTGTGGGATCTGACTATCTAGTTGTTTATCCTTAGTAGCCTCTCTTGCCGAGAAATGTCTCCTAGTGCTTCCACTGAGCCCTGGTAGCTTGCTACTGCTCCGGAACACTTAGGCTGGCCGGCATGTGTCCTTCTTCGTTCCTGTGTCTGTCCCTTCGGAGAAATGTCACGCGGTGTCTACCGGAGTCCTGTTAGCCTGCTACAGCCCGGTTTACCAGAGTCCTGCTAGCCCAGTTGCTACAGCCCGGATTCACTCGCTGATGACCGACACGTTCGATGCTGGGTCATGTATGCATGTCCCTGTAAGTTAGTGCCACTTTGGGTTCACGACTAGCCATGTCAGCCCGGGTTCTTGTCATATGGATGCTAGCGACACTATCATATACGTGTGCCAAAAGGCGCAAATGGTCCCGAGCATGGTAAGGCGACACCCGTGGGAATACCGTGCGTGAGGCCACAAAGTGATATGAGGTGTTACATGCTAGATCGGTGTGGCATAGAATCGGGGTCCTAACAGCTTTGGTATCAGAGCCTGACTGCCTGTAGGATTACCAAGCCAAACTGGTCGAAGTTGAGTCTAGAAATTCTTTAGTTATGTAAGGGAATTGATTGTGGGAAGGAACATAAGGCTCTTTTTACTCCTTTACCTCATGGCCTTCTGATCTAAGTCATCCTATTTTTCCTACGGGGTTAAGGAACTAGGCTTTCTCTTCCATCTATCAGGATCACGTGTTACTACTCTGTAGTCCCGTAGGATTGGTTGATCAGAGTCTTACCCCAGCTTCGAGTACTTCCGGTGTAGCTTGTTTAGTACTATCTCAGAACCTTGAGTGATGATGTTGATTTGCTGTACTACCCCACTTTAGCAGGATGCCTCATTCCAAGCATTTTACTGCCATTATGCTGCCGGAATTGCCCTAGGAGTTCGAGAGTTACTAATTTCCTTGTCCTACATTCTATAGCCTATAGTTGATGCTGATTCCATCCCTGGTTTCATTTCTCAGGATGTCATCAAGTTCTGTTGCTCGTAGCAAGAACCATGGAGATGGTAGGGATGAGGATCCTCCCGACCAGCCTTCATTGGCAGAGTTCATGTTAGAAATGGAGAGGAACAAGCGTGAGTCTAACCGCTTGTTGGCATGTATTGAGGAGAACACCGCACATCAGTTCAAAGGGTCTGTAACCATTCATGACTTCATTCGCTTGCACCCACCTACCTTTCATCATTCCATCGAGCCACTAGACGCAGATGACTAGCTCCGTAGCATCACTCATAAGCTGTGTTCCACGAACGTAGCTGAAGATGACAAGGTCACCTATGCCACATACCACCTGGAAGATCCTGCTAGTCTTTGGTGGCAGAACTATGAGGCTATGCTTCCAGCTGGTCAGATTCCTACCTGGAGAGATTTCACTGAGGCTTTTCGCGAGCATCACATTCCTGAAGCCCTCATCGATCGCAAGAGAGAAGAGTTCTGTAGTTTCACCCAGAGTAAGATGGCTATTGATGCTTACAGTAGAGAGTTTGAGAACCTCGCCCGCTATGCCACAGAAGAAGTGTCCACGAACGGCAAGAAGCAGGCTAGGTTCCGGAAGGGTCTCAACCCCAAGTTGCGTCGTGATCTCCACCTACATCATTGTGATACATTCCAAGCTCTTGTGAACAAGGCCATTAATGCAGAGACAGCTCAACTCACTTACGAGGAGTCCCGTAAGCACACCCGTGATTTGGGATCTTCCTCCGGCTCCAGTTATCAGAAGCGTCGGATTTGGATTCCAAACTCCGCTCTGCCTTCCGGATATGCACCGAGGCCATCCCATGTGGTGCCTTCCCCAGCTCAGTCATATGTTCCACCCAGGCCTACTGGTAGACCGCTTGTCAGTGCGGGTCCACGTCCAACTTCAGGGACTTGCTTCACATGCGGGAAGCCAGGACACTATGCACGTGACTGCTCTCAGGCCAGTTATGCTCCACCCCAGCCCGAGAAGACTGTTGGTTGTGTTAAGCCATCAAGCAAGACGATCAGTGCCAAGCCAGCCCCCACTGAACGTGGACGTGTGCATCACATCTCAGATAAAGACGCTCATGATGATCCGGATGTCGTTCTTGGTACACTCCTTGTCAACTGTCACCCAGCATCGGTTCTATTCGATACTGGAGCATCTCACTCCTTCATTTCTGAAGGCTATGCTCATTTGCACGACATGTCATTTTGTGACATGCCAACTCCGCTTGAAATCCAAACACCAGGGTCTAGATGGCAGACCACCAGAATCAGCCATGGTAATGAAATCCTTGTTGATAGACTTGTATTTCTTGCATCACTTGTAGCCCTCAAGTCCTCAGATATTAACATCATCTTGGGTATGGACTGGATGACAGCTCATCATGCCAAGATTGATTGTTACACAAGATCTGTTCAGCTTACACACCCATCTGGCAAGATAGTCACTGTCTCCACTAGAGTTGCAAAGCGTCAGCTCTATTCTCTTAATGCCAGCCCTCTTCCAGACCTTGAAGATATCCCGGTAGTCCGTGACTTTCCGGATGTCTTTCTAGAGGAACTGCCGGGTGTTCCACCTGATAGAGACGTAGAGTTCGTCATAGATCTTATCCCGGGAACTGCTCCAATTTTTAGGAGACCTTACAAAATGGCACCTTTAGAACTAGCCAAGCTTAAGAAACAACTTGATGAGTCCTTGCAAAAGGGTTTCATCCGTCCTAGTTCTTCTCCTTGGGCTTGCCCCATCCTCTTCGTCAAGAAGAAGGATGGTACGGACCGGATGGTTGTAGATTATCGTCCCGTTAATTTGGTCACGATAAAGAACAAGTATCAGCTCCCCAGGATCAACGATCTGTATGATCAGCTCGCTGGATCCTTAGTCTTTTCCAAGATGGATTTGAGGTTAGGCTACCGCCAAATCAAGATCAGAAATGGGGACATTCCTAAGACGGCTTTTGTCACTCGTTATGGTCAGTACGAGTACACCGTCATGTCCTTTGGTCTAACCAATGCTCCAGCCACATTCTCCCGCTTGATGAACTCGATCTTCATGGAGTACTTAGATAAGTTCGTCGTGGTTTACCTCGATGATATTCTTATTTACTCGAAGAACGAGGAAGAGCATGCCGAACATCTTAGACTTGTGTTAGAAAAACTCAGAGAGCACCGCCTTTATGCCAAGTTCTCCAAGTGTGAATTTTGGTTGCCAAAAGTGACCTACCTAGGCCACGTAATCTCTGGTAAGGGCATTGCTGTCAATCCCGAGAGAGTTAAGGCCGTTCTTGATTGGACTCCACCTGAAACCGTTAAACAAGTTAGGAGTTTCCTTGGTCTAGCCAGCTATTGCCGCCGCTTTGTTGAAAACTTCTCCAAAGTAGCCAAACCTCTCACGGAACTTCTCAAGAAGGATAAAAAGTTTGAGTGGTCCCCACAGTGTGAGTACAGTTTTCAGGAACTGAAAAGACGCCTGACTTCTGCTCCCATACTTGTGCCACAGGATTTCACTAAAGACTTTGTTATCTATTGTGATGCCTCACGACAGGGACTAGGTTGCATTCTTATGCAGGATCATCATGTGATTGCCTATGCATCTCGACAGTTGCATCCACATGAGGAGAATTATCCTACACATGATCTAGAGCTTGCAGCCGTAGTCTATGCACTCAAGACCCGGCGACATTACCTTCTTGGTAAACATTGCGAGATCTACACCGATCACCAGAGTCTCAAGTATATCTTCACCCAACTAGATTTGAACCTTAGGCAAAGACGTTGGTTGGAGTTGATCACAGATTATGATCTAGGGATTACCTACACCCCAGGCAAAGCCAATGTCATGGCTAATGCACTAAGTCATAAATCCTATTGCAACAATCTCATGTTGCAGCAGGGCCAACCACTTCTCCATGAGGAATTCTGTAAGCTTAACCTTCACATTGCTCCTCACGGATTCCTTTCAAACTTGGTGGCGAAACCTACCCTCGAGGATCAGATCATTACTGACCAGAAGTTTGATAGGGGTGTTATCCGCATCAAGAGAAACATTAAGAAGGGAGTTGGTGAATGTTTCTCTATGGATGATCGTGGTGTTGTTTTCTTTGAGAATCGTTTGGTGGTTCCCAAGAATCAACATCTGCGACAATTGATTCTTAAGGAGGCGCATGAATCTCCTCTCATGATTCATCCCGGTAGTACTAAGATGTATCAGGACCTACGCCAGAGGTTCTGGTGGACTAGGATGAAGAGAGAAATCGCTCAGTTTTATTGCTAACTGTGACGTTTGTCATCGCGTTAAGGCAGAGCATCAAAGACCTGCTGGCACCCTTCAGCCTTTAGCTATTCCTGAGTGGAAATGGGATAAAGTTGGTATGGATTTCATCACCGGCTTTCCCAGGACCAAGAAAGGGAATAACGCCATCTTCGTAGTCGTTGATCGTCTTTCCAAAGTGGCTCACTTCCTTCCTGTTCGAGAGAGTATCACTGCTAGTCAGCTCGCTGACTTATACGTTTCTCGGATAGTGTCACTTCATGGTGTTCCACTAGAGATCAATTCAGACCGTGGTAGTCTTTTCACTTCTCATTTCTGGGATAGTTTCCAGACTGCCATGGGAACCCATCTTTCCTTCAGTACCGCTTTCCACCCTCAGTCGAGTGGTCAGGTGGAAAGGGTCAACCAAATTCTTGAAGACATGCTTAGAGCTTGCGTTATCTCATTCGGTATGGATTGGGAGAAATGTCTTCCTTTCGCCGAGTTTGCTTATAACAATAGCTATCAATCCAGTCTCAAGAAAGCTCCTTTTGAGGTTCTCTATGGACGAAGATGTCGAACACCTTTGAACTGGTCAGAAACCGGTGAAAGACAATTCTTTGGACCGGACATGATCCAGGAGGCAGAAGAGCAAGTTCGCATCATTCGTGAGAATTTGAAAACAGCCCAGTCTCGTCAAAAGAGTCAGTATGACCGCCATCATAAGGATATGACTTATGAAGTTGGCGACAAAGCTTACCTTCGGGTTACTCCTTTGAAGGGTACCCATCGTTTCGGTATCAAGGGCAAATTGGCTCCTCGTTACATTGGTCCTTTTCGCATTCTCGCTAAACGAGGAGAGGTTGCCTACCAGTTGGAACTACCCCCACATCTTTCCAGAGTGCATGATGTCTTCCACGTCTCCCAACTCAGGCGTTGCTTCTCGGATCCTATCCGCGGAGTGGACCACGAAACGCTTGATCTCCAAGATAACCTCACATACCGAGAGTACCCGGTTCGCATTCTTGATCAAGCAGAGCGTGTCACTCGACGTCATAACATCAAGTTTCTCAAGGTTCAGTGGTCTCATCATTCCGAGAGAGAAGCTACTTGGGAGCGAGAAGATCGTCTTCGACTGGAGTACCCCACTTTCTTTCCGTCGACCCCTGAATCTAGGGACGAGATTCTTTCAAGTGGGGGCGAGTTGTCACATCCCTAGTTCTGGTATGATCGAGGCTAGCTAGTCATGTGTGCATCATGTTTAAATTCCATTTAAATTTGAAATGAGGATTTGTGAAACCCTCAGAATCATCTCTGGAAATGACCTAGATAAAAATTGCTCCAAAAGGGTCCAAGAAAATGTTCATGTTGCTCTATGAAAATATTGGACAGAGATAAAAATCAAACCAATATTTTTAGGAGCTCATAAGTATTTATTTTGGGCATTTGGAATTAATGCATAATTATTTGCATTGGATATATATTTGTTATACATATAATATATGTCCAAAAATTATGCCATTTGTTGAGGAGGTCTGGAATAATACCACTAGTTCCTACAAAAATTGGCATAAGGAAATAAAATGATTTAGTATTATTATTAAATCAAAACATATGTCAGAAAAATAGAAAAGAAAAACAAAACAGGAGAAAACTTACCTGCGGCCAGCTCCTGTGCTGGCCCAACACTGTGCGGCCTGGCCGGCCCAGCTGGCCAGCCCAGCCCATCTGTCCCCCCCTCCCCTGTCGTCTTCCTCCCGCTAGAAGGACGGGCGTGTGCCCGACGCGTGCACCGCCGCGCCGCGCCACCTCCTCCCTCCCTGCCTGCCTGTCTCTCCGCTGATGCGTCTGGACGACGCCACGCGCCCCCCGGACTCTCTCACTCTCCCCCGATCCTCTCCTCTCCTCTCCCTCGCCTTCTCTCTCGCGTCCGAATGCGCCGGCCGCCGCCGACGAGCACCACCGGGTCCACCGGCCACCCCTCGCCCTGTCGCTGTGCCCAGAAGCTCCGCCACATCGCCGGCTACCTCCCCGTCAAGCCACGCGCCTCGGGAGGCGCTGGAGAGCCGCCTCGCCGCCGTCTTCATCTCCGGTCGCCGGAGATCGTCTTCGCCGCCCCATCATCTTCAGCGCGTCCCCGAGCTCGCCGACAAGCCCGTCGAGTCCGCCGTGAGCATCTCCCCGTTTCCCCTCTCTTCTCCCCCTCGTTCCCGCGTCGTAGCCGTCGTTTCCACCATGACCGAAGCCATCGCCGCCGCAGCTCCTCACTGTCGTGGCCACATCCGCGCGCGCTCACAACGGAGCGCCTCACCGTGCTCAGGAAGTTCCCAGGAGCCTAACGCACACACCCACTCGCCCTCTCGTGCACCGTAGTGCCGAACCCAACCCCGACCGAGCTTCGGCCGCCGCCGAGCTCGGTGCCGGCGCCACTCCGGCCACTCCCCGGCCGAGCCACCACCACGGTTGGATGCGGACGAGCGTCCGCATCCCGTAGCTGTGCTTCGCGCGCCAAACGGAGCCCTGTGGGCGATTTCCGCAGTGCCCCGCCGTCTCGGGCCTTGCCGGCGGCTTAACACCGGTGAGGTTTGACCCTTTGACCTCGCCGGCCCGTCAGGTGGGCCCCGTGGGTCAGGTGATTAGCTTAAGGATAATCACCATTAACTAACCCCCCTGACACTGACCAGTGGGCCTAGTGCCACTAATCCTTTAATTAAGATAAAACTAACCCCCTGTTTAATCCGTGTCACTGACGTGTGGACCCCACACGTCAGGTTTGACCTAGTCCGCCGCAGTTGACTTGCTGACGTCACAGTGACGCAGTGCTGACGCAATTATTTATTTTCTGGATTTAAATTAAATCAGGAAATTCCAGGAAATGATTCAAACTTCAAAAAATCATAGAAATTCAACCGTAGCTCAGATTGAAATAATTTATATGTGAAAAATTATCAGAAAATGCAATCTTTCCATCTGTACTAGTTTCATGCATGATAAACCAAGTTATACCTACTATATAAGTGAAAACATGTAAATGGCATTTATAAAGAGTTAATTTGGAGTTGCATTTGAACCCATGGTTCAAATGGACTTCATTCAAATAGAATGCTAGTTGCATTAGCTCAAACAGCATCACATCTACATGCCATGTTCATGCATCATATTGTTGCATATGCTGGTGTATTGATTGTCGACACCATTCCTTCTTGATAGGTCCTGCTCCGGAGAGTGCTCCAGAGTACCTGTCCGAGGAGCAGTGCCCCCTCTGTTGATCTACCAGGCAAGCAAACCCCCTTGTTCATTCCGATACAATCCTACTCTCTCGCTCCTGCTCTCAGTTATTGCATTAGGACAACAACGATTCATCTGCTACTTTGTGCTGCGGTAGTTGAACCCATTCCTCTGCATGACCTGTCATTGCCACAGTAAATAGTTGAAACCCACTAGCATGTGTAGGAGTTGATTGAGCCATGTTGTGTTCCTACCATGCTATGCCTGCTATTGCTTAAAGTTGTGTCAGGTCTGATTCATTGGGAATGAATTGGAGTGGAGTGTTCTATGTTCTGATGCTGAGAGTGAAGTGTGTGAACACGATTTGGTAAAGGTAGCGGTGAGAGGCTATGTAGGAGTACATGGTGGGTTGTCTCACTAGAACCATCCTTAAGCATTGAGTTTTGTGTATGTTGTCCAATGACTAGCTACTACC
Source organism: Triticum aestivum (assembly GCF_018294505.1). NCBI lineage: Eukaryota > Viridiplantae > Streptophyta > Magnoliopsida > Poales > Poaceae > Triticum > Triticum aestivum. The sequence continues at coordinate 234,245,035 of NC_057813.1, forward strand.
ACGCATTGGAATGCTTAAGTGCCCCTCTCGACTTATTAACCCACTTGATCTCTGTCCAGGAGTCGCAACTAGTTTCTGGTGTTTGTAGGTAGTGCTATTTTTCTACCAAGTGGCACCCGACGGGGTGGGCTTGGGACAGACTAGGCACACGTGGCCTGTTGTACCGAGTGGCACCCGAATGGTGGGCTCGGGAACCCTGCACACATAGTTTGGGGCCGTGAGCGAAACCCCGGCCGGATCTCCTTGCGGATGGAACCTGAATAGGCGATAAACCTGGACTAGAGTCTTGTGTGGTTAGTCAGGTCGTGGCCGACACCCTCGCCAGGTTTCCGCTTGAAGGTTGCCGAGTTACATGACGTGTACATGGCGGTAAGTGACGAGAGCGTGTGTGAAGAAGTACACCCCTGCAGGGTTAACATGATCTATTCGAATAGCCGGGTCCGCGGTTATGGACTTCTTGGATGCTTACATGGTACATAGACAACTTGAAGTGGATACTCTAAAATGCTCAAGACAAGTGTGAGTGCTATTGGATGGCCTTCTCATAGGGAGACGGGGATGAATCCATAGTAGTGTATTGTGTGGTGATTAGTGGACTCGTGTGCGCCATCTCACCTCAAGAAGTTTCTGGTAGTCGTAGAACAGGATAGCCACTGAGTCAAAGCTGGCTTGCTGCAACTAAACCCCACATTACCCTCTTGATACAAATGCATGTATGATAGGATCTGATGTAAGTCTTGCTGAGTACCTTTGTACTCATGTTGCTTTATTTATGTTTTTGCAGCGGAGACTTCGGTCTTACTAGTGTTCTCGTGGACTTCGACGAGTAGCTTGTACCTCAGCTACGATCTTGATCGGATGTTGTAGATAGTCAGGCTCTTTAGCCTTTTTCATTTGTAGATGTCTGTACTCAGACATTTAGTGCTTCCGCTTGTTGCTTGTTTGCTCTGAATGTTGGGTCATGTGACCCCTGTTTGTAATAAATGCTATGATGGCTCTTTTGAGCCTTTATCTATATGAGTTGTTGAGTTATGCTGTGATGCCATGTTGTACAACACATACTTGCATGTTATGCGTACGTGTAATGTGTATTGCTATGTGTGGGATCTGACTATCTAGTTGTTTATCCTTAGTAGCCTCTCTTACCGGGAAATGTCTCCTAGTGCTTCCACTGAGCCCTGGTAGCTTGCTACTGCTCCGGAACACTTAGGCTGGCCGGCATGTGTCCTTCTTCGTTCCTGTGTCTGTCCCTTCGGGGAAATGTCACGCGGTGTCTACCGGAGTCCTGTTAGCCTGCTACAGCCCAGTTTACCGGAGTCCTGCTAGCCCAGTTGCTACAGCCCGGATTCACTCGCTGATGACCGACACGTTCAATGCTGGGTCATGTATGCCTATCCCTGTAAGTTAGTGCCACTTTGGGTTCACGACTAGCCATGTCAGCCCGGGTTCTTGTCATATGGATGCTAGCAACACTATCATATACGTGTGCCAAAAGGCGCAAACGGTCCCGGGCATGGTAAGGCAACACCCGTGGGAATACCGTGCGTGAGGCCACAAAGTGATATGAGGTGTTACATGCTAGATCGGTGTGGCATAGAATCGGGGTCCTGACACTTTGGCCACCTTAGCCGATTATAACGGAACGTAAGGCGGCAAACCCAGGAGCCTGGCAATCCCAACATTTGACCAAAGACATGATTCAGAGCTAATCCATATAAGGCCAAACTCGTGACGCCGAACACTCCCGAAGGTATTCGGACTTTCTAACAGATGATGGGCTCAAGAATGACCATTCATTATAAACACTGTATGTCCAGGTGCGTGTGTTAATCTGTCATGGCGTAATGCCAAAAATGGCAGTATCCTCTATGGGTATGGAACTCGTGGGATGATGAAACAACAAGAGGCAATAGAAAAGGTTTATACAGGGGCTTAATCTAAAAAGAAACATGTTGGACAGGGCCCTGCTGCATGTCTGCGCCTTTGTCTCCGTTGTGCCGCATCCTGGAAGGGTATCGTGCGAACGTTGTCTGCAGAAAAAGGGGATCTCATAGAAGAGTGCAACATAAGTGTGTGATGGATAGTAGAAAATGTAAAATGCAGGCCTGCCAATAAGGTTGAGCCGAAAGTGTGGGGCTTTATTATTTGCCCCTGGTGTCCACTATAGGATTACATATACAATTGCCCTGGTTTAATGTGGGCTGCCGGACTCGTCTAACCGTGTCCATGGTCTTAACGACCTGGTATAATTTTGTTTAGAGGCCGCTTATAGTCCGGCCGCTAGGGCCGTCGCGTATTCCTCTGCGCGTGAAAGGTGCTCCGTTAACGGTGATGACACCGCATGGACCGGGCATCTTGAGTGTAAGGTAGCCATAATGCGGCAATGTGTTGAAGCGGGCTAAGGCCGTTCTTCCAAGCAATGCTTGATAGCTGCTTTGGAAGGGTGTGATGATGAAGACTAGGTCTTTGCTTCTGGAGTTACCTGGAGAGCCGAATGTTACCTCCAGTATGACGTTGCCCTTGCTGTAGGTTTCAACGCCTGGTATCACCCCTTCAAAGGTGGTGTGAATCTTGCTGATTCTGGATGAGTCTATCCCCATCCTTCGGACAGTGTCCTCATATATTAAATTGAGACTGCTGCCACCGTCCATGAGGACATGAGTGAGATGGTATCCGTCGATTATTGGGTCAAGCACCAAGGCTTTTGATCCTTCGCGCCAAATGCTAGTGCGGCCGTCTAGGTGATCAAAGGTGATCCAACAAGACATCCAGCCGTTAGGTGTGGGTACGATGGGCTCTATATCGCGTGCGTCGTTATGGATGCGTTCGTGCCTTCCCAAAGATGTACGAGTCGCATAGATCATGTTCATTGTTTTAACCTCTGGTGGGAATGTTTTCTGTCCCCCAGTGTTCCGTTGGCGAGGTTCATCCTCATCTTCACTTGGTGTTTCCCTTCCCTTGTGTTCGGTGTTTAGTTTGCCGGCCTTCTTGAAGACCCAGCACACTCTGTGCGTGTGGTTCGCAGGTTTGTCGGGGGTGCCATGAATTTGGCATAGTCTGTCCAGAACTCTGTTCAGACTAGACGGTCCCTCTTTACTGCCTTTAGGTGTCTTATTTTGCTGGTTAGGTCGAGAGCCTCGGAATCCGGCATTAACCGTTGTGTTGTCCGGGCTCTCTTCCTTGTTTTGGCGTTTGTTTTTATGACACCGTGGCTTCCCGTTGCCATCCCTTATTTCGGATGTGCTGGGGTCGCTCGTGCCTTTGTGGGTGAGCCAGCTATCTTCTCCCGCACAAAAGCGGGTCATAAGGCTTGTTAGGGCTGCCATTGTCCTTGGCTTTTCTTGGCCAAGGTGTCTGGCGAGCCATTCGTCCTGGATGCTATGCTTGAATGCCGCTAAGGCTTCGGCATCCGGACAATCAACTATTTGATTCTTCTTAGTGAGGAATCTGTTCCAAAGCTTGCGGGCAGACTCTCCGGGTTGCTGGATTATGTGACTTAAATCGTCAGCATCCGGAGGCCGGACATAAGTCCCTTGAGAATTGGCCCTGAAAGTGTCCTCTAGTTCTTCCCAGCTTCCGATTGAATTTTCGGGGAGGCTTTTCAGCCAGTGCCAAGCTGGTCCATTTAGTTTGAGGGGAAGGTATTTGATGGCATGGAGGTCATCTCCACGAGCCATGTGTATGTGGAGGATAAAGTCCTCAATCCAGACCCCTGGGTCTGCCGTTCCGTCGTATGCCTCTATGTTTACAGGTTTAAAGCCCTGTGGGATTTCATGGTCCAGTACCTCATCAGTAAAGCACAGGGGGTGAGCAGCCCCTATGTATCTAGACACGCTGTGGCATGCCGTCGGCTGTTGTTGTGTTCGGTGTTTATGCCAAACTGGTGTTTGGTTGTCATAATTGTTTTGACGACCATAGTCCCTCACCAGGGTGTCTCTTTTAGATCCGTAGGTGGACCTGGCTGCGCCAGCTTTATTCTCCAGGTGCTCACGTAAATCGTGGGCGTCTTTGGTAGATGATTTATTGCGGCTATGAGGTGGTACTCCTGGTCGTGTTGTTTTTCGGTGGAACAGCCTCGTCGTCGAATTCTGGCAGTAGCTTGCATTTTGGGTAGCTCTTTGTATGGCGATCGTCGCCATATCTTTCTTCAGTGTCTAGCACTTTATTCCATCTACGGTTGAGCGTTTCCTATGCGGCTTTAAGCCATTGCTTCTGCTTCTTCAGACTTCTCGCTGTGGCCATGAGCTTTCTATGGAGGTTCTCTCGTTCCACGAGTTCTTCCGGGACGATGAATGCGTCGTCGTCCGGACTGTCTTCTTGTCCTCGGCCAGATTGGTGAACTCGTCCCTCTGGATCATTTTCTTCGGGCGTATGACCAGGACTATGTTCAGCGTGACCTGGTTCGTCCTGCTCCATCGCTGGTTCTGTTTGGTCATTGTTGCAATCGGGGTTTATCGGAGTATCCATTCTTCTGGCGTTCTTACTGATATTGTTACTGTTGCCGGATTTGGAACGGCGTCTGCACCGTCGCTTTGGTTTTATCCCAGGGGTGTTATCTTCCGGATTGTCACTGTCGTCTTCCTTGGGCGTATCCACCATGTATATATCGTGTGGCGAGGCGTGAATCTGGTACCTCATAGATTCTGAGTCTTCTCCTGCATCGTCGTCCATACCATCGATGTCTTCAGAGTCGAAGTCCAGCACGTCGGTTAAATCATCAACCGTGGCTATGAAGTGGGTGGTGGGTGGGCAATGAATGTCTTCGTCGCCTGCTTCCCACTCGAGCCGGGCATAATTCGGCCTGAGATTCTCTGTCAAAGAGAGGGTTTTGAATGAGCTTAGTATGTCGCTGAAGGGCGAGTGCTGAAAGATGTCTGCTGTGGTGAACTCCATCACCGGAGTCCAGCCGGGATCGGTGGGCCCGGGGACGCACGGACTGGAGCATACAACCGGACGCGAGTCCAGGGGCCCGGGGTCACCGATTCCCTCAAAAGTGAAGCCTCTGTTCGGCTCCATCGCCGATGAGGGTACGGCCTGTGGGGCAGGGTCCAGCCCTCCGTCTTTAGGCAACACTACCTGTCCCGAATTTAGGTCCGGGGCTTCTGCCGGGGTGATATCCCTAGCAAAGTCTGACAGCAGGTCTAAGCCGTGCTCATCGTGACTGTTCGGAGCTTCTGGCGCTGGCCCAAATCCACCTAAGATCAAGTCTCCTCTGGTATCCGTCGTGTGGTTCAGGTTTCCGAACCCGATTTGAGGGCCGGGGGCATAGCTATCGATCTGCTCCAAGTGGCCAAGCTAATTGGCCCACAGCGCGAAGCCGCTGAACACAAAGATCTGTCTGGGGAGGAAGGTCTCACCCTTGGTAGCGTCGTTAATGACGATCGAAGGAGCCATTGAGCCTGACGGCGACGTCACAGAGGAACTCTCAATGAAAGCACCAATGTCGGTGTCAAAACCGGCGGATCTCGGATAGGGGGTCCCGATCTATGCGTCAAGGCTGATGGGAACAAGAAGTAAGGGACACAGGTGTTTACCTAGGTTCGGGCCCTCTCGATGGAGGTAAAACCCTACTTCTTGCTTGATTAATATTGATGATATGGGGGGTACAAGAGTAGATCTACCACGAGATCGTAGAGGCTAAACCCTAGGAGCTAGCCTATGATGGTATGAATGTAATTGTGATCGGCCTTCTAAGGACCAACCTCTCCAGTTTATATAGACACAAGAGAGGGCTAGGGTTTACATGGAGTCGGTTACAAGGAAGGAAATATAATATCTGGATCGCCAAGCTTGCCTTCCACACCAAGGAAAGTCTCATCCGGACGCGGGCCGAAGTCTTGAGTCTTGTATCTTCATGCTTCAATAGTCCGGATGTTGTACACAGTCCGGCTATCCGGATACCCCCTAATCCAGGACTCCCTCAGTATGTACTCATTGAAAAATCTTATCAAGCGTCTTGATCTATCTCTATAGATCTTGATGCCCAATATGTAAGGAGCTTCACCGAGGTCTTTCTTTGAAAATCTCCTTTCAAACTCTCCTTTATGCTTTCCAGAAAATTCTACATTATTTCTGATCAACTATATGTTATTCACATATACTTATCAGAAAGGCTGTAGTGCTCCCACTCACTTTCTTGTAAATACAGGCTTCACCGCAAGTATGTAGAAAACTATATGCTTTGATCAACTCATCAAAGCGTATATTCCAACTCTGAGATGCTTGCACCAGTTCATAGATGGATCACTGGAGCTCGCACACTTTATTAGCACCTTTAGGATTGACAAAACCTTATGGTTGCATCATATACAACTCTCCTTAGAGATATCCATTTAAGGAATGCATTTTTGACATCCATTTGCCAGATTTCATAAAATATGGCAATTGCTAACATGATTCGAACGGACTTAAGCATTGCCACGGTTGAGAAAATCTCATTGTAGTCAATATCTTGAACTTTTCGGAAACCCTTTTGTGACTAGTCGAGCTTTGTAGATAGTAACACTACCATTAGCGTCCATCTTCCTCTTGAAGATCCATTTATTTTCTATAGCTTACTGATCATCGGGTACGTCCACCAAAGTCCAGACTTTGTTCTCATACATGGATCCTACCTCAGATTTCATGGCCTCAAGCCATTTTGTATAATCTGGGCTCATCATCGCTTCCTCATAGTTCGTAGGTTCATCATGGTCTAGTAACATGACTTACAGAATAGGGTTACCATACCACCCTGGTGCGTACCGTACTCTGGTTGACCTACGAGGATCGGTAGTAACTAGATCTGAAGTTTCATCATCATCATCATTAGCTTCCTCACTAATTGGTGTAGGAATCACTAGAACTAATTTCTGTTATGAACTACTTTCCAATTGGGGAGAAGGTACAATTACCTCTTCAAGTTCTAGTTTCCTCCCACTCACTTCTTTCGAGAGAAACTCCTTCTTTATAAAGGATCCATTCTTAGCAATGAATATCTTGCCTTCGGATCTGTGATAGAAGGTATACCCAATAGTTTCTTTTGGGTATCCTATGAAGACGCATTTCTCTGATTTTGGTTCGAGCTTATCAGGTTGAAGATTTTTCACATAAGCATCATAGCCCCAAACTTTAAGAAACGACAACTTAGGTTTCTTGCCAAACCATAGTTCATACGGTGCCGTCTCAACGGATTTTGACGATGACCTGTTTAAAGTGAATGCAGCTGCCTCTAATGCATAACCCCAAAATGATAGTGGTAAATCGGTAAGAGACATCATAGATCGCACCATATCCAATAAAGTGCGGTTACGACATTCGGACACACCATTATGTTGTGGTGTTCCAGGTGGTGTGAGCTGTGAAACTATTCCACATTGTTTAAAATGAAGGCCAACCACGTAACTCAAATATTCTTGTCCACATTGAGATCATAGAAACTTTTATTTTTTTTGTTACGATGATTCTCCACTTCACTCTAAAATTCTTTGAACTTTTCAAATATTTCAAACTTGTGTTTCATTAAGTAGATATACCCATATCTACTTAAATCATCTGTGAAGGTCAGAAAATAATGATACCCGCCACGAGCATCAACACTCATTGGACCGCATACATCGGTATGTATTATTTCCAATAAGTCATTAGCTCGTTCCATTGTTCCGGAAAATGGAGTTTTAGCCATCTTGCCCATAAGGCACAGTTTGCAAGTATCAAATGATTCATAATCAAGTGATTCCAAAAGTCCATCTTTATGGACTTTCTTCATGCGCTTTACACCAATATGACCCAAATGGCAGTGCCACAAATAAGTTGCACTATCATTATCAACTTTGCATATTTTGACATCAATATTATGAATATGTGTATTACCACGATCGAGATTCAATAAACCATCAACATTTGGGTGTATGACCATAGAAGGTTTTATTCATGTAAACATAATAACAATTATTCTCTATCTTAAATGAATAACCGTATTGCAATAAACATGATCTAATCATATTCATGCTCAACGCCAACACCAAATAACATTTATTTAGGTTCAACACTAATCCTGAAAGTATAGGGAGTGTGCGATGATGATCATATCAATCTTGGAACCACTTCCAACACACATCGTCACTTCATCCTCAACTAGTCTCTATTTATTCGGCAACTCCTGTTTCAAGTTACTAATCTTAGCAACTAAACAAGTACCAAATACCCAGGGATTAATACAAGCACTAGTAAGGTACACATAAATAACATGTATATCAAATATACCTTTGTTCACTTTGCCATCCTTCCTATCTGCCAAATATTCGGGGCATTACCGTTTCCAGTGACTAGTCCCTGTGCAGTAGAAGCACTCAGTTTTAGGCGTAGGTCCAACTTTGGGCTTCTATATGGGAGTGACAACTTCCTTTCCATTCTACTTGAAGTTCCCTTTCTTTCCCTTTACCCTTTTCTTTAAACTTGTGGTCTTATCAATCATCAACACTTGATGCTCTTTCTTGATTTCTACCTTCGTCGATTTCAGCATCACGAAGAGCTCGGGAATCATATTCGTCATCCCTTGCATACTATAGTTCATCACTAAGTTCCAGTAACTTAGTGATGGTCACTAGAGAACTTTGTCAATCACTATCTTATATGGAATATTAACTCCCACTTGATTCAAGTGATTGTAGTACCCAGACATTTTGAGCACATGCTCACTAGCTGAGCAGTTTCCTCCATCTTTTAGGCGAAGTACTTGCTAGAGGTCTCATACCTCTTGTCACGGGCATGAGTCTGAAATACCAATTTCAGCTCTTGGAACATCTCATATGCTCCGTGGCATTCTAAACGTTTTTGAAGTCCCAGTTCTAAGCCGTAAATCATGGTGCACTAAACTATCAAGTAGTCATCATATTGAGCTAGCCAAATGTTCATAACGTTTGCATCTGCTCCTGCAATAGGTCTGTCACTTAGCCGTGCATCAAGGACATAATTCTTCTGTGTAGCAATGAGGATAAACCTCATATTACGGACCCAGTCTGCATCATTGCTACTATCATCTTTCAACTTAGTTTTCTCTAGGAACATATAAAAAACATAGGGTAGCTACAATGCGAGCTATTGATCTACAACATAATTTGCAAAATACTATCAGGACTAAGTTCATGATAAATATAAGTTTAGTTAATCATATTACTTAAGAACTCCCACTTAGATAGACATCCCTCTAGTTATCTAAATGATCATGTGATCTATATCAACTAAACCATGTCCGATCATCATGTGAGATGGAGTAGTTTTCAATGGTGAACATCTTTATGCTGATCATATCTACTATATGATTCACGCTCGACCTTTCTGTCTCCATTGTTCCGAGGCCATATCTGAATACGCTAGGCTCATCAAGTTTAACCCAAGTATTCTGCACATGCAAAACTGGGTTGCACCCGTTGTATGTGAATGTAGAGCTTATCACACCCGATCATCATGTGGTGTCTCGGCACGACAAACTGTAGCAACGGTGCATACTCAGGGAGAACACTTATACCTTGAAATTTAGTGATGGATCATCTTATAATGCTACCGTCGTACTAAGCAAAATAAGATGCATAAAAGATAAAAATCACATGCAATAAAAATATTTGACATGATATGGCCATCATCATCTTGTGCTCATGATCTCCATCACCGAAGCTTCGCCATGATCTCCATCGTTACCAGCTTGACACATTGATCTCCATCGTAGCATCGTTGTCGTCTCACCAACTATTGCTACTACGACTATTGTTACTGCTTAGTGATAAAGTAAAGCAATTACATGGCGATCGCATTTCATACAATAAAGCGACAACCATATGGCTCCTGCCAGTTGCCGATAACTCTGTTACAAAACATGATCATCTCATACAACAATTTATATCACATCATGTCTTGACCATATCACATCACAACAAGCCCAGCAAAAACAAGTTAGACGTCCTCTACTTTGTTGTTGCAAGTTTTACGTGGCTGCTACGGGCTTCTAGCAAGAACCGTTCTTACCTACGCATCAAAACCACAATGATTTTCATCAAGTGTGCTGTTTTAACCTTCAACAAGGACCGGCCGTAGTCAAACTCGTTCAACTAAAGTTGGAGAAACAGACACCCGCCAGCCACCTCTGTGCGAAGCACGTCGGTAGAACCAGCCTCATGAACGCGGTCATGTAATGTCGGTCCGGGCCGCTTCATCCAACAATACCGCCAAATCAAAGTAAGACGTTGGTGGTAAGCAGTATGACTATTATCTCCCACAACTCTTTGTGTTCTACTCGTGCATATATCATCTACGCAGACCTGGCTCGGATGCCACTGTTGGGGAACGTAGTAATTCAAAAAAAAAACCCTACAATCACGCAAGATCTATCTAGGAGATGCATAGCAATGAGACGGGAGAGTGTGTCCACGTACCCTCATAGACCAAAAGCGGAAGCGTTTAGTAATGCGGTTGATGTAGTCGAACGTCTTCACGATCCAACCGATCCAAGTACCAAACATACGGCACCTCCGTGTTCAGCACACGTTCAGCTCGATGACGTCCCTCGAACTCTTGATCCAATAGAGGGTCGAGGGAGAGTTCCGTCAGCACGACGGCGTGGTGACAGTGTTGATGATGTGATTCGCGCAGGGCTTCGCCTAAGCACTACGATGATACTATCGGAGGAGTAAACGATGGAGGGGGGCACCGCACATGGCTAAGACAATGTTGTGCCTTTGGGGTGCCCCCCTGCCCCCATATATAAAGGAGGGAGGAGGAGGGCGGCCATCAGGGGCGCGCCAAGGGAGGGGGGGTCCTACTAGGACTCAACTCCTAGTAGGATTCGGCCCTCCCTCTTTTTTCCTTTTACCGGAGAAGGAAAGGGGGAAGGAGAGGGAGAAGGAGAAGGAAAGGGGGGCGCCACCCCCTTACCTACTCCAATTCAGCCTCCTACCTTGTGGGGGGTGCACCAGCCCCTTGTGGGATGGGTAGCCTCCCTCCCATGGCCCATATCTTCCACCGGGGGGTTCCGGTAACCCTTTCGGTACTCCGGTTTGTACCCGATACACTCTGGAACCCTTCCGGTGTCTGAATACCACCTTCCAATATATCAATATTTATCTCTCGACCATTTCGAGAGTCCTCATTATGTCCGTGATCTCATCCGGGACTCTGAACAAACTTCGGTCATCAAAAACACATAACTCATAATACAAATCGTCATCGAAAGTTAAGCGTGCGGACCCTACGGGTTCGAGAACTATGTAGACATGACCAAGACACATCTCCGGTCAATAACCAATAGTGGAACCTGGATGCTCATATTGGCTCCTACATATTCTACGAAGATCTTTATGGGTCAAACGGCACAACAACATATACATGGTTCCCTTTGTCATCGGTATGTTACTTCCCCGAGATTCAGTCATCGGTATCATCATACCTAGTTCAATATCGTTACCGCCAAGTCTCTTTACTCGTTCTGTAATGCTTTGTCCCGAAACTAACTCATTAGTTACATTGCTTGCAAGGCTTATAGTGATGAGCATTACCGAGAGGGCCCAGAGATACCTCTCCGATACACGGGGTGACAAATCCTGTTCTCGATCTATGCCAACCCAACAAACACCTTTGGAGACACATGTAGAGCATCTTTATAATCACCCAGTTACGTTGTGACGTTTGATAGCACACAAGGTGTTCCTCCGGTATTCGGGAGTTGCATAATCTCATAGTCAGAGGAACACGCATAAGTCATGAAGAAAGCAATAACAATAAAACTTATCGATCATTATGCTAAGCTAACGGATGGGTCTTGTCCATCACATCATTCTCTAATGATGTGATCCCGTTCATCAAATGACAACACATGTCTATGGTCAGGAAACATAACCATCTTTGATTAACGAGCTAGTCATGTAGAGGCATACTAGGGACACTTTGTTTTGTCTATGTATTCACACATGTACTAAGTTTCCGGTTAATATAATTCTAGCATGAATAATAAACATTTATCATGATATAAGGAAATATAAATAACAACTTTATTATTGCCTCTAGGGCATATTTCCTTAAAAAGTTAGCTCGGAAGGCATCCTCGAGCTCCTCCCAACATCCTATGGATTCTTTGGGGAGGCTGCTTAGCCAGTGCCTGGGCGGTCCCTTGAGCTTTAACGATAGGTACTTGATGGCGTGGAGGTCGTCTCCTCTTGCCATATGAATGTGGATCAAGAAGTCCTCGATCCATATGCCCGAATCTGTAGTCCCGTCGTATGGCTTGATGTTTATAGGTTTGAATCCTTCCGGGAATTGGTGTTGCATCACCTTATCTGTGAAACATAGGGGTGAGCGGCACCCTTGATTCGGGCTATATCGCGTTAGAGATCGTCTACCATTCGGGCTCGTCGCTGTTCTCGAGCTCTATCATTTCTGTCTAGCCAAGCTTGGTATCCGTCCCGTCTAGTGGGGAGATGCTCTTTGGGTCCGTAAATGGACCTCGTCTGACCTTATCGAGAGTCCAGGTCGCTTCGTAGGTCATACTTATAAACTTTCCATGACGGCTCCGTGCCTTGACGGCGAGGTGGAGCGGGAGGCTGTTCGGCTTTATCAGTTGTCCTGTCCCGTCCTCGAGGGGGGTGGTCCGACTGTTCTGCCTGAGTGTGCCTTGGGGGTGCTTGCTCTATGGACTTGTCGTCGAATTGCGGCAGTAGTCGTCGCTTCGGGTAGCTTTTGGTCTGTCACTCGTGGTCGTCCTCCTCTTCGACAGCTAGGACCTTAGTCCATCTGTCATTGAGGGTGTCTTGTCCAGCCTTTATTTTTTGCCGTTGTTTCTTCAGGCTATGCGCGATGGCAATGAGCTGCCGTTTGAACTGATCTTGATCTAGCGGGTCTTCAGGGATGATGAAATCTTCATTGCCTAAACTGACCTCCTCTTTGAAAAGAGGGAGGTAGTTACAATCTTTGAAGTCATCGAGGTCTTCAAGATTGAGCGGGTCCTCGTACTCCTCGTGGTCGTCTTGTGGTTGTTCGTCGGCAGTGGGGTCACCAAGGTTGTCTGCATTGTCCGGGGTGCCATTTGCTCTGGTGTCCGTGTTGCTCGCATGGCTTTGACGTGCCTTGGAGCGGCGGCGCTGTCTCTGGTGTTTTGGTGACTCATCACTGGTCTTGATGTTATCCTTCATGGTGATGCCATCGTCATATTTTGGAGCGTCCATCATGTAGATGTTGTAACTGGACGTGGTCGTCTAGTGGCCGGTGACAGGGGGAGCGGCGTTGGTGTTAGACGTGGCTCCACCATCTTCGTCCATGGATTCGGTGTTTTCCGAGGTGTAGTCCAACATGTTGGTTAAGTCTTTGGCTGTGGCCACTAGGTGGGTGGTGGGTGGGTCGTAACATTCCCTATAATTCACCTCGAGGCGTTGCTGAACGCTATAGGATATCGGGTTCCGGCAAAACCCTTAAGGTTCGAACTCTGGGGTGCGCACGAAGATCTTCTCCCTACCGATACACGCCCGAAAACCTCGCCGCGATTCTAAGCTAGCGCCATGAACAACAAAAGAGACACAAGGTTTATACAGGTGCGGGCCACCGTTGTGGTGTAATACCCTATTCATGTGTGTGCTGTGGTGGATTGCCTCTTGGGTTGAGGATGAACAGTACAAAATAAGAACGTCCTCGCGAGAGGTGTTCTTGTGGTGGTGTGCTTGGAGAGGAATTGATCCATCTCTGTTGGCTCTAGATGAGATCCAGATGCCTTCTACTGTGGTGACTAGCCCTATTTATAGAGGCCCTGGTCCTCTTCCCAAATATTGAGCGGGAAGGGAGCCAACAATGGCCATTTTGAAAGGGGACAACTAGTACAAGCTATCCTGACTAAAGGTGGTCTTTGACTGCCAAAGGCACTGGTGATGATGCCGTCTTGGGCTCCATGGTGACCTCCGTCCTGCCGCTCTGCTGGTCTTGGTCTTGTTGCACCGATATGGAAAACTTTTCTTGACACCTCGGTACTCCGCACCTGCGCTTGCCCCCTTTGCGCCAAAGAGGAAACGAGGACACTGCGCAAGCTGGCGCCCGCCTGGTCTTGGTCGTCATGGCTTGCGTCGTGAGCACCTCGCAAGGTACCCCTTGCCTTGATCTCTCCTCCTCCTCGCGAGCCTGCCTGGTGAGGTTGCCCTTGAGGAGACCTTGCACCGTCCGCACCGTGAGGCTTTGCCCCTCGCGAGGGTCCTGAACTTGGGTTGATGAAGACGGGCCGTACTATGCCACTGCTGCGCCACGCTGTGGGCCGCAGGCAGGCAAGTCTGGGTACCCCCGGGCCCAAGGCGCGCTCAGACTTGGCTTAGTAGCAAAGCCAAAGGGCAAGTGCGGAGCGCCACGGGCCCCAATAGCCTGCGACCTTGGTCACCGCGTGGCGGTTGATTGGACGTGTGCGTCTGCGCTTCCCCACGCTGCCTCGGCAACTGCCCGATTTGACGAGCCCCTGCTGCATGCAAAAAGAGTCATCATTACCTGTGATCATGGAGGCCGACGGTTGGCCTCCTTTGCACTATTAGTACAGAGAGGCGTGAGCCCCCCTTGCCCATATCTTCTCACTCCGCCTGCTTCCTCTTCTTTGCTCCTCCCCATTCTTGACGCCAATGGCATCGATCCACCGGTTCTCAGCCGAAGAGAAAGGAAAGGCCCCCCGGGAGGGGCCTGACCCGCTCCTGCCAAAGATACGGCCGGTCCCTAGCCGCCGCGACGAGGTTGCGAGGCCGGTGATGACGAGGCCTTGGTACGAGCGGTCGCCTCCTGGGTTCTCACTACCCCTGTACGCCCGGGCCGAGGGCCCTGGAGAAAGAGACGACAGGCGATGCTGACCGTGCTGTCGGTGAGGTCGACGAGCCGTGGCGGTGCGCGTTGTCGCTCCCGGAGTCCACGCCGCGGACTCCCCTCGCGAGCTCGTGATCCACGCCGCGATGCCTCCGAGCACCTGGATTCACTTCCCTCCATTCTTTGCTTTCGAGATGCCGCCGAGGGGGCCTCTCAAGCTTTGGCTGCAGCACACCGACTGCGGTGCCCCGGCGATTGGAGCAGAGGTTGAAGTTGTCGCTCCGGGCAAGGTCTTCATGACCCCAGGCTGGGGCGAGGTTGCCCGGGTCTGCCAAACAGGGGGTGCCCTTGTGATTCAGTATGAATACGATGGCGCATCCTTGATGCTCTTCAAGGTCTTTGACACGGAAGGCCGCCGATTGGAGTGCTCCCCTGGGGGAGGCAGCCAGGACATCGATGTGGCAAGGGCTAGGCCTACCACCCGCTTCCCTAACGGCTCCTCCGGGAGCGGCAGCGATGCTTGGGAGTCAAGCGACTCTCCTGATCTCTTGGTGACTCCGGAGACAAGCGACGACAGCTACGCGCCCCCGAGCTCGTGCCGTGCCCGGAGCAAGGCGGCTGCATCAGGTTGCCGACGCAGCTGATCTGGATTGGGTTTGCGCCGGCCTCCCATGGCCCACTGTTGATGATGGCGTCGGCCATGGAGGCGCATGTAGTTAGGGTTTCTTAGGATTCACATCTTTTGTTCCCTGCGAGGAATCAAGAAAACACCCCGTGGGGGCTTGTAAAGGGTCCGCGATGTCTTGTGTTGATACTATCCTTATTATGAAGCGGTGCAAATGCTTGTACTGTCTCGGCTCGGTTCCCCCTTTCTAACATCACGACGACTTGGTGCTCTACGCTGACAGGTCCCGGTCCCCAAGAAGGCTTTAGCCATCGCTGGTATGCCAGGTTGCGATGCCGTTGTCAAGGCCAGGAGGTGAGCGGCCCAAGCTCCAGTAAGAGGCCCTGAGGCACGATGCTCAGGAGGTCCCCTTTAGCGCTCAAGCAGCCGCCAAAGGGTGAGAAAGGAAGGCAACGTCACCGTTACAGAGCCGCATTAACTGGAGATTTTGTGTCGCATCAATTAGCTATTCCACGTACGAGACTTATCTCGAAAGCATGGAGTCATTCCTTCGCGTGGCGCCGGACTTGGACATCGGCAGCTGGGGTGCAACTGGGTTGGGCCCTCGCGATCTTCCCTTCTCTTCCCTACGCTCTCCTTAGTGCTCTATGTCCTCAGGTCCCGGCCCTCGAGCGAGGTCAGCCGCCGCTAGTATGCCAGGTCACGATGCCGTGGATAAGGCCAGAGGGTGAGGGCTGGAGAGCTAGTAAGAGCTCCTGAGTCGCGATGCTCAGGAGCCCCCCTTTTAACGCACAAGCGGATCACGCGGGCAAGAGAGAGAGAGAGAGAGAGAGAGAGAGCTCACGATGCCTCCCGTTTTGAGCCTCAGGAAGTTCCTGTAAACCAACACGAGAAGAGCACGGGTTGCCATTACGATTGCCGGCCGACCATTGGTTGCTCCGAGAGAGTGGCGAGGGCACTGAGGGCCTAGTGAGGTGACGCTTGCGGGGCTGCCGCGGGTCAGAGCTCGGCCACTCAGATTTGTCGATGTTGCAGGGACGGACCCATGCACAAGCGTCGTGCCAGCGCGAGAGGCTCCAAGGGTAGGTGTCAATAGAGCAGGCGATTATCACAGGCAGGTTAAGCATGAAAGGCAAATCAACTTAGATAAACGCGAAAGGGATACATGCCACTGGGTCAGGCCCGAGCGGGTTGGAGATGATGCTGCCCGCGGGCACCCCCAGCAAGGTAAACTAAAGACATAAGCAAAAGGGATACATGCCCCAGGGCCAGACCCACGTGGCCTTGGGATGATGCAGCCCTGAGGGCGCTCCCAGCTGAAATGAACTCGAAAGATGTCACCTGGTACCGTTGTAGAGGGGGTGTTGGAGTAGCTGAAGACGCACGGTGAAAAGACCGACCCTCACGAGTCACCGGAGCCCTGAGCCTCGGGAGGCTCCGGGGGTCCAGGCGGTTCCTCGAGGACCATCTCCATCTCCGCCAGGACCGTGTGGTGCCTATCCTCCTGAGCTGCCAGAATGCTCCGCAGATGGCGCTGGTGTGTGGCAGCCGTGTTTGGCAGGTCGAAAGGCATGCGAACGTAGCTGTGCGGCGGCCATCGCAACGTCCAACACGTGAAGGCCAGAGGCACTCCTAAGACGCGGCTCGGCGGAGCCCTGGGTAGTCGACGCAGACGCGCAGCCCGCTATCCTCGCCTGGATGGGGGGCTACGCCAGGTAGACGGCGATCGCCGCGTCTGACCCTTGATTCCTGCAGCTCCTGAGCGGACTTGGTGATGAACTCTTGAGGGTTGGTCCTTCCTTGCCCCATGCCTTCCTGAGGCTGCAAAGCACGCCTCCAAGTGGTGCCCGAGCACCTCCCTCGGGATCTTGGCAAAGTCTGAGGCCCTCTAGAAGAGAGCCCCCGAGCCCTGCCCGAGGAGGGCGCCGGGCACGCCTTCCTATGCGATGGAGAGAGGCGACCCTTGCACGGGCGCAGATCCTAACGCGACACCTCCGGAGATGCCAACCTCCTGAGGCCTTAAGCTGGGCAATGTCTTCTTCTTCTTGGGAACTGCCTCAGGAGGGTTCTCACTCTTGCTGTCTGGGTCCTCGATTGATGCAGCTTGGAAGGTGCGCTCGAGGGAGCACACTGCATTCTTCTCTTCCCAGGGGACTGTGATGATTCTGCCACTTCCTGGCATCTTGAGGACGTTGTAGCCATGGTGGGTGACCGCCATGAACTTGGCTAGGTCCGGATACCCGAGGATGGCATTGTATGGCAGGCAAATGTGGGCGACGTCGAAGTCGATGAGCTCAGTGCGGTAGTTCTTGCGCTGTGCGAAAGTGACAGGGAGGCGGACCTGCCCTATCAGGGTAGTGGAGCCGTCAGTAACTCCTGAGAAAGGCTTGGTAGGCTGAAGTTGATCATATGGCACTTGAAGGTTGTTGAACGTCTCGATGGACAGAACATTGAGTCCTGTGCCGCCATCGATGAGGGTCCTGATAACTTGCACGTTGCTGATGACTGGGGAACAGAGCATTGGGAGGACGCCAGCTGTAGCCGCACACTTGAGTTGATCTTCTGAGCTGAAAGTGATGGCGCACGAGGACCACTTGAGCGGGCGCGTGGCCTCGAGCTTGGGGAGGACTGCATTCACCTCGCGAGCAAGCTGCTTGAAGATGCGCTGAGAGGCTGGGGCCTGGGATCCGCCCAAGATGCAAGCGATAGTGCGCGGCTCCTGGAAGCCCCCAACCCCCTCATCTTGGTGGTGGTCATCATTCCTTCTTGGCGGTGGAGGCAGAGGAGGAAGGCCTGCATTGCCCTGCGGGCGATCCTCCCGAGGCTGATCCCTCCAGGCTCCCTTGCGAGGCTGGTCCTGCCAGCGATCCTTGCGAGGTCGGTCACGCCACTCCTGGCGAGGGCCTCGGTCATCCCATCGTCCTCCACCTCGTCGTCCTCCTTGGCCGTAGCCCCAGTCATTGCACTCGGGGCGTCGACCGATGCATCCTTCTCGAATGGCTCTAAGCTCCTGGCATTCATTGGTGTTGTGGGTGTAGAGGTTGTGGTAGGCGCAGAATCGGCTACCCTTGGAAGACTCCGGATGGTCCCTGCCGCCCTTCGTGTCTGGCTCCGCTGCGAGAACGGCTGCTCCTTTGCACTTCACGTCCTTGGCCTTGGCCTTCTTCTCTTCTGGGTCAGTAGCTGGGAGCTCGAGGAGGGAGAGGCGCCCTTCCTCAGCTCTTGCACACTTGGTCGCCAGGTTGAACAACTCCAGAGATGTGCACAGATCCTCGTGGATGGCAAGCTCCTCCTTCATCTTGACGTCGCGGACACCATCGGAGAGCGCTGAGATGATGGCCTCCTCAGTCACCTTGGGAATCTTGAGGTGAGCGTTGTTGAAACGCTGGATGTACTTCTGCAGGGTCTCTCCAGGCTGCTGCTTGATGCGGTGCAGGTCACCCACGACCGGAGGGCAGTCGCAAGTGCCGTGGAAGTTGGTGATGAAATGGCTGTGCATCTTGTCCCAAGAGGAGATCGAGCCGAGAGGCAGGTTCAGGAGCCAGGTGCGGGCACCATCCTTGAGTGCCATGGGAAACCAGTTCACCATGACCTTTTCGTCTTTGTTGGCTGCCTCGATGCCCAGCTCATAGAGCTGCAAGAACTCCGTGGGGTCGGCAGTGCTGTCGTAGCGAGGAGGCAGATCCGGCTTGAACTTGCCCGGCCAGGCGATGCTGCGCAGCTCAGTGGTGAAAGCATGGCAGCCTGCCGTGGCCACCGGAGCCTTTTGCGGACGCGGGGCCTGCTCTTGATGGTTCTCGCGCGCCACCGCCAGGGGCAGCGCGGGGTCTTGACATGCTGGTGCAGGGATGTGGCCTTGTCGTGCTAGAGTAGGGAGCATGCGAGCGCCTTCTTGAGGTCGAGGGATTTCTTGGCAGCTCCTTTCTTGTCGCGCAATCGCTGGATGCGGTGGGTCTCGTCTAGGGGCCGCGCTCCTTGGAGCCAGAGTGCCTTCCTGGGGAGGAGGTGGTGGAGGCGCTCCCTGAGCCACATCGCCCATGCAGGACGGGGGGCGAGGCAGCGAGAGAGAGGGCGCAGGAGAGCCCCCTGCGGCGCTGACGAGCTCGGTGCGAGCCACTCCTCGTAGAGGTCGTCGACATGGTGGTAGTGCAGGAGCTCATGTGCTAGGAGCAACATGGCTTGCGCGTCCGTGGGAGCGCGATGAGTGTGAGACGATGAACCAGCTGGGGTCAGCGATGGGGTGGCGGTGCGGCCTTCCCGCCGCACTGAGGGATGCAGCGAAGAGGCTTGCTGCCCGTTCCCCGCCGGGCTGGTGGCAGCGTTGGCGGCAGGCGACAGAGAACAACGAGTAGGCCCACCGACGGGGGCCGTCTGGGCGACGCAGGCGGCGAGAGCAGCCCCACGCTCGGCGCGAGCTCGGCGAGCATCTTCCATGGATGCGACGAAACGATGGGACGCAGATCGGCGGAAAGAGGATTCTGGCGCACCCCTACCTGGCGCGCCAAATGTCAGATATCGGGTTCCAGCAAAACCCTTAAGGTTTGAACTCTGGGGTGCGCATGAAGATCTTCTCCCTACTGATACACGCCCCAAAACCTCGTCGCGATTCTAAGCTAGCGCCATGAACAACACAAGAGACACAAGGTTTATACATGTTCGGGCCACCGTTGTGGTGTAATACCCTACTCCTGTGTGTGGTGTGGTGGATTGCCTCTTGGGCTGAGGATGAACAGTACAAAGGAAGAACGGCCTCACGAGAGGTGTTCTTGTGGTTGTGTGCTTGGAGAGGAATTGATCCATCTCTGTTGGCTCTAGATGAGATCCAGATGCCTTCTACTTTGGTGGCTAGCCCTATTTATAGAGGCTGATAGCACATTTATACATATAGTATTTTTAGCCTTTTTGAGCCACAAATTAAACATATGATCTCAGTAATCACTCATAAAGTATTCATTCCTATAGAAATATTCCTATTGTGATATTTTTACAACACTTATTCATTTTTTGCAGGACTGGTGCGTTTAGGCACCCAAATTTCGTCGAAAATGCTTTCAACACTAAAGCGGGGATCAACTTGGAGAAGAGTTCAGTTCTCGAGGGGGCAAAACCGAAAAGTACCAGAGGAGCTGGGTTCTGGCGCGACACACCAGACGTGGTGTCTGATCGCACGCGCGACAAAACCATGAAGAAGAGGAGTGGGGGTCGAAGGAAAAATCACCAGGACCGACTGCCTTTTTCTCTCCTCTTCCTCGCTGCCTTCCACGGACTCACCGACCACCAGATCGAATCAGGCAAGAGAAGGGGGATCGAGGGAAGAAAGAAGAAGAGGAGATCGGAGGCCGTTCCACCTTGCTGCCGCCCCTGATCGCCGACCTGCTGCTCTCCAACTCCTCGCTGCCTTCCACCACTCAACCACCACCAGATCGAAGCAGGGGATTGAGGGGAACGAGCAGAAGAACTAGATCGAAGAAGAGAGAGAGGTGAGACGAGGGTGCCGGGAGGCTAGCGGTGGCGCCAGATCCACCACGAAGCTCCTCCTTCCTGATGGAGCACTCCACTTCCCTGCTGCTCTTGACCTGGGATCCACTGCTCCTCTTCAACGACGACGTCGACCTGCTGCACTTCTCCATCACCAACCTCAAGAAACGGCGGTTGATCCAGCGTGAGACCCTCCTCCCTGACCGACGACTTCTGCCACTCCTTCCCTCCTCCTCCTCGCTACTGAGAGGGAGAGGATTGACCAGAGGCCAGGGGAGTCGGGTCATCTGGTGCTCCACGCGAGGTTCTTTGTTGCTGATCTTCACCAAGTCTTCTTCACCTCGCTGCGGCTTTACCCCAAGGATCTTCTGCTGCTACTCTTCTTCGCCTGCAACTTCTATAGCTTTGAATCGAGGATCATCAAGACCCATAGGCTCTGAACCTCTCTCTTCTCCTGTTACTGTTTTCTGAATATATGCACTGTTGGATCCGAAAATTGCTCTGTTTCCTATGTACCCTTGCTGAAATCTCATGTATTCTTGCTGGACGGTTGTGACACTTGCTGGATATTAAGTTAGTAGTTATTCTCCTGTGAGCTGCTGTCACTTTAATTGATTGCATGAGTGTGTGTGATGTTTGAACCATTTACCTTTGCTGCATATTATTTTTGTTTTACCTTGTTCTAGTAATTGCTTGTTGTCACTACTGTTTGATTCATCTGTTCGATTGTTCTGAATGTTTCGAGTGTGTGCTTCGAAGTTCTAGATCCCTGTGGAGAACACGACATCCGTAGTTTGGGCATAAAAACCCTGCTATATTACAATCGATCAGAGGCCCTGGTCCTCTTCCCAAATATTGAGCGGGAAGGGAGCCAACAACGACCATTTTGAAAGGGGACAGCTAGTACAAGCTATCCTGACTAAAGGTGGTCTTCGACTGCCAAAGGCACTGGTGATGACACTGTCTTGGGCTCCATGGTGACCTCCGTCATGCCGCTCTCCCGGTCTTGATCTTGTTGCACCGATATGGAAACCTTTGCTTGACGCCTCGGTAATCCACGCCTGCGCTTGCCCCCTTTGCGCCAAAGAGGAAACGAGGAAACTGCGCAGGCTGGCGCCCGCCTGGTCTTGGTCGTCATGGCTTGCGTCTTGAGCACCTCGCGAGGTACCCCTTGCCTTGATCTCCCCGCCTCCTCGCGAGCCTGCCTGGTGAGGCCGCCCCTAAAGAGACCTTGCACCGTCCGCCCCGCGAGGCTTGGCCCCTTGCGAGGGTCCTGAACTTGGGTTGATGAAGATAGGCTGTACTGGCCACTGCTGCTCCACGTTGCGGGCCGCAGGCAGGCAAGTCCGGGGACCCCCGTTCCCAGAACACCGACAAATGCAGGCTGACAGTGGGTTGTATCAAATAGCTATCATCTAGATTCGGTCAAGCCCTTCGTTTGACAAGGCAAGGCTTGCCGAGCAAGTATGTGGTGGCCGTTCGGGGCTGGCGTTGTGGTGGGGTGAGGGGTGATTTGCGACGCCCTATATGCGACCCTATCCAAAAGGAACTCGAAGGTCCCACCAAGGATAGACCCGCATATTGAAACGCTTTTGCAAGGTGGATATCATTACATCAACATTACATAATAGATGGGGATACATACAAGAGGCATAGAATGCCACACGAATACAACATCACAATACATAAGAGCATCATCCGGCTACGGATGAAAACACAAACAGAAACTCAAACGACATCCACCCCGCTAGCCCATGCTGCCGACCTAGAACCTATCCCCTGATCGAAGAAGAAGCAGAAGAAGAACTCCAAGACAAGCAAACATCGCTCTCGCGTCATGATCATCGCATAACCTGTACCTGCAACTGTTGTTGTAGTAATCTGTGAGCCACGAGGACTCAGCAATCCCATTACCATGGGTATCAAGACTAGCAAAGCTTAAAGGGAATGGAAGGGGTAAAGTGGTGAGGTTGGAGCAGCGACTAAGCATATATGGTGGCTAACATACGCAAATAAGAGCGAGAAGAGAGCAAACGGAACGGTCGTGAAACTAGCAATGATCAAGAAGTGATCCTGAAATCCTACTTACGTCAAACATAACCCAAAAACCGTGTTCACTTCCCGGACTCCGCCGAGAAGAGACCATCACGGCTACACACGTGGTTGATGCGTTTTAATTCAGATCTGGTGTCAAGTTATCTACAACTGGACATTAACAAATTCCCATCTGCCTATAACCGCAGGCACGGCTTTCGAAAGATTATACCCTGTAGGGGTGTCCCAACTTGGCCCATGATAAGCTCTTGCGATCAACGAAGGATATACCTTCTCCCAGGAAGACCCGATCAGACTCGGAATCCCGGTTTACAAGACATTTCGACAATGGTAAAACAAGACCAGCAAGACCGCCTGCTGTGCCGACAAATCTCGATAGGAGCTGCACATATCTCGTTCTTAGGGTACACCGGATGAGCGAAGCATATGGGAACTGACGTAACCCAAGTTGCCAAGGGATGGCCCCGCACGGTTCTCTAGTTTGGACCAACACTTAGACAAGCATTGGCCCAGGGGGGCTGTAATAAAGATGACCCTTGGGTTAATTACTCCTAAGGGAAATATAGGTGGTGGTGAGGCAAATGGTAAAACCAATGTTGGGCCTTGCTTGAGGAGTTTTATTCAAAGCGAACTGTCAAGGGGGTCCCATGAATCACCTGACTGCGTAAGGAACGCAAAATCCGGGAACATAACACCGGTATGACGGAAACTAGGGCGGCAAGAGTGGAACAAAACACCAGGCATAAGGCCGAGCCTTCCACCCTTTACCAAATATATAGATGCATTAATAATATAAGAGATATTGTGATATCCCAACAAAATCCTGTCCGTCATGGAGCAATCTTCAACTTCACCTGCAACTAACAACGCTATAAGAGGGGCTGAGCAAAGCGGTAACATAGCCAAGGAATGGTTAGCTAGGAAGGGTGAGAAAGGTTAGAGGCTGACATGGCAAATTGGGAGGCTTGAGGAGCAAAAGATAGGTAACGCAGCATAGCGATAGAACGAAGCAACTAGCATAGCAATGATAGTAGTGAGATCCAGGGTAGCGGTCATCTTGCCTGAAATCCGGCAAGCAAGAAGAACGAGTCCATGAAGAAGACGAACGGATGAAGCCGAACCAAGCGTAGACGAACGAATCCTCACGATCGCAACAAAACGGGAACTATCGAGAAGAAGCACACAACATAGTAAACACACCACACATGAACATGACATGATGCACAAACAAGCATGATGCAATACATGACTACATGAAGCTACTCATGGCAAGAGATGATGCGAACAAGAGCAACACATCAAGGAAAGTTTAAATGAGGCCGGGAACAACATATAACAATTCCGATAAGTCCTCATATGCATATTTCGAAATTGGTCCAGATCTGATTAAACCTTATGTTCAAGTTGTTAAACATCAAGTTAAAATGCACCATGATGATCTACATGAGATTCTAGTCAAGTTACATATAAAGTTCATTAGATTTGGAGCTACGGCCTAGAAGATATGAGCAAAACAAGTTAAACATGGCATTGATGCAAAATGCATCCAAACATCAAGCAAACACCTCAAAACAAGGATGCAACATGATAATATGAAACTACATGCAAAAACAAGCAAGTTTCATATAGAGCACACTCAAAACGGAGCAACGGTTCAACACATGCATTCTATACAAGTTATAGCAACAATCTGTCCAAAACAGCAACTAGGCATCTTGCGAGCATCAAAAAAACATGCTACAGGACCTCAACAAGAAAACAAAAGGCATGGGCATGATGTACAGGTAAAGTATAACAAAACATGAACACTGAGCTATCTCCAGAAATCACTAGAACATACTCAAACACACATGGCAAGATTGCAAATAATAACAGTTCAGACTTTGCAGAAAATAACATCAGGTCGCAATGTTTAGAGCTATCAAACAACATGTTACATGAACTTATCATGGCAAACAAAGGCATGGCATGAATCTACTAATTGCATAGAACAAAAGTCCCTTACTGACCATGAGCCAAAAAGGATCAGAAAATATGATGGCACCCACGTAAACATAGCAAGTTATAATACAGATTCTTACATGGCAGGAACAACAATAAGTAGGCATGTAGATGAGCTTGTACCATTCACCACAGAGCAATACATGGCATGGAAAACCAACCAACAGTAAGAAGGCATGTTTGTGAAGCTAAGCGTGGCAAGAGAAAGTCCATAGGGTGCATGGAACACTAACAACAATCATGGCAACAACTGAACTTAATGTTAACAGGCTGACAGCAACATTATTTAGCAACTTTGGAGCAAGATTACAACAAGCTACAGAAATCTATAATTGCAACCAAGGGCATGGATGGATAGAGAATAACATGTAGAACAAAACACCTTTAGTGAACATCTCCAGATTATGCATAGAATGACTAGTAGCAGCAGGTTTACATAGCATCACCAAATAACAGATTCAGCCTAGCAAAACAGCAACATCAAGTACACTACTTAACAAGCTTGATTCACTCACCACAAGTCATTGCATGACAAGATAAGCATAGCATCAGCAAGAAGACATGTTTATGAAACAAACCAAGGCAAGAACAAGTTCATAGCATGCAAGGATCAACTACAACAAACTTGGCAAAATTGAATAACATGTAAACAATCTGCTAGGGGCATTAATGGATATTGAATAACATTGTAGCAAAAGTAGAGCACGAAAATGACATGCTAGACTACTCCATAATTGCAACTAGGGGCATTAATGGATATATGATAACCATATGTTCAAAACATCCTTACTGAAGTATCTCAAAATATGCATGGATCTCTCTGTAGCATCAAGTTTACATGGCATCAAAATAACAGCAGAACAGGGATTAAAATCAGCAACATCACGAAGCTTAGTTTACATGCTTGTGCTAGTCACCACATTGATCACAAAAATACATGGTAAGCACCTCTGTAAATAAGACATGGCATAGACCAAAACACATGTAGACATCAACCTCATAGGATGCACACATCAATCATGGCAAAAATGACAAATGAGTAAGTTCTGTTAACAGGCAACAGACAACATCATGAAGCACTCTTGCAACGAAGATTCAAGCATCAAGATGAGCTCAAATGAACATGATGCAATAGAATGAAATGAAGTACTCGTTGAGACAAACAATTTGACATATTACACGCACAAAACAGAGCTACAGATGCAGAGATATGATGCGATGAACATGGCATGATAATGTCAAAATATTTCGGGACATAGTGAAATCGGGGTCAACCTGCAGATCCAGATCAGGCACGGATGGCGAGGTTCGCCGGAGACGTGTCGGGGAAGAAGAAGAAGGAGGCGGCCGGAGGGAGCTGCGGCGGCAGGGCGCGGGGCGGACCCGGCCGGGGCGGCACCGGTCGGGGGCGAAGCCGAGCGCCGGAGCTCGGGAGCTCCGCTCCCTGGAGCTTCGCACGGAGGGGCGAAGGGGCAGCCGGGGCTGGATCGGCTCCGGCGAGGCATGTGCCAGGCGAAGGGGAGGGGTGGTGCGGCGGCGCCGATCGGGGCGGCCGGGCACAGGGCGCGGGGACGGAGGCGGCGGGGCGCCGGAGATGCGGCGGCGGCGGAGCTGCGGGCCTAGCGCGGGGACGCGGGCCGAACGGCGGCGGTGGCGCGGGCTCACGCGGGCCCGATCTAGGTCCCGCGGGCCGCGCGGAGGAGAGAGACGGCGGCGGCCACGTGGCAGGGGAGGATTGGTTGCGGGCGCAGGCGGACATGTCCGGCTGCGGGATGGACATGTCTGGCAGCGAGAGGTGAAAGAAGACTAGGGTTTGGACGAAAATTTCGGGGGAGGGGACTATTTTATAGGTAGAGGGAGCTAGGTGAGTCCAAATGAGGAGCGGTTTTCGGCCACGCGATCGTGATCGAACAACCGAGAGCATGGAGGTGAGTTAGATGGGTTTTGGGCCACTTTGGAAGGGTGTCGGGCTGCAAAGAGAGAGGGGCTTTTGCGGTTACCCGGTTAACCGTTAGAGTATCAAACGACCTCCAAATGGCACGAAACTTGACAGGCGGTCTACCGGTGCTATACAAAGGCCGCTTGGCAAGACTCGGGCCATTCCGAGAAAGTTTAACACCCACTCACGAAAAGAGAGAAGAGGGGGACGCTGGAGGACATAGGAATGCCGGATCGCAAAACGGACAACGGGGAAAAGGCTCGGATGCATGAGACGAACACGTATGCGATGCAATGCAATGCACATGATGACACAATGCGAACGATGACATGATAAAATGCAACACGCAAGCAAATGACATGGCAACATCGGCGAATAGCTGGCAGACACCTGGCACATCGGATCCGAGGCGTTACAACACTCCTCCACTAACAAGAGATCTCGTCCCAAGATCTTAGGACCGAGATGGAAGGGAAAAGGGATGGGGTGAAACAAGAACTCAAGAGAGAAGCAAAGAATCAAGAGCACTCGAGAATAAGAGAGGAACGACGAGAATGACGAGAATCGAAAGCTCATGGAATCAGATAGACTATGAAACAACTCTGGTTAAAACGAGATAAGAAACGAATAATACTGAAAGGATTTAGGCAGCACTCCGGCTAAACATGGAAGGAATAGAACACGAACTTCACAAGATGGAATGACACTTGACTAGAAGAACAAAGCAATACCTCCGGAAGAATTGAAAGAATTGAATGAAAAGAACTTAGAAGGAAGGATTGAACGGAGTTGTTGAGAAAATCAACAACGAAAAGGATAAGATTGTTGTGGACTTATAGGTAACATCTCAAAAATTATGAGGTGATAACCAGCCGCAACCAGAAATGATTGGATAACTTAGAAGAACGAAGAAATGCAAAACTCCACTTCAAAAGAATACAGAGAATTAACTGCACTTCGAGACGCGAGAAGAAAAGATACTTGAACTCCGCCAACAAGAATCTTGATGAACTCTTGAAGAAAGAATTAAATCGTGACGAGCCACCGTGAAGAACTCCGGTAACAAAAGGATGACGAGATAAAATGAAGGATGAAAGAACAAGATGAGCCTTGCGATGATTTAGATGGAGGTTCCGACGAAATGGTCGAGGAAATTGAACTCCGGAAAAGAAAAGATGAACACACTTGGAACTAGAATTTATTCCTCACGAACAAACTCCGAAGAAAAAGGGGTTAATCACTTGGATGACATAAGAATAAGATTTAATGTATGCCTATCCTTCATTAAATTAAATTGATGACAAGCAATGGATATTGCATACTACTTATTCTTCTTGAAAAGGATTAAGGGGTAAAGCACAAACTTGAGAAAGTCTTCATGAACCACCGGTAGGATTGAAAAGAACGAATGACTTAACATGGTAATCAAAGAAAAAGAATCTTGAACTAACCACCGTAAGAATCTGGAAATGACTGACGAAAGAGGATGAATCACTGGGAAGAATTAGAAGAACGAATAAGCTAGAGGGGATTTAGATGTAAAAGAAAAAAGAGATCATGAGCTGATTAAAGAACACTTGAACGAAGCACCGGGATAACTGGATAAGGTAGCTGAAATGTGAGGACGAAGAATTCTTCTGAGACGATGACCTCTGGTGAAAAGAAACATAAATCGACTCCTGACAAACTCCGGATGGGTGAGAAGAAGGAATATCTGACAAATGGAATAAATTGAGAGGATAACATGAATCTAGAACCACGAAACTTTGAGAGAACGGGCAAGAATTAGAGGAAAACTCTTCTTTGGTCTTCAAATGACGACAAGAAATACCACAAGAATTACTGAGATACTCCGGGAGAATGAAAAGGAGGAAGGTTGAACCAACAATGAAATGATTTGAAATCGATCTTGGAGAAGGCATGTGACTGATGAAATTCATTCTTACGTCACACTTTGAAAAGAATTGAGAATAACTCCGGGAAATTAGAAGAGTCAGGTAAGATCCTGGGAAAAGACCTGTGGGTTAGGGCCCACTGAAGAGAAAACACCGTTGAAAAGGATGATGAACAGATAGATGATGCACCGGAATAATTGAAATATTTGCATGAGGTGACAACCTCGAATTAATTGGAACACTGACGAATCTCCTGAGATGTCTTGAACACTCTGGAAGGATAAACTAGCAAGAGGCGAACGAACAGGGAAGACACTTGAGCTGAGGGAAAGAATATAATCACTACCGGAAATTAGAATTGAATCCACCGGAAAAGAAAAAGAGATGAAGAATGTCCACTGAGACGCGAATTCACCGGTTGAAATTATTGAGGAAAGACTGGAGAGGCTCCGTACGACTGAAAATTGATGGTCAAATGAGACTCAAACTCTGGGAAGAAAAAGGGTGGGAGGGTGGGAGGACTTGGAAAGAATCAATGAATACTTGAAGAGAAAACACCGGCTGAAATAACTGAGGAAAGAAAGCAAAGACTTTGCACGAGTAGGATGGATACTCGACTGCGGACTCTGGTTCTGAGGAGAAAAAGGGGGGCGGGTTGGAAACAAAACAACTGAGGATTGAACTTGGCAATGATGAAGAGACTCGAGTCAACTTGACGAGAAATGCACCGGATGAAAAGAGCTGAGAACCAACGATCGGAAAACCAACTGCGTGATCCTAAGGAAAAATTTGAATGGGAAGAGGAGTAATTCAAAACACCTATGTCAAGATTCCTGACCAGAGCGACGAAGGGGCTGAGGAGTAAAAAGAATTCCTACTCTCCGATATAACTAAACTCCGAAAACAGTTTTCTTCTAGACTCAACAACGGCCAAACTACACGATCAATCAAGGGGGCTCCTAGGGTCGGTCGAGGCTCTGATACCAACTTGCGACGCCCAATATGCGACCCTATCCAAAAGGAACTCGAAGGTCCCACCAAGGATAGACCCGCATATTGAAACACTTTTGCAAGGTGGATATCATTACATAAACATTACATAATAGATGGGGATACATACAAGAGGCATAGAATGCCACACGAATACAACATCACAATACATAAGAGCATCATCCGGCTACGGATGAAAACACAAACAGAAACTCAAACGACATCCACCCTGCTATCCCAGGCTACCGACCTGGAACCTATCCCCTGATCGAAGAAGAAGCAGAAGAAGAACTCCAAGACAAGCAAACATTGCTCTCGCGTCATGATCATCGCATAACATGTACCTGCAACTGTTGTTGTAGTAATCTGTGAGCCACGAGGACTCAGCAATCCCATTACCATGGGTATCAAGACTAGCAAAGATTAAAGGGAATGGAAGGGGTAAAGTGGTGAGGTTGCAGCAGCGACTAAGCATATATGGTGGCTAACACATGTAGACATCAACCTCATAGGATGCACACATCAATCATGGCAAAAATGACAAATGAGTAAGTTCTGTTAATAGGCAGCAGACAACATCATGAAGCACTCTTGCAACGAAGATTCAGGCATCAAGATGAGCTCAAATGAACATGATGCAATGGAATAAAATGAAGTACACGTTGAGGCGAACAATTTGATATATTACACGCACAAAACGGAGCTACAGATGCAGAGATATGATGTGATGAACATGGCATGATAATGTCAAAATATTTCGGGACTTAGTGAAATCAGGGTCAACCTGTAGATCCAGATCGGGCACGGATGGCGAGGTTCGCCGGAGACGTGTCGGGGAAGAAGAAGGAGGCGGCCGGAGGGAGCTGCGGCGGCAGGGTGCGGGGCGGACCCAGCCAGGGCGGCGCCGGTCGGGGGCGAAGGCGAGCTCGGGAGCTCCTCTCCCTGGAGCTTCGTGCGGAGGGGCGAAGGGGTAGCCGGGGCTAGATCGGCTCCGGCGAGGCATGGGCCAGGCGAAGGGGAGGGGCGGCGCGGCGGCGCCGGTCGGGGCGGCCGGGCGCAGGGCGCGGGGACGGAGGCGGTGGGGCGCCGGAGATGCGGCGGCGGCGGAGCTGCGGGCCGAGCGCGGGGGCGCGGGCCGAATGGTGGCGGTGGCGCGGGCCCGATCCGGGTCCCGCGGGCCACGTGGTAGGGGCGGATTGGCTGCGGGCGCAGGTGGACATGTCTGGCTGCGGGATGGACATGTCCGGTGGTGAGAGGTGAAAGAAGACTAGGGTTTGGACGAAAATTTTGGGGGAGGGGACAATTTTATAGGTAGAGGGAGCTAGGTGAGTCCAAATGAGGAGCGGTTTTCGGCCACGCGATCGTGATCGAACGACCGAGAGCATGGAGGTGAGTTAGATGGGTTTTGGGCCACTTTGGAAGGGTGTTGGGCTGCAAAGAGAGAGGGGCTTTTGCGGTTACCCGATTCACCGTTAGAGTATCAAACAACCTCCAAATGGCACGAAACTTGACAGGTGGTCTACCGGTGATATACCAAGGCCGCTTGGCAAGACTCGGGCCATTCCGAGAAAGTTTAACACCCACTCACGAAAAGAGAGAAGAGGGGGACGCCGGAGGACATAGGAATGTCGGATCGCAAAATGGACAACGGGGAAAAGGCTCGGATGCATGAGACGAACACGTATGTGATGCAATGCAATGCACATGATGACACAATGCGAATGATGACATGATAAAATGCAACACGCAAGCAAATGACATGGCAGCATCGGCGAATAGCTGGCAGACACCTGGCGCATCGGATCCGGGGTGTTACATCATCCGAGTCTGGACTAAATTCTGGTCTTCGAAAGCCGGTCTGACCTTAAGGCCCGGGATCGTATTCGTGGCCGGATAGGCAGGATGGAACGAGGATAACACATGGTCTTCGGATGCTACCTCCATATTGGGGCTTGAAGCCAAATTTGTGAGGGGGAGTTTTATCGGGGATGATTCCTGATTTCTGAACATTGACTCGACACTGGGGCTTGAGGCCAAATTTGTCACGTGAGGAGAGGGTTCGATCGAGAGAGACTCTTGGCCTTCAAACACCACTCCCGTGCTGAGGCCTGAGGCTGGATCTCCGACAAACTTCATTGGTTCGACTGAATGGGATTCCTGGTCCCCAAACATGGTGGATATCTCCAAGCTCGAGTCTGGTTGAGGCGTTGAGGCCGACCAATAGATTAGATTGGGAGAAAGCTCCGGAGCCGATACTACAGGGCCCACATGGGTACCAGGTGAGGCTATGAATCCGGCGAAGACCAGATCGCCTCGAGTGTCCATGATGTACTCAAATTGCCGAATCTAATTCGGTGTTCACGGGAGAAGTTGTTGATTTGGTCTAGATGACCAGTCAGGTTGGCATGCAGCACAATGCTGCCGAAGGCAAAGATCTGGCCGGGGACAATGAGGTCCCCAGTGTTGACGCCATCTCCGATGATCAGGTGAGCCATGGATCCTTGGGTGACCCAACAACAGAACTCTCAATGAGAGCACCAATGTTGGTGTCAAAACCGGCGGATCTCGGGTAGGGTGTGTCCCGAGCCGTGGATCTTGGATCAATGGGGAACAAGGGACGAAGAACACGGTGTTTACCTAGGTTCGGGCCCTCTCTAGGAGGTAAAACTCTACGTCCTACTTGATTGGGTTGATGTGTATGGTATGATTATAGAGTCGGTCTACCTCGAGATCAGGTGAGCTAAAACCCAGGTTGATAGGGTAATTGATGTTGCTCTGTTCCTAAAGACTAAAGCCCTCCAGTTTATATAAACACCAGTAGGGTTAGGGTTATAGAGGGTCGGTTACAATAAAGGAAAGATCATGCTAGATCTCGACTTGGAAAGCACACCAAGGCTCCGAAGATCTTCTATCCGGCCACGTGTCCACGCCCTAGCTCGTCTCCATAGTAGCCCACCAGTCCGGCCCATATGAAATGGGTCGGCGGCCCGAGGACCCCTTAATCTAGGCCACCCTCACCCACTTCTAAAATGTTTTCACAAAAGCACAAAAAAAATTGTTTGCCTTTTTGCGTGTTTGCTTGCTTTGTCGCGATGTCTCAAGAAAATACAAAGTTCTGTGACTTTCCCCATACTAATAATAGTGATTTTATTAGTACTCCAATTGCTCCTCCCACCACTAGTGCGGAGTCATGTGATACTAATGCTGCTTTGCTAAATCTTGTTATGAAAGAACAATTTTCGGGCACTCCTAACGAAGATGCTGCATCCGATCTTAACACTTTCATTGAATTGTGTGATATGCAAAAGAAAAAATATGTGGATAATGATATTGTCAAATTGAAATTATTTGCGTTCTCACTACGAGATCATGCTAAAACTTAGTTTTCATCCTTGCCATGAAATAGTACTGATTCTTGGGATAAGTGTAAGGATGCTTTTATTGCCAAGTATTTTCCTCCCGCAAAAATTATTTCTCTTAGAAATCAAATCATGATTTTTAATCAACTTGAGCATCAACATGTTGCCAAATCTTGGGAGAGAATGAAATTAATGAAAATAAACTGTCCCACTCATGGTTTAAGCTTATGGATGATCATATAATTTTTTTATGCGGGATTAAACTTTGTTTCTAGATTCCATTGCGGAGGGTACCTTTATGGAAATCACTTTGGGAGAAGCTACAGAACTCCTTGATAATATTATCGCTACTACAGGATGCTGCTAACCCGACACTATGATTAGAAACCCTTTGACGAAACTGTGTGCGATCCATTAGTCGCAAATGGTGATGTAAAATAACCGTCAAAATAGGTGCAAAACGTTTGCGATGGTGGGTACATCAAACACGGTTCAGATTTTACTTGCGTGTGTGATGATGGGCATACGGTTGATCCAGATGAACTATTTGTGATTAGATAGAACAATAGAAACGGACAACCATATCAATGTGTGTGCGATATACATCATACAGTTCACTCTGATGAACTGTTTGCTATTAGGGAAAGCGACAGAAACGGTCAGCCAAATCAAGGTGTGAGTGATATATGGCATATGGTTCACTCAAATGGACTGTTTTGGATTAGGGAAGAGTACATCAACGGTTCAACTTAACAAGATGTGTGTGATACGTGGCAAATAGGCCCAGAGGTTAATTTGAGAACAACTACACAGAGGTTAATTTGACATACATGACTTATAAGTTTCACAGAAATCATATCACTTTTTTTGGAAAACATTTAATTGCATTGGATGTATATAGTTCTCCATCCTATTAGTTGAATTAACCTCGAGGTCCATGTGTTGGAAACATGTCGTAAAGTAACGGGATAGACCATCATTCAAGCCAATCAACATGTGTTCAAAAAACAAAAAATATCAAAAAGTAACGAGATAGACCTTCTTCAAGCCAATCAACATGTGTTCAAAAATCAAAAAATGTCAAAAATTACCAAGACAAAGACATCAATATTAACTGGATGGATGGGTCACTACAAAGGTTTATAATAAACCTTTGTAGTGACCCATCCATCTAGTTAATATCGAGTCCACTTCCCATCCGGTCACCCATCTCATTACTACTCCAGCCTGAGCACAGTTAACTTGGGAGTTCTGTTAGATGAGCTATCGGCAGGGAAGCTAGTCCTTGTTGCTCTAGGATCCCTCTTTGCATCCTTTATTGTGCACCGGATGATCGATTGTTGCCGCCCAATGGTCAATGCCACGTCCCCCGCAAATGTAGAAGCTTCCCTCCATTGGATGAGTGGCAAAGGGTTAATCCAGAAGAATTGTTCGCGATGATGCAGAACAACAGAAATGGGTAGCTAGATGAGGGTGTGTATGATATACGGCATACAGTTCACTAGGATGAACTGTGTGTGATTAGGCAACACAATGGAAACGGTTCAACTGAACAAGATGTGTGTGATACGCGACAAACAGGTCCGTAATTAGAAATGTGTGCGAAGACCAATAACAACACAGACGATTTCTGCTAATAAGCCATGTGATTTGCTCTGTCTATAGAAGAATATAACACACACACACACACACACATAACTATATATATATAACTGAAATAAACATCCAATTACATAAGTGACTATATAGTTCATTCGCACACATCTCAATAAACAATTGCATGCATTCTAAAGTAGGAGAAACGATCATCTAGTCATCTACATCTTGTGACGCTCCCGCCACTACTCTGTGGCTCGATCCCTTGTCTAGGGCAGGAAGAACACACTTACTCATGTCAACGATCCGCCTGTACATCTAGTAGCTTGTGTACACGTCCTTGGCCGCGTACTTGACGTGTTGTTCATCCAGTCTCTCATGCCAAACACTTGCCAGGCGTTCTTGTCCTTCTTGATATCATCCTTCATCTTCATGTATTAGGGGTCAATGATGGCCGAGGCAAGGTCAACTAGGGAGTTAAGTTTGTTGTTGTCATTGCCCCTGACCTTGTAGTGGTCCTGGATGTTGACAAGATTCCGTCATTTCAAGCCCGAAACCTTGAGCACTTTTAGATTGTTGGTGGTGTCCACCATAGCAAAACTATAGTCAGAGCTGTTGATAAACCTGGAGAAACGCTTGCAAGGCCTTGTGGCTAGGTGGTAGTGGTAGACGAGGACGTCATGTTGCACGCACAACTGGGCCACGACAACCTTCTGATCGTGCCCGGCACGACCGATGGTGTACTCGAGGTCGAAGCCGACCACTTGGTACTTGTCCTCGGCAAGGAACTGCTCCATAGTTTGGATGAATCTCTCTACCAACACCGGATCATTCGTGTACACCACCGAGAGGGCCTTCCCCCTCACGTGGGTGTCCACTACGTGATGCGTGGTGAGCTGCCCGCCGCTGTTGTTGTCGGGCGCTGGGAGCGCCATTGGAGCCACGGGGATTGCCATTGGAACCGCTGGATGTCCTCTCTGTATGTGTCATCGTGGGTGTGCTTATTGTGTCGTGTGACGCGAGGGATGAAGGTAAATGCCTGCATGAATAAATGGGTGCCGGGCGGCCTGGATTCTCGGCGCGTCCGCGTGGTAGTTTTTGCAGCGGGTAACTACATTGTCGTGCCGCGCCCAGCGCAACTGCATGCACACGAACGTGCATGATCGTGCACCG
Organism: Triticum aestivum; assembly: GCF_018294505.1. Lineage (NCBI taxonomy): Eukaryota > Viridiplantae > Streptophyta > Magnoliopsida > Poales > Poaceae > Triticum > Triticum aestivum. The sequence goes on from NC_057813.1 coordinate 234,280,933, forward strand.
GCCCCAAACACTGGTAGAGCACATGAAGGGACGAGGGCAGAGCACACAGAGGGACGCGAGAGCAAAGCACGCGCGGTGGGACGCGAGAAGAGCGTGCCGAGGCCGCCTCAACCGCAAGCAACGACATACATATAGAAGTTGAACACGTAGGAAATGGTCGCCTACAAGCCGGCCGACACTTGCAGCGTTGCGTAGAGAGCGGCCATGTGCTACTACCTTGTCTTGGTCTATAGTCCACTTTATATGTTGTGCCATACTTTGCCCTCAAATTTAACCAACAAAATGTTAATGCATGTTATAAAAAATTATATAACTAGAAACTATGTTCATATACGAATCCAACTATATAATCTTTGGCGAAATGCATTCGTGTTTTATTTGTTAAATCCTACTTGTAAACCAGGATGGGGTATAGTAGGTAATTAAATCACAAACATTTTTTATTAACCGTATTTGTACATGGCCATTCGTCCTCCTCTCGCACGTCTTGTCACACCGCTGCCGCATTAGGCTTACAGCGCAAGCTTGCGCAGCGCGCGGGGGCATTCTTTCGCCAAACAGTGGTGCCAATGAATCGTCGGTGAGCCTGTTCCCGTGCAACCTCGCAGGTTCCCGTGCAAGCTTCCCACCCGACTCGGCTCAATCCCCCAAAATCCCAATGCTTACCGGCCTGCTATATAAACCCTCACGGCTGTCGAGTCCTGCGTCGCATTTTCCCCTCCCTCCCTGTAGCTTATCTCGTCTGCTTCTCCCACAATCGCCAATGGCACCGGTCCGTCGTGGTCGCTCAGCCACTCCGCTGTCATCAGAAAACAGCTCCAGCTGGAGGCTAGACCGCGGCGGCGGCGCAGTCCCCGGCGTAGTGTAGTACGTGTGGCGTCCCTGTTGGGTGTGCACGGAACACCCACCACACGCTCCACCGCCGCTGCTCGTCGGAAGCTGTTGCCGGCCGCCGTTGCCGCCACACCACCGTTGAAAGCCAGGGCCATCGCCCGCTCTGCCGCCACGGCTGAAGGCAGGAGGTGGCCGTCATGGTCGCCACCCAACTGCCACCACCATGGCCATCACCCGCTCCGTCACCGCGACCCAAAGGCGGGAGGTGGTGGTCGTGGCTGCCACCCTATCATCGTCCGCCGTGCCTGCCAGCCCACCATCGACCGCCGGGATCATCACCCGCTCTGCCATTGCCGTCCGAAGGAGGGAGGCGGAGGTGGAGGCCCACACGTGCACCAGCAACCTTGCGCACTACATCGAGTTCCTGCAAAAAAAGGACGAGCGCCTCGTCGAGCACACAAAGAGCCTTACCACCGCCGTGGCCGCGGCACATGCCGACGCAGAGGCGAGGAATCAGGAGATATATGAGGAGAACCACCGCTTCGAGAGGGGTCGTCTGGAGCGGCAGAGGGCATTCAAGGTGAGCGTCGCTGAAGGTGCAGTAGCGGCAGGCACCGTATTGCAGTTGTCCAGCTCGTCGGTAGGCTCCTCCTCCGCCGCCTCTTACTAAGCGCGCTCGACAGAGGAGAGGCTGCCGGAAGTAGAACAAAGCCCATCCGTAGTAGTAGTAGTATTTGGGGGCTATTTTGTTCAGTTCATCTGGCTATATATGTGGTGGAACTGTACAACTTACTTAAAATTAGCTAGTATATAAAGTAGAACTAGCTATTTCAGTATGTGCTTGGCAACAATTGGGGAAAAGTTTGGTCGGTTCAGTTGTTGAGTTGAACTGTTTGTATAAAGAACGACTACTTAATATATGAATGAAATATATGCTTAATTACTGAATTTTAGTTGCAAAAATTAGATACTGCTAGTGATTTTTAGTTGCATATTTTTACAAATCGCAGTGTTACAAGGTTGACAAATGGCAATGTTACTAGATCAACAAATGCCAATGTTTCCAGTTTGACAAATGGCAACATACCCAATATGACAGATGCAAATCTTACCAAATTGCTTGTAAGTGGTTGCACATGGGTCATCCAAAACAACCGTTTGCATTTAAGAGATGCACAAATCATGCTCTCACATTGCATATGAGTATTTTATCTAAAACGTTTGCGATCAAGAGCTACACAAATCCTGCTCCGCCATTTTCCCTTGGCTTCCTGGGGAAGTTGTTGCTTTGCATACGGGTGTTCTAACTAAAACGTTTGCCATGAGTGTTTTATATTTAAAAAGCATTGCCTTTTTTTCAAAAGAAAATCGTTTGATAAGTATGTACATTAACAAAGAAAAACACAAGTTCACTCAAACCATATATTTCATTCAGTTACAATACCAATTTATATTCATATGATCAAGATACAGTATTAAACCCAAGAAAAAACTATTTCCAGCGGCGGCAGAGGCGGCGTGCCGCGCCTTCCTGGTCGTTGTCGTCCTCCAGGATGCCCTTGTTGAAGTCTTCAAGGCAGCACATAATGTTGTTCACTTGTAAATCAAACATCATGTCATCGCGCGATTGACGGGCGGGGTGCGGGAGGACAACAGCTGGCAGCGCTGACAGGTAGCGGTCGACGGTGGCGTCCCATGCTGCTGAGGGGGGCGCGCACATGGGCACGGGCACGGCGGGTGCAGCCAAACGGACGGGGACCAGCGCCGCAGTGGGTGGAGGGGCGCGCGCGGGCACGGGCACTGGCGCTGGCATGTACACGAGCTCGCGCGGGTTCGCGGAGACCTCACTAAAGCCCGCGGCTTCCAGCTTTGGATAGTGCTCGGCGACCAGCCCGTCAATGCTACGGCGATGGTCGCTGGCGCAGGCATGGGGATGGGAGCTGGGACGGGAGCGGCGGCAACAACCACTGCGGCCAGCTCGTTCTAGAACATGTCCATGAGGCCCCATTCCTCCTTATTTTCTATCGCCTCCAGCTCGGAGTCGACTTCACTAAACTTGAAGACTAGTGGTAGATGGCCCTTCTGCGCCATGGCGTTGGTGGAGGTCTACGGGAGGGAGGGGAATGGGAGGCAAATAGTAAGGCCACCTGTATTAAGCAGCGGCTCAGGCGCCATTAATGGAGAGGAAGGCAGGCGGCATGGAAGTCAAAGGGCTCGCTTCCCAGTGAGCCTGCGCAGCATACAACTTGCATGCTTCCCGGTGAGCAAGCGCATTGGAGGATAGCTTGCATGCCTCTCAGTCAGCCTGCACACCGGACTGCGCTCGCACGCCTCCCATTCAGTCAAGAAGCTGTCTGCATGGCACCTCCTATAGCCATTAAAACCAAGACACATGGCGTCACATGAATGGTTAACATAACTGACACGATTTGAATTATACAAACGTTTGCGATGTTAGAGTGGCAGCTATGTGTTTCACAATGCCTTTGTTGGCTGTTATTCGAGTGCTTCTTCTCTCAAAATGGACACGAAAAATACCACAACATGTCGGGTGCCATTCCATGATAGCATGCCAAGTTTCATGAATTTCATACGAGTTTTGGATTTGATAGAATTTAAAAACAAAGTATCTCAACGTTTTGCTAGCAATCAACAGTGCCTGGTGTTTGAAATTCATTCCCCAAAATAATGCACATAAATGCATCAAAAACGCAATTAATGCATAAAAATATCCAAACGAACACCGAAAAATCCCCAAAATTGACACAACACTCCTGTTGTTCTTTGTTGACACTAGAAATTTTATTGAAAGCAATAAGAGGCAGCATATATCATTTCGTCCCCCAAGCTGGGACGGTCCCTACCGAAACCACCAGGCTTGTTGTGAGAAGCTCTGGTTTGTGAGAAGCTTATACCCAAACCAGCCCCAAATGGGAAAAAAATTTACCACGGTTGTTGATGCCCCTCCCTGATAGCATGCCAAGTTTTGTGAATTTTAGATGAGTTTTGGATTTACTAGAATTAAAAAACCAGGAATCTCAATGTTTGCGGCCGAGTGATGGTGGCAGGGTGTTTGACATTCATTCCCATTTCCTGCATGGGACCTAAGCATGCAACCAAGGACACACATTTGAATTTTCAACCAGTTTACATGCATTAGAGCATGTTGAGGGAGTCCTGGATTAGGGGGTATCCGGACAGCCGGACTATATACTTTGGCCGGACTGATGGACCGTGAAGATACAAGACTCAAGACTTCGTCCTATGTCCGGATGGGACTCTCATTTGCGTGGAAGACAAGCTTGGCGATCCGAATATTAGATCTCCTTCTTTGTAACCAACTCTGTGTAAACCCTAGCCCCCTCCGGTGTCTATATAAACCGGAGGGTTTGGTCCGTATAGGGACGATCATAATCATCATAGGCTAGCTTCTAGGGTTTAGCCTCTACGATCTCGTGGTAGATCAACTCTTGTAATACTCATATCATCAAGATCAATCAAGCAGGAAGTAGGGTTTTATCTCCATCGAGAGGGCCCGAACCTGGGTAAAACATCGTGTCGCTTGCCTCTTGTTACCATTAGCCTTAGACACACAGATCGGGACCCCCCTACCCGAGATCCGCCGGTTTTGACACCGACATTCACTACAAAAAAATACACTTCCATGATGATACGTTTTTGTCACAGTAGGTCGCGTTTTTTGTCATGCATGTACATCCATGACGATTTTATGAGAGAATCAAGATAGTCATACCTGTGCTATCGTAGAAGTGTTCCATGACATTACCAAAATTATCATCACGGAAGTGTCCACTTCCATGACGATAAATCGCGCGTCACAGAAGTGCTTTCATCAAGGGTGACCGACACGTGGCATCCACCGTAATGGAACACCGTTAAGCTATCGGGTCGGGTTTTGGATCCGATAACCCGTTAACAGCCCCGACCAATGGGGATTTTCCACATGTGAAATCATCATTGGCTGGAGGAAACACATGTCGGCTCATCGTTGGGATAGATGTCATCCACTCATTGGACGAAAGGCGCCTATGATACGTCGACACGTGGCACGGCGCAACAGAGGCCCATTACTGTGAAAAGGCCGGCCCATTTGACTTGGTCAAAAGGTGGCGGGCCGGCCATGGAAAGCCTGTTAACGGCCTGTTCGCATATAGCCCATTTACAACCCGCTAACCCAAGGCTCATTACGCCCTATCCGAATTAGGCCCAGTAGCATCATCTGGGTGATCCAATATGATTCCAGCCCGTTTTCACTTCTGGGCATGTATGGCCCATGACGTCTTTCAGCCCATATGAGGCCCTATGTAACTCTTGGCCTATTAATGACCCGTGGTGAAACAGGCCCATAATGAACAATGTATCACTTTACACCCATTAACGGCCCGTGGTGAAACTGGCCCGTAATGAATAGTGTATCACTTTATACCCATTAATGGCCCGTTATTCCGTTGTGCCGTTTCCAGCCCATGTTATCTTTTGGCCTTCTTAGAGCTCATTTATTCTTGGGCTCATTTCCAGCATTCGTTTACTTACAGCCCGTTACTGTCATTTTCTGCTTGTGGGCCAAATTCAGCCCATGGTTACAGTCGGCCTGTTTGTGGTCCATTAATATGTTGGGCCGTTTTCATAGCGTCATCAAATATGGCCTATTAACGATGGCCCGTTATGGCCGGCCCATGAACTGACGATTCCAACTCTAGCCCGTTTACGGCCATAATTCGGTCTGTTTGGCCCATGTTTGGCCAATCAATCATACGGCCCGTATAAGGCCCATTGATGATACGACCCGCAGAAGGCCCATTGTTTCTACGGCCCGTAGAAGGCCCATTGTTCCTATGGCCCATAGAAGGCCCACTATTTCTACGGCCAGTAGGAGGCCCAGTGTCACTACAGTAAATATTAGCCCATGGTTATTGTGGCCTAGTTTTAAAAATAGGTTATTGCAGCCACTAGCTAACCGCGGAAAAAGAACTGCAATGACTACAAGCAAAAAAATAAACAAGACAACAAGGAAATAAATAAGCAAGAAACTAACGCTAGGCTATCACGGCTATTACACATATTACATCCACTGGGCATCAAAGTTCGCCACCAGTGCAAATATAGGGAACAAAGCAGCATATCATATACACTGGTTGTCAAAGTTGGCGACCAGCGCAAATAAACGTCGCAGCAAAACAAATCCAGAACTGAAACCACTTCAGAAGATCTCAAGAAACAATATCCTGGGTACCCATAATGCTGGCAAGATGCTTAGCAAGCTTATTAACTTTCTCTTGTTTGGCGCTTAAATCCTCCAGCGCTTGCTGTTGCACCAGAAAATATGCATCTGAATTCTGCAGGGACTTCCTCAGTCCTTCAGCTTCCTGTCGCAGCACATCTGATCGATGTCTTTCAACTTGAAGTTGAGACTCAAGAAGACGAACTGATTCAGGCAGCGAGTTCGAAGAGCTTGTGCCAGCAGTAGTGGCCAGTAACTCGAACACTACATCAAGACAGGACTTTTGGGTTCCCTCACTGTCGTCAAGATAGTTTTTATCATCTTTCTTGGAGACCAACAGGGATGTCTCACTATCTTGAACCTTATCTGCATTACTTCCTTTACCATTGGATAACGCGGTACTGTTCTCCAATATTTTGTCCGCATTCTAAAAGAGAAACAAGCAGACAAATCACATGTTTACCATGTTGTATATGAAACTCATTTTGGTAAATGAGTTCAGTAGTAAAGTGGACAGGATAACAGCATGAAACAAACATATATCTATGTACCATGGTCACTTTATGGTCTATATCATTCTAGTTTTTGTTGCCAAATCAAGATAGAGACACAGTTCAAATAATATTTGTTCAAGACAAAGCAGAATAGACAGAATATAAGTGTGGGTAACTATAGAGCAATAACAACACTTGTAATGTGCATGACATGAGAACATAACTGTTTATTCAATTGAAACTGAAATCAACATAGAGCAGGTTACAACAGCAAACCAGTTAAAGAAACAGGTTTAAAACATACCTGTTGCGCCATTGGAGTTTCAATTCCATCCTTCAAATTTGAAAATAGTTGGTATGAGTAAATACAGAATGCAAGAGCAAAGGAGTATGAACCATAGCTACAGAACCTGACCTGAGAACAAATCTTCTTCTCCTTTAAGCGTTGAGTTGGGATTCGGAGTGGTGGTCCTCGTGCTTTGGGCACTGCAGTTCCCTTACTAACTGCTCGTGTTTGGGTGCTCTATGGTGGAGACGGTGCTGTGTCAACTGGAACTGGGTTACTATCTGCCGGGGTTGGGGTTAGAAGGGGTGTAGCTGGTTCTCTGTCCAACTGGGTAGGGGTACAATCTGCGAGAGTCTGGGTTATGTGTGGTGGATCTGGTCCTTGGGCAAGTACAACCGTGGTTCTATCTGCATCAACTGGTAGCACTATCTTTTCTGAAGACCGTGTTGTTACTCCCTTAGATACTGCCATCACGCTCTCCAATTCAAATGGCTGATAAACAAGAAAAGTAATTGAAAGTATAGACATTGTATGATAGACAGGTGCAATGGATAGTGGGGAATAAAAGAGGGCATGAAATAATTCATATTTATGTTGTCTAACCAAACAGGATAGCATGACACAATTTCACATATATGATGGCTAACTAAACAGGATAGCATGACACAATTTCACATTATGATGGCTAACTAAAAAAGATGGAAAGACATAGTTCAAAATATGAGACTATGTAAACAGGATGACATGACATAACTATATAATGTGTTTATTAAATAGGTTGGCATGCCATAATTCACATACATTCACGGATAGAATGCCATAATTCAAAATATGATGACTGTAAACACTAAACAGGATGAGATGATATAACTATATGATGTCTTTATTAAATGGGTTGCCATGCCATAATTCAGATAGATGATGTGTATGTACTATGTAAACATGATGGCATGATATAATTCAAATATATGATTTATATAGTAAGCAAGTAAGCAGATGGCAATCCATATATGATGTAAAAACTAAGCAATGCAAGACAACATGCATGACATGGGTAATATAACCCTGCCAAGTTTGAGCATAGACCTCAGGGGGGAAATAGGACTGGTCATCAGTCTCTGAATCCTCCTCTGAGGAGCTCTCTGTAACCAGCAAGATGTCTGCTTCAGCAGGTAGCATTGTCTGCTCTGAATACCTTGTTTTCACTCCAGATACTTCCATCACCGCTTCAAATGGCTGATGCACAGGAAGAGTAGTTGAATATACAAACGTTGTCGACAAATGGAACACGTAATACAAAAAATGATAGCATGATATAATTCACATACATGATGATTGGCTAAACAACATGGCATTGCATAATTCACATATATAATGCCTTTGCAACAAGATAGCATTGTATAATTCACATATATAATGTCTTGCAACAAGATGGCAATGCATAATTCACATATATGGTAATTAGACACTGAACAGGTGGCATTCACACAAAGCATGTCTAAACTAATCAAATGACATAGCAATGCGAGACACCATACACACGATATGAGCAACATAACCCTGCCAAGTTAGAGCATACACCTCAGGGGGGGATAGGACTGGTCATATGTCTTTGAATCCTCCTCTAAGGAGCTATCCGTAACCAGCGAGATATGCGCTTCGTCAAATAGCATAGTCTACTCTGAAGACCTTGTTTTCACTCTAAAATTTGCCATCACCGTGTCAAATGGCTGATGCACACGGAGAGCAGAGCAGTTGAATGTACTAACATTGTTGACAAATGTAATATGTAACAAAAAAAGGATGGCCTGATATAATTTACATATAAGATGACTGGCTAAGCAGGATGGCATTGCAAAATACACATATATGATGCCTGGCTAAACAAGATGACATTGCATAATTCACATAAACAATGAATAAACTAAACAGATGGCATTTGCACAAAGCATGTCTAAACTAAGCAGATGACATATTTGATGTATAAAGTAAGCAATGCAAGACACCATATGCATGATATAACCAACATCAGCATGCCAAGTTAGAGCGAAGACCTCAGGGGGTAAATAGGAGTTGTCTTCTCCTTCTGAATCCCCCTCAGAACAGATATCTTCCTCTCGATTACAATCCGAAATGCGTGGAGGGGGGCTGCCTTTGCGCCTACCATGGAGCGACGTCTGCATGAAATTTTATTGCCACGCAAGGCTCGTCTCTTTTGCTCTACATGTTCAGTTCCATTGTTTACAATAACTGTCATGCATAGGAATAAAACATAGTGAGATTATGTAAGGAGTGCATGCAGAAATCCAGAGTGATGGTAGCAACCTGTGGATAGACCCAAAACCAATAATAGCAGGCAGATAATGGCTTCAGTTAAAAAATACAGATAATGGCTTCTTTACTGTTTGTTTCCCACCCAACATGAAACTCATAGTAGACACCGGAGATTAAGCAGATAGTAGATAGATACTATTGATAGCGGCCCCGATATGTACCCCACAACCATTTAAAAACTCAAGTTTGACCATTAGTTTGGAGCTGACTCAGAGTCTAATCGGTGAACAGGACGATAAAGTAGCATGTAATATTAAGCGATGCATAACGTAAGCAGACACGAAAGAGTGCGACCTCTCTTGCGGACCCGTGTAGTCCTCGAGGTCATCTGCTCGGTTGATGATGGTAATGCAGTTTTCATGGCTGCCAGCGGCGGGGAAGAAGATCTGAGGCGGCGAAAGACAGTCTGGAGGCCGGATCCCTGCTGTGCTGGACCCTTCTGTCGTTGGAGCAGCTGAGCTGGGGTGGACGACGGCGCAACAGGAGCGGGACAAACCACGCAAGGTTTTCTTTGACAACTATCTGTAAGAGAAGTAATTCTGTAAGGGCTCGTTTGAATTGGAGGATTCCAACAATGCAGGGATAGGAAATAGACAGGAATAGGATAGGAATGCACGTGCAAAACAGAGAATTTAAAAACACAGGATTTCTGCCAATCTGGGTGTTTGATTCACAACAATTGGAAGATCACAGGATGCAAAGAAGCATGGTGAGATTAAGTCAAACCACAAGAAAATGTACGGTTATAATGCTATTATGCTACTATCTCTTAGTCTTGTGCTTCATGAATAGGAATTTGAAAAGGAGGACAAGTGAAAATTAAAATTCCTATGTTTTTTCTTTCAAGGAGACACTAAAGGAACAAATCTGTGTGCTCAGTGGACAATATATATAACATGTAGAGTAAAAAAGAGATGCAACAAGTGTACAACCTCTTTGGCGAAGCCATGTCGATCTCAGCGTGATTGGGTTGGCCGGTGAGGATGCTCCGGCTGACTTTGCTGTCGGAGGAGGGGAAGAAGATCCTAGGCGTCTGGAGATGGAGCCCGAGGTACTGCTCCGCTGTAATGGAGGGTTTCGTCGTTGGAGGAGCTCCGATGAGCTGTACGATGCCGAGGCTGAAGCAGGACAAGAGAGACAACGAACAACGTTAACCTGAGTGGAATTCTAATAGCATCTCCAATACATGACGTAAAATACATAACCACAAAGTGCTAGATGTAAAATAAATCAGCTGCTCATCTCTGAACTTAACTGTCGAAACTGAATTTAACTGTCGAAACTGAACTTAACTGTCGAAACTGAATTTTGTTGTCGAAACTGAATTTTGCTGTCGAAACTGAACGCACTAGCAAGGTGAGGCTACACGTCGGTCGACTGACATTTTCATCTCTGGTCAGTCGATTTTGCAGTCGTTGGATACGAAATCAACGACATGCGGTTCATCTTCAACCTCCACCGCCCTTGAGCCGCCAGCGGTGCGCCTCCTCGCCCGCCCCGAAAACACTCCCCACTGCCGGTCCGCCGCCGCCCCGGCCATCCCTCTAGCCCCCCCCTCGTGCCGTGCTTTTTCTCCCGCGATCCCCACGCCACCGCCCCGCCAACGCCCCGCCACCACCGGCGACCACCGTCCCCATCGTGAACCCTAAGATAGATAGTGGGGTACCTCTCCGGCGAGCCCCCCTCCCCGCTGTGGCTGGTTCTTCCTTCACCCCGGCGAGCCCCCCCCCCCACCCCCTGAAAATCGACTGACCCAAAAGTCGATTTAGTCGACTGAAGTGTAGCTAAATCGGAGCAGCATCGCAAGCAAGAGCAAGAGCGAGAGCAGCAGCGCGAGCAAGAGCAATAGCAAGAGCAGACCAGGCAGGGGACCGAGAGAAAGAGCAGAGTAGCAGCGCGAGCGAGAGCTAAAGCAGCAGCAGCTCCTACTGATGTGGACATCACCGCTGAGGGAGCGACACCGTGGAGGAAGTGGCCGGCTACGCCACCGTGGATGGAGCCGCGCCATGTCGGCTCGGGACCGAGCGCCGGCAGCACCGTGAGATCGAATCAAGAAGAAAATGCGGTGATTAGTGTACAACCTCTTTGGTGGCGCCGATTAGGTCGCAGCTTCATCCGAGGAAACGGTGATGATGATTCTCTTCCGGTTGTGCGGGTGAAACGGCGGTGTGGGAATGGAGGTGGTGCGAAAGACGAGGGGAACATCGGGGCAGCTCCTTGGAGGTGGAGGACGGGGTGGCTGAACCGGCGGGACGATGAGATCGACGACGGATCCTCATCCGGTACGATGGAAGAGGGACGTCGAGGTGTTGTTGTGGACGACATCGTCGGGGAAGAGGCTCCGGCTTGGTGGCGGACGGAACAGGGTGTGGGGTTTCGTCGCGGGTTTTCCCGGCCTCGGTGTATGAATGGGTGGGCAGATGGGATGGCAGTGGGGAACCATGGATTAGAGACGCGCTTGTCCGAAATGTGGGGTAAGTTACGAAAGTACCCCCACTGATTTGAGGCGGTTCTTTCGGTTCAGGGGTACCACGGGCATTTCACATGTCGGGATTTCACAGGAGGTGGGAGTTTTCGCGCGTGTTGTAATTTTGGAATAGCAAGGCATGGGTTGAGATGGAGGGAGTTGTCGGAGCACAATGAGACAAAGATATATCTTAAATATTTCGGGCTAACAAGGCGCGGGTTGAAATTTCTGGACAAGCCTAACGTGTATTGTACCAAATCAATGCGCACTACAAATGTCATTCAAAACTTTGAATTCATGTTATGTTCAATTAAAATATTTCGCTATGTGTATAATGCATGCAACCTACTACTCAAATGAACGTTTTACTGCATTCCAAACATATATACTACCGCTTCAATATGAACTAAATTTGAATTCGTTTCTCTATTTGAATAAGATCTACAGTATTGATTGTTGTGAAGTCAAAGCATTTGAATTCATTTCTCTGTTTTAATAAGATCTACAATCATCATTATTGGCAAGTTAAACCATCGTTTGTGTATTATCTTCACGGCACACCACATGATTAGTCTCGAGTTACATACGAACTAGTGTACTATATGAACTCGAACTAGAATTTTTTAATCCACTTTATTTTGATTTCAAATCACATTACATTTCTAGCTCTAGCTAGATCTTCATAATCTAAACCATGTCTCATATGTATAATGTATTTATCACATTATGTATGGTGCCCCGCCCCCGACGCCTACAAGTATTTAGATGTGAGTTGCAAACACCACACATTACCACAAATTCAAATAAAATGTGAGAACGATCGATATATAGTATTTTTTAGATTGTTCGATATTTAGTTGTAAGATGCAAACGCCACACATTATCACAAATTCAAATAAAATGTGAGATTGTTTGATGTATAGTATGGTTTAGATTGTTCAGCATTTAGCTGTGAGTTGCAAACTGTTGGGGAACGTTGCAGAAAATTAAAAAAAATTCCTACGGTTTCACCAAGATCCATCTATGAGTTCATCTAAGCAAGGATTCAAGGGAGTGAGTTTGCATCTACATACCACTTGTAGATCGCGTGCAGAAGCGTTCGAGGGAACGGTGATGATGGAGTCGTACTCGACGTGATTCAGATCACCGATGACCAAGTGCCGAACGGACAGCACCTCCGCGTTCAACACACGTACGAAACGGACGACGTCTCCTCCGTCTTGATCCAGCAAGGAGGAAGGAGAGGTTGAGGAAGACAGCTCCAACGGTAGCACGACGGCGTGGTGTTGGTGGAGAAGCAGCACTCCGGCAGGGCTTCGCCAAGCTCGTGACGGAGGAGGAGAGGTGTTGGGGAGGGGAGGGGCTGCGCCTTGGGTTGTGTGTTGCAGCCCTCCCCTCACCCCTCTATTTATAGGGGAAGGGGCAAGGGGGGCCGGCCCCTCTAGATGGGATCTAGAGGGGGGGCGGCGGCCAGGGAGGGGGGACTTTCCCCCCAAGCAAAGGGGGCGCCCCCTCTAGGGTTCCCCCCCCCCCAACCCTAGGCACATGGGCCCAAAGGGGGGGCGCGCCCAGCCCTCCAGGGGCTGGTGCCCTGCCCCACGCGGCCCATGTGGCCCACCAAGAGGGGTGGCCCCTCCCGGTGGACCCCCGGAACCCTTCCGGTGGCCCCGGTACAATACCGATATGTCACCGAAACTTTCTGGTGTCCGCATGACAACTTCCCATATATAAATTTTTACCTCCGGACCCTTCCGGAACTCCTCGTGACGTCCGGGATCTCATCCGGGACTCCAAACAACATTCGGTAATCACATACAAGTCTTCCTAATAACCCTAGCGTCACCGAACCTTAAGTGTGTAGACCCTACAGGTTCGGGAGACACGCGGACATGACCGAGACGGCTCTCCAATCAATAACCAACAGCGGGATCTGGATACCCATGTTGGCTCCCACATGCTCCTCGATGATGTCATCGGATGAACCACGATGTCGAGGATTCAAGCAACCCCGTATACAATTCCCTTTGTCAATCGGTACGTTACAAGCCCGAGACTCGAACGTCGGTATCCCAATACCTCGTTCAGTCTCGTTACCGGCAAGCCACTTTACTCGTACCATAATACATGATCCCGTGACCAAATACTTGGTCACTTTGAGCTCATTATGATGATGCATTACCGAGTGGGCCCAGAGATACCTCTCCATCATACGGAGTGACAAATCCCAGTCTCGATCCCTGTCAACCCAACAGACACTTTCGGAGATACCTGTAGTGCACCTTTATAGTCACCCAGTTACTTTGTGACGTTTGGTACACCCAAAGCACTCCTATGGTATCCGGGAGTTACACGATCTCATGGTCTAAGGAAGAGATACTTGACATTGGAAAAGCTCTAGCAAAACGAACTACCCGATCTTGTGCTATGCTTAGGATTGGGTCTTGTCCATCACGTCATTCTCCTAATGACGTGATCCCGTTGTCAATGACATCTAATGTCCATAGTCAGGAAACCATGACTATCTGTTGACCAACGAGCTAGTCAACTAGAGGCTTACTAGGGACGTATTGTGGTCTATGTATTCACACGTGTATTACGATTTCCGGATAATACAATTATAGCATGAATAAAAGACAATTATCATGAACGAGGAAATATAATAATAATGCTTTTATTATTGCCTCTAGGGCATATTTCCAACAGTCTCCCACTTTCACTAGAGTCAATAATCTAGTTACATTGTGATGAATCGAACACCCATAGAGTTCTGGTGTTGATCATGTTTTGCTCGCGAGAGAGGTTTAGTCAACGGATCTGCTACATTCAGATCCGTATGTACTTGGAAATATCTATGTCTCCATCTTGAACATTTTCACGGATGGAGTTGAAACGACGCTTGATGTGCCTGGTCTTCTTGTGAAACCTGGGCTCCTTGGCAAGGGCAATAGCTCGAGTGTTGTCACAGAAGAGTTTGATCGGCCCCGACGCATTGGGTATGACTCATAGGTCGGTGATGAACTCCTTCACCCAAATAGCTTCATGCGCTGCCTCCGAGGCTGCCATGTACTCCGCTTCACATGTAGATCCCGCCACGACGCTCTGCTTGCAGCTGCACCAGCTTACTGCTCCACCATTCAACATATACATGTATCCAGTTTGTGACTTAGAGTCATCCAGATCTGTGTCGAAGCTAGCATCGACGTAACCCTTTACGGCGAGCTCTTCGTCACCTCCATAAACGAGAAACATGTCCTTTGTCCTTTTCAGGTACTTCAGGATATTCTTGACCGCTGTCCAGTGTTCCTTGCCGGGATTACTTTGGTACCATCCTACCAAACTCACGGCAAGGTTTACATCAGGTCTAGTACACAACATGGCATACATAATAGATCCTATGGCTGAAGCATAGGGGATGACACTCATCTCTTCTTTATCTTTTGCCGTGGTCGGGCATTGAGCCGAGCTCAATCTCACACCTTGCAATACAGGCAAGAACCCCTTCTTGGACTGATCCATTTTGAACTTCTTCAAAATCTTATCAAGGTATGTGCTTTGTGAAAGACCTATGAGGCGTCTTGATCTATCTATATAGATCTTGATGCCTAATATATAAGCAGCTTCTCCAAGGTCCTTCATTGAAAAACACTTATTCAAGTAGGCCTTAATGTTGTCCAAAAGTTCTATATCATTTCCCATCAAAAGTATGTCATCTACATATAATATGAGAAATGCTACAAAGCTCCCACTCACTTTCTTGTAAACGCAGGCTTCTCCATAAGTCTGCATAAACCCAAACGCTTTGATCATCTCATCAAAGCGAATGTTCCAACTCCGAGATGCTTGCACTAGCCCATAAATGGATCGTTGGAGCTTGCATACCTTGTTAGCATTCTCAGGATCGACAAAACCTTCCGGCTGCATCATATACAGTTCTTCCTTAAGATGTCCATTAAGGAATGCCGTTTTGACGTCCATTTGCCATATCTCATAATCATAGTATGCAGCAATTGCTAACATGACTCGGACGGACTTCAGCTTTGCTACGGGAGAGAATGTCTCGTCGTAGTCAATCCCTTGAACTTGTCGATAACCCTTAGCGAAAGTCGAGCTTTATAGATGGTAATATTACCATCCGCGCCCGTCTTCTTCTTAAAGATCCATTTGTTTTCTATCGCTCGCCGTTCATCGGGCAAGTCTGTCAAAGTCCATACTTTGTTTTCATACATGGGTTCTACCTCGGATTTCATGGCTTCAAGCCATTTGTTGGAATCTGGGCCCGCCATTGCTTCTTCATAGTTCGAAGGTTCACCGTTGTCCAACAACATGATTTCTAGGATAGGGTTGCCGTACCACTCTGGTGCGGAACGTGTCCTTGTGGACCTACAAAGTTCAGTAGCAACTTGATCCGAAGTACCTTGATCATCATCATTATTTTTCTCTTCAGTTGGTGTAGGCATCACAGGAACATTTTCCTGAGCTGCACTACTATCCCGTTCAAGAGGCAGTACTTCATCGAGTTCTACTTTCCTCCCACTTACTTCTTTCGAGAGAAACTCCTTTTCCAGAAAGGATCCGTTCTTGGCAACAAAGATCTTGCCCTCGGATCTTAAGTAGAAGGTATACCCAATGGTTTCTTTAGGGTATCCTATGAAGACGCATTTTTCCGACTTGGGTTCAAGCTTTTCAGGTTGAAGTTTCTTGACATAAGCATCGCATCGCCAAACTTTTAGAAACGACAGCTTAGGTTTCTTCCAAAACCATAATTCATACGGTGTCGTCTCAACGGATTTAGACGGTGCCCTATTTAAAGTGAATGTAGCTGTCTCTAGAGCGTATCCCCAAAATGATAGCGGTAAATCGGTAAGAGACATCATAGATCGCACCATATCCAATAGAGTGCGATTACGATGTTCGGACACACCGTTACGCTGTGGTGTTCCAGGCGGCGTGAGTTGTGAAACGATTCCACATTTTCTTAAGTGTGTACCAAATTTGTGACTTAAATATTCTCCTCCACGATCCGATCGTAAGAACTTTATCTTTCGGTCACGTTGATTATCTACTTCATTCTGAAATTCCTTGAACTTTTCAAAGGTCTCAGACTTGTGTTTCATCAAGTAGACATACCCATATCTACTCAAGTCATCAGTGAGAGTGAGAACATAACAATATCCTCCGCGAGCCTCAACGCTCATTGGACCGCACACATCGGTATGCATGATTTCCAACAAGTTGGTTGCTCGCTCCATTGTTCCGGAGAACGGGGTCTTGGTCATTTTGCCCATGAGGCATGGTTCCCATGTGTCAAATGATTCATAATCGAGAGACTCTAAAAGTCCATCAGCATGGAGCTTCTTCATGCGCTTGACACCAATGTGACCAAGGCGGCAATGCCACAAGTATGTGGGACTATCGTTATCAACTTTACATCTTTTGGTATTCACGCTATGAATATGTGTAACATTACGTTCGAGATTCATTAAGAATAAACCATTAACCATCGGGGCATGACCATAAAACATATCTCTCATATAAATAGAACAACCATTATTCTCGGATTTAAATGAGTAGCCATCTCGTATTAAACGAGATCCAGATACAATGTTCATGCTCAAACTTGGTACTAAATAACAATTATTGAGGTTTAAAACTAATCCCGTAGGTAAATGTAGAGGTAGCGTGCCGACGGCGATCACATCGACCTTGGAACCTTTCCCGACGCGCATCGTCACCTCGTCCTTCGCCAGTCTCCGCTTATTCCGCAGCTCCTGCTATGAGTTACAAATGTGAGCAATGGCACCGGTATCAAATACCCAGGAGTTACTACGAGTACTGGTAAGGTACACATCAATTACATGTATATCAAATATACCTTTAGTGTTGCCGGCCTTCTTGTCTGCTAAGTATTTGGGGCAGTTCCGCTTCCAGTGACCCTTCCCTTTGCAATAAAAGCACTCAGTTTCAGGCTTGGGTCCATTCTTTGACTTCTTCCCGGCAACTGGCTTACCGGGCGCGGCAACATCTTTGCCCTCCTTCTTGAAGTTCTTCTCACCCTTGCCCTTTTTGAACTTAGTGGTCTTATTGACCATCAACACTTGATGTTCTTTCTTGATTTCAACCTCTGCTGACTTCAGCATTGAAAATACTTCAGGAATGGTCTTCACCATCCCCTGCATATTGTAGTTCATCACAAAACTCTTGTAGCTTGGTGGGAGCGACTGAAGGATTCTGTCAATGACCGCCTCATCCGGGAGGTTAATGTCCAGCTGGGACAGGCGGTTGTGCAACCCAGACATTTTGAGTATATGCTCACTGACAGAACTATTTTCCTCCATCTTACAACTATAGAACTTGTCGGAGACTTCATATCTCTCGACTCGGGCATGACCTTGGAAAACTAGTTTCAGCTCCTCGAACATATCATATGCTCCGTGTTGCTCAAAACGCTTTTGGAGCCCCGGTTCTAAGCTGTAAAGCATGCCGCACTGAACGAGGGAGTAATCATCAGCACGAGACTGCCAAGCATTCATAATG
Organism: Triticum aestivum; assembly: GCF_018294505.1. Classification (NCBI taxonomy): domain Eukaryota; kingdom Viridiplantae; phylum Streptophyta; class Magnoliopsida; order Poales; family Poaceae; genus Triticum; species Triticum aestivum. The sequence goes on from NC_057813.1 coordinate 234,299,124, forward strand.
TCTTGGTTCTCTGGGACGGGAGCGTCACCTAGCGGTCCTTCTAGGACATATTGTTTCCTGGCAGCTATGAGGATGATCCTCAGGTTCCGGACCCAGTCCGTATAGTTGCTTCCATCATCTTTCAGCTTGGTTTTCTCTAGGAACGCGTTGAAGTTCATGTTGACATGAGCGGCGGCCATTTGATCTACAAGACATATTTGCAAAGGTTTTAGACTAAGTTCATGATAATTAAGTTCATCTTATCAAATTATTATAATGAACTCCCACTCAGATTAGACATCCCTCTAGTCATCTAAGTGTTACACGATCCGAGTCGACTAGGCCGTGTCCGATCATCACGTGAGACGGACTAGTCATCGTCGGTGAACATCTCCATGTTGATCGTATCTTCCATATGACTCGTGTTCGACCTTTCGGTCTCTGTGTTCCGAGGCCATGTTTGTACATGCTAGGCTCGTCAAGTTAACCCTAAGTGTTTTGCATGTGTAAATCTGTCTCACACCCGTTGTATGTGAACGTAAGGATCTATCACACCCGATCATCACGTGGTGCTTCGAAACGACGAACTTTAGCAATGGTGCACAGTTAGGGGAGAACACTTCTTGAAATTGTTGTAAGGGATCATCTTATTTATTACCGTCGTTCTAAGTAAACAAGATGCATAAAAACATAATAAACATCACATGCAATTATATAGTAGTGACATGATATGGCCAATATCATATAGCTCCTTCGATCTCCATCTTCGGGGCTCCATGATCATCTTCGTCACCGGCATGACACCATGATCTCCATCATCATGATCTCCATCATTGTGTATTCATGAAGTTGTCACTCCAACGACTACTTCTACTTCTATGGCTAACGCGTTTAGCAATAAAGTAAAGTAATTTACATGGCGTTCTTCAATGACACGCAGGTCATACAAAAAATAAAGACAACTCCTATGGCTCCTGCCGGTTGTCATACTCATCGACATGCAAGTCGTGATTCCTATTACAAGAACATGATCTCATACATCACAATATATCATTCATCATTCATCACAACTTCTGGCCATATCACATCACATGACAATTGCTGCAAAACAAGTTAGACGTCCTCTAATTGTTGTTGCATGTTTTACGTGGCTGCAATTGGGTTCTAGCAAGAACGTTTTCTTACCTACGAATAACCACAACATGATTTTTGTCAACTTCTATTTACCCTTCATAAGGACCCTTTTCATCGAATCCGATCCAACTAAAGTGGGAGAGACAGACACCCGCCAGCCACCTTATGCAACTAGTGCATGTCAGTCGGTGGAACCGGTCTCACATAAGCGTACGTGTAAGGTTGGTCCGGGCCGCTTCATCCCACAATACCGCTGAAGCAAGATAAGACTAGTAGCGGCAAGCAAGTTGACAAGATCTACGCCCACAACAAAATTGTGTTCTACTCGTGCAATAGAGAACTACGCATAGACCTAGCTCATGATGCCACTGTTGGGGAACGTTGCAGAAAATTAAAAAAAATTCCTACGGTTTCACCAAGATCCATCTATGAGTTCATCTAAGCAACGAGTCAAGGGAGTGAGTTTGCATCTACATACCACTTGTAGATCGCGTGCGGAAGCGTTCGAGGGAACGGTGATGATGGAGTCGTACTCGACGTGATTCAGATCACCGATGACCAAGTGCCGAATGGACAGCACCTCCGCGTTCAACACACGTACGGAACGGACGACGTCTCCTCCGTCTTGATCTACCAAGGAGGAAGGAGAGGTTGAGGAATACATCTCCAACGGCAGCACGGTGACGTGGTGTTGGTGGAGAAGCAGCACTCCGGCAGGGCTTCGACAAGCTCGTGACGGAGGAGGAGAGGTGTTGGCGAGGGGAGGGGCTGCGCCTTGGGTTGTGTGTTCCAGCCCTCCCCTCACCCCTCTATTTATAGGGGAAGGGGCAAGGGGGGCCAGCCCCTCTAGATGGGATCTAGAGGGGGGGTGGCGGCCAGGGAGGGGGAACTTGCCCCCCAAGCAAAGGGGGCGCCCCCTCTAGAGTTCCTCCCCAACCCTAGGCACATGGGCCCAAAGGGGGGGCGCGCCCAGCCCTCCAGGGGCTGGTTCCCTGCCCCAAGCGGCCCATGTGGTGCACCAAGAGGGGTGGCCCCTCCCGGTGGACCCCCGGAACCCTTCCGGTGGCCCCGGTACAATACCGATATGTCACCGAAACTTTCTGGTGTCCGCATGACAACTTCCCATATATAAATTTTTACCTCCGGACCTTTCCGGAACTCCTCGTGACGTCCGGGATCTCATCCGGGACTCCGAACAACATTCGGTAATCACATACAAGTCTTCCTAATAACCCTAGCATCACTGAACCTTAAGTGTGTAGACCCTACGGGTTCGGGAGACACGCAGACATGACCGAGACGGCTCTCCGGTCAATAACCAACAGCGGGATCTGGATACCCATGTTGGCTCCCACATGCTCCTCGATGATGTCATCGGATGAACCACGATGTCGAGGATTCAAGCAACCCCGTATACTATTCCCTTTGTCAATCGGTACATTACAAGCCCGAGACTCGATCGTCGGTATCCCAATACCTCGTTCAGTCTCGTTACCGGCAAGTCACTTTACTCGTACTGTAATGCATGATCTCGTGACCAAACACTTGGTCACATTGAGCTCATTATGATGATGCATTACCGAATGGGCCCAGAGATACCTCTCCGTCATACGGAGTGACAAGTCCCAGTCTCGATCCGTGTCAACCCAACAGACACTTTCGGAGATACCTGTAGTGCACCTTTATAGTCACCTAGTTACGTTGTGATGTTTGTTACACCCAAAGCACTCCTATGGTATCCGGGAGTTACATGATCTCATGGTCTAAGGAAGAGATACTTGACATTGGAAAAGCTCTAGCAAAACAAATTACACGATCTTGTGCTATGCTTAGGATTGGGTCTTGTCCATCACGTCATTCTCCTAATGACGTGATCCCGTTGTCAATGGCATCTAATGTCCATAGTCAGGAAACCATGACTATCTGTTGACCAACGAGCTAGTCAACTAGAGGCTTACTAGGGACGTATTGTGGTCTATGTATTCACACGTGTATTATGATTTCCGGATAATACAATTATAGCATGAATAAAAGACAATTATCATGAACGAGGAAATATAATAATAATGCTTTTATTATTGCCTCTAGGGCATATTTCCAACACAAACGCCATGCATTATCACATTATGGTATAACATGTGCACAATACATGTATCATGGCTATATTCATGCATGTAATGTTTAAAACACTATGATCTCCTATTCAAATATATGAATCCGCTTTCATATCAAATTATGATCTTTGTTAGTCTCTTACACCCACACAATCCTCTAACCTTTGTAGCTACCACTAACTTTCTCTCGTGCATGCACACGCCCTCCCCGCCCTGCCCCTCCCTCGGCATTCTATCCACCGGGCACATTCATTTTTTTCTTTAGGTCATTGTCCCAGAGTCTCCACAACTCCTTTCCGACACACACCGATCGATAAACCTCTCCAGCGATGCCTGCCTACAACATACACACACACCTTCAATCTCCTCCTTTATGTGTCCTTGCCTCGTGTCTCTCATACGGTCAGACACACATGTAAACTCTCGCCCCTCTTTTCATCGATCTCACAACCGCACACTCCTCCCCCTATCTAGCTAGTAGTTGGGCCTCTCGCACCACCTCCGAGCTCCATTCTCTCTGTCTATCCGTCTTGCTGGGTCTTATTTGCCTCTAACAAATGGACGTACACCGACCGATCTCTCGCTATACATATAGCTAGCTAGGTCCTTATAACTCATTTTTACCCACACGGCGATTGATCTACCTCATTAGTTGTGTCTCTCCCTTCCCCCAACAAACAACAATTGATCTACCGATCTAGTTAGGTTTGCTTACCAAACACATGGTTCCCCTTCATCATCCATGGATGCGTCCCGACAGATCTATCACGCACAGGCACACACAGAAACACATCCCCACTCTTATTGATAACATTGCAGTTCCACCCTCAGTTTGTCTAGTAGGCCTCTCCCACCATCTCCAAGAAGCAACTCCATCACCCATCCATCACTCTACCCTCTCCCTCCCTCTCCCTCCCTCGCTCTCTCTCTCTGTCCCATCATATTTCCCGTCCTTCAGTTATGTATGGATGTCGACCGATCTCCCTCAAGACATAGTTGGGTCTCTCCTTCTCAACACATATACGAGTCGTTCTACCTCTATAGTTAGGCCTCTACCTACCCCTCCCCCACCCCCTCCCCCCCCACAGACACCGATACATTGAGCGCTCTAGTCATGTCTCCCTGCCACACACAAACTTGACATGTGCCCTCTAACATTCTGGCAAGCCAGTCGCCCTATATCTTTGACTTGCACACACACACAATTTCGATGGCTCTCTTCACCGATCTCGCACCCACCTACTTGATCCTCTCTTCGACTCTATCGATAGCTATGAACCCTCCCTCTCTTCTCGTGGATTGCCCGACCCTCTATGTATGATATGGATAGGCCTCCATTTCACACACATTGCATGCAAAAGTTTGTTTGAGATGTCATCGACACATATTCCCACAAATAATTCACGAAATCAACCGCCCGCCCCACCCCACCCCCACCCCAAAACAAAAAACACTCACGAACGTGGTTTGTATCTCTCACACGCACCCCACGTAGGTGGGGGACGTGCATGAAGAGAAGAGGTGCATGCACGGCGCACGTACTCCCGTCTCTTTCCCAACCACACCCGCATGGGTACACGGTGGAGCTCATTTCTGTATGAAAAAGGCGGCCCACGTGGTAATTTGGCACGTGTACTGGTTGTCCACTTGGTGGAGGGAGGATCGTCTACCACGGGTGAACAAACAAATTGCGACTTGACGTGTTATGTTAAAAAAAGAGGCAAACTCTGTGGGGCCTACCTTAGAGGCAAGGCTCTATACACTAGAGTACTTTTGATGTGTCCCGTCAACTCGCAGAACAAGGAGAAGCTTGCTTAGTACGCCGTCTCCCCCGCCCACGGGAGCGGTGGCTCGCAGGATGAGGTGAAGCTTGCTCAGCCTTACGCCTGCTCCCTCGCCCATGCGCGCAGTGGCTCGCAGGACGAGGATAGAAATTTACTACTCCCTCCGTTTACTCCTCGTCCCTACTACCTTGGTTATAGAGATTATATCATATTGTTTGGAATATATATGTCCTTTAGTAGATTTCAATATGAACTACTAGTACATACTCCAAACACTGATGTATATAGACATATTTTAGAGTGTAGATTCACTCATTTTGCTCTGTATGTAGCACTCTTCCTCGCCCCTCGACCCTCGCCCACGTGGTGGACGTGCAGCAATTCATTCGGTCTCATATAGCCAGAACGATATATACTGCACTACCATTATTGCTCGACTTCCCAAAGAGGCGAAGAGCCAATCGCAAGGTTAATATTTTGGAGATGCCAAGCGCAAGGTTATAGGAGAACGAGTAGTAGGTGCCGCGTCATTTATAAATAAAGTTTTTTTCTTCAGTGGCACGTACGCAATATGATAGGTTCATATGGACAGAAAAGGAAACCACTCCACTATATACATAGTCAGGACGGGCCAGCCTACATGGTTGCTTGCTGGGGTTGCTCTCTTCACACTCTCTCGCACAAAACGACTGTGGCCACATATCTAACATCCCGGCGGATCACGTTCGCTTGGGGAAGGGGTGGATGCTTAGTGTAGATGTGGTGGCCGTCGCCGACGGTGAAAAACCCACTGTCGGCACGTCCCGATTAGGGGTCCCCGCCGTTCTCTCTCACAAAGCCGGTCAGGTTCCCTTTGTCCCTAGCTCACTGCCGCGACGTGGGCAGTTTCCGCCTCCCACCGCCCTCTTCAACGTTGAGCTTTGTCCCTTAGGTACAACTCCCTTTACAGCCGGCTTGCACCACTGCTCCAGCTGCCCACATCACTCCCTGTGGATATTTCTCTAATTCTTTGCCCCGCACATACCTCTACTGGCTTCTACGTACTGTATTTGTGATGAGTTTATGTCTCATCAACTAGTCCCAGTAATCTTATTCTAATCACGCTACTTCAATTTCTTTGCCACAGGGATGCTCATCTCGATTTTGGTGAAACTGCACAAAATGATCTGATGGTCAAAAGGTTGCAAACTTAATTTATTAGGAAGCTCGAACGTTGCCAGCAAATTGAAGCCTGGTCAGGGTTCACGGTTCAAGGGCTAGGGACTGCATGGATTGTTTTTTTCTTTAGCTGCCTCTGTTCCGAAATAAGTGTCAACTTTAGTGGTAGTACAACTTTGTACTAAAGTTTGCACAAAGTTGAGACACTTATTTTGGAATGGAGGGAGTACATATTTGCTATGATCTATCAATCATTGAGATGCAATAGCATGGATGTTAGTCTCCTTTGTATTTGGTGAAATGTTGCAACGGGCAACCTTGGATGCAAGATACATGTAACAGAAGCTGGAAGCTTCATAGCATTGTACAAATTTATCTCGCTGATAAATTACAGTATGTACTATACTAGTACTTCCTCCGTTCATAAATATAAGTCTTTGTAGAGATTTCACCATGAACCACATGCAGATGTATATAGATGCATTTTAAGTGTAGATTCATTCATTTTGTTCCGTATGTAGTTCACCTAGTGGAATCTCTACAAAGACTTATCTACTAGTAATAGCTAGCCCCCACTACTAGGAATTCTCTATCCTCTCCTTGAGCCACATCATCAAAATTGATGTAGCCGTTAGATGAAGTAAATCAGTCCATAATAGCCATCTGATCTAGACGTTGAGAGGCTCCGCACTAAGTCACATGCAAGCATGCAGAAATACCGTGGCACATGCATGTGAGTGGGTTTTAAATCACATCAACATGTCTGCATGCAAGCATGCACTGGTAGCATGCATGTAAGTGAGCTTTTAAGTCCCATTAACATGTCAAAAAGAAATATATAATCCCATTATGCAGTAGGAGTTGGCTGATCTTTTTTCCTTACGTGGGATGATCTAAATGATGATGGGAGTTTATTTAGTTTGGCTACCACATTTGTCATGCAGTTATAGATTTTTTTAGTTCTATGAAATCAATAATTTTGCGCAAAGAGATATACCGCTGTTCCGCGGCAACACGCGGGGACTCATCTAGTAATATTTAGGAACGGAGGGAGTACTATGTAAAGAGTTAGGAGTCGCACGGTGATAGTGTGAGGTGGGCCATGTAATCACTGAGCATGCATGTTTTCACTGCTCTTGCACGCCTCCGCTGTAAGAATGGAGAAAATTGTAATCTAGTAGTAGTAGTACCTCCTTTCGCCGAAAGCGTGGGCCATCCAGCAGTCCTACCACCTCAATAATAAAGACCAATGAGCCGTCAAATCACATAGACCTAGCAGTAAGTTGGACGGACGAAGAAACCATCACTCTTGCGCCAGTGAGAGGTCGCGTCCGCTCTGCCTGGGCATGAATGCGGCACCGATTCTTTGGAGCGGCGCTACCGTTTCAGGCTGGAAGCGCGCGCGGGCGATGGAGGGGCTTTGAGTGGGCCAGGCTGGTCAGGAGCGGGCGTGGCAGCTATCCGCATGTCCCTACCAGACACGCCCGGAAACGAGAGGATGCACCAACTCTCGCGGCTAAAATCGTACAATACACACCATCTCTCTGTAGGAGTAGGTCCATCTGTCGCTCTCTCTATCACACACATGCTGTTAAACACACACACACACGCGCGCGCGCGCGCCTTGGTCCCGTTGCACCTTCTAACGTGACTTATTACACCTAGACGGAGGGAGTAGTAAGTATACAAGATACGGTGGCACACTGACTTAAGTCGAATACAAGTGCCCAAAATTTGTGTCCATGTTATAATAAGGATTCACTTAAAATAATATGTGAGTGAACAGAGGGATCAATTTGATAGTGTTCCTGAGCAGTAGCGAGATGTGTGAGGTAAGATACACCACTGGTGCTTTTAATTTTTCTTATTAGTTTGTTTGTTTGACCCTCTGACTGGTGGGACCCAACGTACTACGTGGAGAGAGGTAAGGTGACTAAGGCTGCATTATATCTGCACCACTGTGGATAGTCTTACCACCAAAGCCACATGACACGATTATGATTGAAATCCCAATGACTCCCACACACACAAAAAAAACACGGCATGCTTGTCACACGAATGCAGGAATGTATAAAAGGTTATTTTCCTCTCGTTGAACATAACGGGAGGCTTGTGTAGCTGGTTAGCCTATTCGCTCATCAAACTTGAGGTCTCGGGTTCGATAACTACACTTGAGCATAATTTGTGCAGGAGGATTCTTTGACTGGTCAAAATGTTTTCTAGGGTTTGCACGCTTCACACTCTCTCTCTAGTATATATATACACGCTAGAGCCTTAGTGCTTGTAGTTGCTCCTTCACACTCTCTCGCCCTCTCCCGCTGGAGCCTCAGCGCTTGTAGTTGCTCTCTTCACACTCTCTCGCCCTCTCCAGATCTAAACAAGACTTTGTTGGCCTCTCTCTCCCCTCACTGCTGCTCAAAGAGCCGGCAGGATCCGTCCGCCGGGAAGGGAAGGAGGCTTAATGCTATCGCCGTCGGCGAGGGAGGGAATCCACTACCGGTGTAGCTGCTCACTTTCCACCCAGCGGCGGCGCGGGAGGGCCTTCGACCCCTTCTTCTTCTTCGCCGTCCCGTCGCCCATCGAACCACGCCCCAAGAACCTTAAGGTATAATTTACTTACTCCACATGCATTGCTCTAGCTGCATGTATACCATGAATCTAGGACATGGTTCAAAGAGGAAAGGAGTGGGAAAAGTTGTATAGAGCATGAATCAAGGACGTGGTTCAAAGAGGAAATGAAGTGGGGAAGTTGTATAGCATGAATCTAGGACGTGGTTCAAAGAGGAAAGGAATGGGGGAAAGTAGTGGGGAAAGTTGTATCGCATAAAACAGGACGTGGTTCAAAGAGGAAAGGAAGGGGCGAAAGTACTAGTTCAAAAAGGAAAGGAAGGGACAAGGCTGTAGAGTTTGAGCAGGACTAGATTTGTTGCGCTCACATAGGAAAAGGTGTCTAAAGATAACAAAACTGGGACCAACACAAATATGCTCCTTGTTTGTTTGTTCTTTGTTGCAACAGACTATGCATGACCACAGTACGTCGGTAGATGCACATGGTGCTGGTGCGTCCATTGTCCCGTGCAACTCATTAGCTGTTGTTAATCCAAGGTCGTGTTTGGTTAAAAACTCCCTAGTCCCTACGTGCTTGGTTCCAAGGACTAAACATGGACTAGAGGTTATTAAATGACATGCTAAAAGACCATGTTACCCCTAGTAATGAACTAATAGAGACAAGGTGCGATGCATGGCAGGGGCAACTGTTGGAAAAAGTCCCAAAAAGACTCCCTCGGGGTCTTCTTTCTTTAGTCCCAAATGCCCACTTTTAGTCCCTAAAAGTCCCTCATTTTTGGTTTAGATGTCCCTGTAAACAAACACCCTCTAATAATGCCGCTGGAAAATTGATGCAATGCCACAGTTAAAAGCAAATTACATGTTTAACGAATTTTATTGTTAATATAATCTCTATGTTAATATTAATCAATGCCACTATTTGAGAAATGCTACTGTCTTGCTTTATTTCCCATTTAGATAAGGTAGATACTTCTTTTTGTTTGCTTTTGTGTCATCCACCGTTATTGACCACTAATTGTTTCCTTTGCACCTCTGTGTAAACATGGTTATCTACTTCACCTCGTTGCCATTGTGACCTTTTGTTGCACTGCACAAAACACTTTTGTTTTAAGAGTGTTATGTGCAGTTCAACCAAAATGTCACACCGACAACGTTGCTTGATTGCTTGATCTTAGTGGAACTGCACAAGATGAGACTTACTTCCTATCCGTTAAGGCGAATTTGGTTCAGATCTTCTTCTTGTGAGTTGTTTGAATTCCGCATCATGAGAGGTCAGTACTAGCCTTCTTTCACATGATTCTGCAGTGTGCTTTCATATGTTGTGCTACTTGTACGATAATGTTGCTTGATTTTAGTGAACTTCACAAATGGAGACAAGACTTCCAATCTGTATGTGCACCGTAATATCCCATTGAGGTAAGATAAGGATATTTCACAACTGCTGGCCTGTATTTTGCCACTTTCATCAGAAAATTAAGTTTAGTACTATACTTGTGCTCCCTAATTGACATGCCAATTCTTACATTGAAGGTGAAGCTTGTTTGTTATTGAACCAAGTGATGAAGTGGAAGAACAAGCGGAAGAAAAACAAAAATCAACTCCCGGTGCTGTAATGAAGCACTGGAACTGTGATGACACAAGTAATGATATAGTTTTGCATCTAAATTTATTGCTATGGCTGGGATGAGCAATTGTTTTGCCACTGGTTTGATGCCACTCTTAATGTAATACGTAATTATCTCTACTTGTGCAAACAGGGATCTTCTTTGAACATACCATATATTTTAGTGGAACTGCACAAGAAGATGATGGAAACATTAAACTAATCGAGGAGTATATAGTAAGCATGGCCACCACCGTAGATAGCAACAGATGGTTCTGGAGAAGTGCTTCATTTGTACGCTCTACACAATAAGCCTCCTGAGAAAGGTTGGTACTCGCCCACTGATTTCATCCATATGATTGAGCTTTGTCATCTCTATTGGTGTTGTGCTACTGTTTAGATACTGTCATGAAAAAGTGGTATTGTCCTTGAGAAGTGCTTCATCTGTGCTGTTTTAAATATTTCCTTTCCTTTTTTTCGAGCAAACAGGGATGCTAGCATTTAGTAGTCCTCTTGTCTTTGCACAACAGGATCATCTTCCTCTGAAGATGAATATGGAGTACGTGAAGTGGCTAGTTCCGATTATGCTAGGATGAAGAAGCCATGTCTATCTTCTCATCAGAAGGAGCAGTTGAAGGATGGTTACATTAATCCCCACAACACCAAACTAACTTCAGCTCAGAAGGACTGACAAATCTCCATTTTTTGCTGTGATGCACCAGTACAATGTTCTAGGATTCTTTCTAGTGAGTTCCATTTTTCTAAAAGTGTGCTCTACATGGACCATGTATGTGCCTGTTGAAACTGTCAATTCATAGTACAGTTTGCTTTATACTAATCACTTTTTTGTATTTGTGCAAACAGGGGTGCTTAGCTTGATTTCAATGGGAACTGCACAAAATGTTCATGAATACATTGAATCATTCATTTCCACCACAAGAAAGGAGGTGCCGATAAGTTCAAGGCGTTGCAACATATAAGGGCGAAATCATACAAGCTACGCGCGAATTTGGTTGATTTTGGTGGAACTGCACAAAAAGAACACCTGGTTTATTTAGCACGAGGTGCCATGTCAATGTCCGAACTGATGGCAAACCCTGCCCATTCCACAATTGCAGGCATTTGATATTTTGGAATGGGACAACCTTGTCAAATTTTGGTCATTGATTTTAGCAAGACATGCGTTTGATATTTTCGAATGGGACGCCCTTTGCTCTCAGCAGCATCGATCAATTTTATCTTTATTCTTTAGTTGTGAAGTAAATATTGCCTCTGACATGTGAGTCGCTGAGATGCATAATCATCGATTGTTTTGAATGTTCTCTATGAATTGCCAGGCCTGTGTGTTTGATTGCAATGTACAGAAACACTAAAAAGCTGCTCAAACTCTTTGTACTCCTACTGTTCCTTTTTACTTCGCACATAGTGAAAGTGCATACTTTTTGTATAAGATTGGTCAAAGTAGAGATACTTTGATTGTAGACAAAACTTGTATGCAGACTAGAAAGGACCGGAGGGAGTACATGTGAAACTGCTGCAAACGAGGTGATCACCCTGGGAATAATGCTAGTACGTATTGTTTTGCATGTTCATCCAATGCCAGTGATACATGAATTTGAACTAATCGAAATAAATTCATTCATACATGCTCGGATTTCATATAAACATGCCGGATTTCATTACATTTCATACATTCTTCAACTAAAAATGGGTGCGCTAGAGGTATAATTTATTAACCGAAGCTACCCACCTGTGTCCCGCTGAGCCGAACAGAAGCTTCAGTGACTTAACTGCAGGTGCAGTTGCGTAACTGACATGTGGCCCATTGGGCCCACGTGTCAGTCGGCCAACTGCACCAGCAATTAAGTAGAAGCAGCCTTCTTCTCCAGCGTAGCTCTCCGACTCCACGTCGCCACCAAGAAGCTAACCGGCCGTCAATGGTCAACCCGCCTAGCTTGGCTTCAACCGGAGGGTAGCAGTGATGGCCTTACCTGGACCCGAGCGGCGGTGACCTATCATGTTCTACTCTTCCTTGTTTTCTGTGTGGCGCGGCCTCGTTGGCAGCGGGGTGGGGCCTCGGCGGAGCCAGCGATGTCCTCTGCCTCGTTGTTGGCGAGGAGGGGCCTCGGCGGAGCCGGCGTACCGGCGGTGTCCTCTGCCTCGTTGTTGGCGTCACGGGGCCTCGGTGGAGCAGGGCCTCGTCGAAGCCAGCGGAGCGGGGACGCGTCGGAGCTGGCATTGTCCTCTGCCTCGTCCTCGGTCTCGCCAAACAGCGCCTCGCCCGCTTCATCGCCCTCTTTGCTAGCCTCTTTGTAGGCGGCCGCAGCCTTTGCCACCCGCATGCGGTACCGCCAGCTCTCGAGGTGTCCCTTGTGAGCGGAGTGGTATGAGTCGAGCAGCGCCTCCTACTCCGCCCGCTCCGCGGCGAACCGCTCCTCCGCCTGCAGGTGCTCCTGGAGGAGATGGTGGTTGTAGGCGGCGTCGGCCTGCGCCTTCTGGAACTGCTCCTCATGCATCTGCCTCACCATGTCCATATATTGGGCACAGGCCTCGCCGATGGTCATGGTCCAATGCACCAGCGAGGATGGCGGGGAGGAGGGGGTTGGCGCCGGATCATCGACTACCATGTTCTCCATTGTGACATAGTCGTCCTCCGGCTGCCTGGCGGCCAGCCGGTCGGCAGCAATGGCTGCCATCTCCTTGTGGTCCGTTGTCCGCCCGTCCCGAAGAGCGCTGGAGTGCGAGGAAGCCATGGTGGGAAGCGGTGGTGTGGACAGGAGAAAGGGAATGGATGCAGATGACTGCAGCTATGGCCGGTGCAGCAGTTTATATAGCAATGGTGGGCGGGCGGAGGGACGGACGTGTGGCGCCGGAGTAGCCGCCTCGACAACCGCATATCATTAATGTGGGTGGCAGATGGACGGACAGACGACACTTGTGTTATTTGAAGGTGGAGCAATCTCCTGCACTGGGAAGCGGGGCGGGCGGCGCTGACTGTTTCGGGCGGAAAGCGCGCGTGGGCGAGGAGATGACTTTACTTGGAGAGGATGACAATGGGGATCCACCAGGTCCATAGCCTCATTTACACAAGTGCCTCCTTATTATATATATATATATATATATATATAACTATAATTTATTTTGCTTCCTCCTGGTTTCCTGAAATCACGGTCCCACACCATTGTCAACCTATGTACTCCCTCCTTTCCGGTTTATAGGGCTTATCTCAAAATTTTAGTTTTTCCATTTTATAAGGCTAAATTTGGTTGTTTTCCATCACATGTTCAAATTCCAAGGTGCATTAAATCATTGCATGCAAGTATTACGAGAAAATTGACCAATGCATGTACTTTATGCATGCATGCATTGCAATTAATGCATTGATAAACATAAATTTTTGAGGATAACGAGAGCATTAATTAGGTGCTTTTGCAAAACTACAAAAAATATTCCACCACTCGCCATCTACCTTGATTGGTGAGCTTTTTGAATTGAGCACTATAAACCGGAAAGGAGGGAGTAGTCAATAAATGAGAGAATTGCACAAGAAGCGGCCGACAGCTGTGACCAAGCAACTCGAGCAGTATTTGTGTTTTTGAGGTGTGAGCATTCCAGAGTTTTCGATGTTTAGACCAGATATTAATTTTTCTCCTCTGAACAACAATGAAAACATCGCTGCAGGTATTAACTCGGCGGGCTGTGGACCGTCTAGCCCAGGCCAGATATCCAGCCCAGATATTAATTTTTTTCAAGCTGAAAATGGCTAGCCCAGCTATACTTTTTTTAGGAATACCCAGGCAAGGTCAAGTTGTTATTCTCCGCCCCGCTGGGCTGCAAATCTTTCCTAGGAGGGATGCATTAGGCTTAACAAGAAAATGGGCTTTAAGAAATAATAAATGGGATGTAATTATAAAAACTGGGCAGTAACTATAATAAAATGCACCAAACACGTGATTACTTTATAAAATATTATTTTTGGATATTGGAAATTTTAATTTCATTAATTGTTGCGAGCGCAATGTTTCGTTGGATTTCTACGTAATATAAATTTATATTGAAATTGTATTTAATCTGACTAGAAATTTTGGGATAAAAATATTTCGGATCCCATCAAAATGTGGGAAATTTTGTTGAATTTTGTTTTGAACGGTTGGTTGAAATGGGCTGTACTTTTAACAAACTGTAAATGGGCTGTAGTAAATTCCATTAGAATTCAAAAATGGGCTACACATTCTTACAAATCTCAAATGGGCTATAAGTTCTCTGCCACACACTTCTGGCCTTACTAAGTTGACGCGTCCCCTAAAAAAACAGAGTTGACGCGTATGGAAGGCTTTGTCAACTTATAGTCAACACACGGTTCTAGCAGCAGTGGCCGTTGGATGTCCATCCAACGGATGCCGTGCTTCTTCTTCAATCTTGGATATTCCAGCTTCACCCGCCAAAAAAATGATTCCTCCCCCTGACATCTGGGGCGCATCGTTTCGGAAGCTGACCTGTGGGCCTACTAAGTTGACGTACCAAGGGCTTTGTCAACTTAGTCAATATAAAAGATTCTAGCTGCAGTGACCGTACGATGTCCATCCAACGGCTGTCGTGCTTCTTCAACCTCTGGTCTTCTTGCTCCAGCCGCCCAAAGCAGCGCCGGTCGTGCTGCCTACTCCTGCCTCCCGTGGCCAGCTGTGCTGCCGCGGAGGCCTCACCGCCCCCTACTACTCCCACCGCTGGCCAGGCCATCCCTCCACTCACCCACACCCCCTGTTATTCTGCAGCGATGGCAGCGCAGCTAAACCAGTGAACCCTCGTACTCCTCTCTGCGTGTGCATCCACTGCCGCGTCTTCCCCGGCTCCGCGTCGTCCCCTTCCTAGGCCTCGCCGTCGTCCACCGCCGTGGTGCTCTCGGTGCGGCGTGGTCAACGTGGTCAAGGTACGACTTCCATCAGACGTGGACTGTATGTGGAGAGGCTAATAGCTGGGTCCACGGCAGCCGCAAGGAAGTGCCTCCTTATTACGTGCAAAATAATTATTCCTCCACCTGACAGCGGGGACCCACTGGATGGGCCACCGTATTTTGCGGAAAAAATGATTCGCCCCTGACTGCTGGGACCCATGAGCTACACCTTCGCACGCAAGGAAGTGCGTCCGGAAAAAAATGATTCGCCCCCCTGACTTCTGGGACCCACCAGCTACATCTTCGCACACAAGGAAGTGCGTTCGAAAAAAAACGATTCGCCCCCCGACTGCTGGGACCCACCAGCTACACCTTCGCACGCAAGGAAGTGCGTCCGGACAAAACAAAAATGATTCGCCCCCTGACTACTGGGACCCAGCAGCTACACCTTCGCACGCAAGAAAGTGCGTCCAGGCAAAAAAACAAAAACGATTCGCCCCCCTGACTGCTGGGACCCACCAGCTACATCTTCGTAGGCAAGGAAGTGCCTGACAGCCGGGACCCACCTGGTCGAAGCGTACGTAGTGTTGTCATTCTGGTTGCGAACGTGTACGTACATACTGGTCGTTGTAGAGGCGCGCACGTGTCGTAGTAGAGGCGCGCACGTAGCATGTACACGCACGTACATCGGCCAGGGTGCAAGAAAGAAAATACGGCCACATACGTACATACGGGCAGGGTCTCGAATGCCTACTCGCACATACGTACATGGCTGGGTCGGAAGGAGAAACAACGTCGTCGTCGTGTTCATGGGGAGCAAACCGGCTGGGTCAGAACGGAATGCGTGGTCGTGTTCATCGGGAGGGCTTGGACGGAACCGGCGATGGAAACGAGGCCTGCCGTACCACAGAACGGAGGAAACGGACGTCCTACATTCGGAACGGGGTCCTGTTGATCGGGAGGGGTGTGGTGTACCGCAAAACAGAGGAAACGGACCTCCTACGGTCAAAACAGGGGTCATGTTGATCGGGAGGGGTGTGGCGTACCACAAAACGGAGGAAACAGACCTCCTACGGTCGAAACGAGGGTCCTGTTGATCGGGAGGGGTGTAGCGTACCGCAAAACAGAGAAAACGGACCTCCTACGGTCGAAATGGGGTTGCTGTTGATCGGGAGGGGTGTGGCGTACCGCAAAACGGACGAAACAGACCTCCTACGGTCGAAACGGGGGTCCTGTTGATCGGGAGGGGTGTGGCGTACCGCAAAACGGACGAAATGGACTTGTGTTGGAGCGCTACGGTCGAAATGAGGGTCCTGTTCATCGGGAGGGGTGGGGCATACCGCAAAAAGGGACTCCACGAGATACTGTTCATCTCCACCGTCGACCTCCTCCAGCCTCCACGGGCTACCGTTGACCTCCTCCAGCCTCCACAGGCTCCTGTTCATCCAGCCTCCACCGTGCGCTACTCCACTGGCTACTGTTCAACCACCCCTCCACGGGCACCCCTCCACCATCTCCTATTCATCCAGCCTTCCACACCACGGGGTCCTGTTCAACCACCCCTCCACGGGCACCCCTCCACTGTCTACTATTCATCCAGCCCTTCACCACACCACGGGGTGCTGTTCATCCAGAGGCAACGCCACCGCTCACTATTCATCCACCCCCCCCCCCCCCCCCCGCAACGCTCACTGTTCATCCAATCGATCGACTTCAGTTAGCAGCAGTAGCGAAGGAATCGCTCGATCGGATTCAGTTAACAGTCATCGATCGATCGCTCGGGTTCAGTAATGCGTAGCCTGCAGTGCAATCGCTCGGGTTCAGTTAGAGCCCAACGCCTCGCTCGGGTTCAGTTAGAGCCAACACCTCGCACGTGTACGAGAGAAACGCGCATCGCTCGGCCCCCGACCTCCCACCATAACCAGGAACTCCCCGAAATTTTCCTCGCCCTTGCTTCTACCACGTTTTTTTCCGTCATGGACGCAAAGAATGTCATGCAGCTGCGTCTCCGGCCCACCCAGGGTGAAAAGCCCATTTTCTGTCATGATTTTTTGTCATAGAAGTAGGAACCCACCACATCTATGATGATACCGGGTTTTGTCACAATTATCATCATAGAAGTGTCATATGTATGACAAATTTTTTTTTCGTTTGGCCCAAAATGTCATAGATGTGTCTTTTTTTGGAGTGATTGGTGCTTTCATTGAGAGTTCCTCTTTGTCATTGCTGCAAGGCTCGATGGCTCCTTCAATCATCAACAACAACACGGTCCAGGGTGAGACCTTTGTCCCCGGACAGATCTTCGTGTTCGGCGGCTTCGCACTACAGGCCAATTCGCTCGGCCATCTGGAGCAGATCGACAACTACGCCCCTGGCCATCAGGTCAGGTTCGGAAACTTGAACTACACGGCTGATATCCGCGGAGACTTGATCTTCGACGGATTTGGGCCTACGCCAGGAGCGCCGAACAGTCACGATGAGAACGGCTTGGACCTGCTGTCGGACAATACTCGGGATATCGCGCCTGCAGGAGCCCCGGACCTAAATCCGGGGCAGATTGCATCGTCCGGGGACGGGTGGATGGACCCCACCCCGGAGGCCGCACACTCATCGGTGGTAGAGCCGAACACAGACTTCACCCCCCAGGAAGCCTATGTCTCCGGACCCCTGAACTTGTGTCCGGTTGTAGGTCCCAGACCGCGCGCCCCCGAGCCCGCCGGTTCTGGCTGGGCTCCGGTAATGGAATTTTCCATTGTGGATATCTTCCAGCACTCGCCCTTTGGCGACATGTTGAACTCACTAAAGTCTCTCTCTTTGTCAGGAAACTCTTGGCCGAACTATGTCCGGCTCAAGGGGGAAGAAGGCAACAAAGAAATTCGTTGCCCACCCACCACCCACTTCATAGCCACTGTCGACGACGTAACAGACATGCTTAACTTCGACTCCGATGACACCGACAGTATGGACGTCGGCGCAGGAGATGATTTAGAACCACCACCGACGGGGCGCTGGACTGCCATCTCATCATATGATATATACATGGTGGATACGCCTAAGGAGGACGATGGCGACAAAACGAAGGATAAAACCCCCGGACAAAAGCCAAAACGACAGCGCAGACGCAGCTCTAAGTCCAGCCACAGTAAAAATAGCGATAACAGCGCTAGAAAGATCGACACCCCAGTCAACTCTGAAGGCAACAATGACCATATGGACCTAGCGATGGAGCCGGCTGAGCCAGGTCACGCCGAACACAGCCCGGAGCAGACGCCCGATCACAGTGGTCCCGAGGGACGAACTCATCAAACTGCCCCGGGACAGGAGCACAGTCCGGACGACGACGCATTCATCATCCCGGAAACACGTTCGGAACAAGACAACCTCCACAAAAGGCTTATGGCCACTATGAGACGTCTAAAGAAGCAGAAGCAAAGGCTTAAAGCCGCACAGGAAACGCTGAATCGCAGATCGAATAAAGTGCTAGACACTAAAGAAAAATACAGCGACGGTCGCCACACAAAGAGCTACCCAAAGCGCAAGCTGCTGCCAGAATTCGACGACGAGGCCGTTCCACCGAAGAACAATACGACCAGTAGGCCAGACCAACTAATTCATAACCGTAATAGAGCAGCTACTGACGCCGCACACAATTTACGTGAGCTCCTGGATAAAAAGGCCGGCGCAACAAGGTCCATCTATGGATCTAGAGGACATGCCCCGGTGGAGGACTATGGTCACCAAAACGATCAGACTGATCGAGTACTAGTTCGGAATCAGCACCGGACACAACAACAACCAACGGCATGCCACAACACGTCCAGATACAGAGGGGCTTCTCACCCTCTGTGCTTCACCGAAGAGGTACTGGACCACGAATTTCGACAGGGTTTTAAACCTGTGAACATAGAGGCATATGACGGAACGACAGACCCTGGGGTCTACATCGAGGATTTATCCTGCATA
This sequence comes from Triticum aestivum, assembly GCF_018294505.1. NCBI lineage: Eukaryota > Viridiplantae > Streptophyta > Magnoliopsida > Poales > Poaceae > Triticum > Triticum aestivum. Next base: position 234,318,318 of record NC_057813.1, read on the forward strand.
TCCACATGGATCGTGGGGACGACCTCCACTCCATCAAATACCTTCCCCTCAAGTTGAAGGGACCAGATCGGCACTGGTTGCAAATCCTCCCCGAAAATTCAATCGGAAGTTGGGAGGAACTCTAGGATGCTTTCAGGGCCAATTTTCAAGGGACCTATGCCCAACCTCCAGACGTGGATGATTTAAGTCACATAATTCAACAGCCCGGAGAGTCCGCCCGCAAGCTTTGGAACAGATTCCTCACTAAGAAGAATCAAATTGTCGATTGTCCGGATGCCAAAGCCTTAGCGGCCTTCAAGCACAGTATCCGGGACGAATGGCTCGCCAGACACCTCGGCCAAGAAAAGCCGAGGACAATGGCAGCCTTAACAAGCCTTATGACCTGCTTTTGCGCGGGTGAAGACAGCTGGTTGGCTCGGAGAGGCACCAGCGACCCAAGTACATCCGAAATCAGGGATGTTAACGCGAAGCCACGTCGCAATAAAAACAAACGTCGAAACAAGGAAGAAAGTCTAGACAACACAACAGTCAACACCGGATTCAGGGGCTCTCGACCTGGTCAACAAAAGAAGCCATTTAAAGGTAGCTGACGATGTCCTGGACTAGGGGGTACTCACCACGTCATCTCCTGGTCTGTTAGATTGGGCCGAGGACCCCCATGGCCGTATACTCATGGGCCAGTACGGACAGCTGCCGCATACAAGGAAGATTCCGCAAGACTTGGCGATCAAGACAATGACTCCTCCCCCACCGGCGTATTCGGCTAGGACTCTTGTTATCCTAGGCCTCTGGTGCATTATATAAACCGAGGCCAGGCTAGTCGATAGAGATATATAACAATCATACCATAGGCTAGCTTCTAGGGTTTAGCCTCTTTGATCTCGTGGTAGATCTACTCTTGTACTACCCATATCATCAATATTAATCAAGCGGAAGTAGGGTTTTACCTCCATCGAGAGGGCCCGAACCTGGGTAAAAACATCGTGTCCCTTGTCTCCTGTTACCATCCGCCCAGACGCACAGTTCGGGACCCCCTACCCGAGATCCGCCGGTTTTGACACCGACATTGGTGCTTTCATTGAGAGTTCCGCTGTGTGTTCGGCAAAGGGTCGATGGCTCGCCTGCAGATCAACTACGACTTCGGCATCTTCATCACCAGCTCGACTGGTCACCTTGGTTCGCCCAAGGACTGCGCCCTGCCTCTGACCGTCATGTTCGGATGAGGGCCTTCATCAACATCAACTCCGATCTCTATCAAGATCATGGAGGAATCATCCAGGGAGCCCAGGGGCTCAACGTCAACATTGCCCTTGGGCGACCGTGCTGTTTTTCTGGACAGCGAACTTGTGTCCGCCGTCACCGCCTCCTCAAGTGTCGGTTCGAAGATTGCTTCAGTGGAATAGTGCGGAATTGAATCTACAACAACCCTGGAAAATTTCATCGAGTTCCGATGGAGGAATCTCTGACAATCCGTGACATACCGGAGCCTTGTCAAATCTGAACGAGGATCTGGACGAGTTTAGGGCGTGGTGTCCAGCTTCTAGCTCGGACGTCCTTTGGAAGATCCAACCGTTGATAGGCTGTGGAATTCCTATATCTACCACCTCCCAAAATTTCAGCTTGATCCGACCGTCCAAACTCCGGGAACCTTCCGATTACTGCATCACTTTTCGGATCTATTATCTGTGCGAAAACGAATCCTACCCGAGTTCGACTTTTTTATGAACGGGAATTCAGACATCCTTTTTGAAGGAAGTTTTGTATGGGGTATCGTGTTTTGTTCCCGAACACATCCCACTAACCTTAAAATCTTTTGAACATGATCTTCAACATCATGCTGGTGTCAAACCAGTCCGGCAATATTGCACCATGGCTGCCGACCTGCGCTAGACACGTCGTCACTTTGTTAAGCCGCGCTCAACTTCTTCAGATCATCATCTCGGAAAGACGAACAAGAGTCCGGCATCGCGAAGGATAAATCATCACCAACATCACCGCCCCACGGAGTACACGGAGCGGGCACACCTGCATCGCCGCACGGTCACTTCATCAAGCCGGCATCGACCACGTCACGACCTGCATCGGCAGGTCCACACTGTTGCTTTTTCAAGCTGGTGTCCATCACGCCGACCTACTTCGACTCATCGGCTGACACCGAGGCTTCATCATGTTAGCTGGACCGGGGGCTTCATCATCTTTTCATCAACCTACTCCGGAGACTTCGGCATCGTTGGCCGACCAGCTCCGTCATGTTAGCTGGAGCGAGGGCTTTGCCTCGGCGAGCCAACCTTTGCCAGCATCGCCATGCCGTTGCTTTATCGCCCATCAGGCGATAGGTGTGCGGATCAGTCCCAATTTTGGGAATCACCTTTCTTCGGATTGCTACAACACATAAGCCAGGTGCTATTAATCCTAGTATTTTTTGCTTGTTTGCGTTCATTTTTTCCAACGAATTATTACTCTAGTTTGTCCATCATATGTACGCAGGTCTATCAAATGGTGGCCGCATTAACGACGGTCGCATGGTGGTTCGGTCAGTTTCCGTACATAGTCCGGCGAACGCTGCATCCGGAACTCGAACCGACCTGTGAATTCAGGCCTTGCCATGCCTTTACCGCATCACGTAGCTGCCCTGCATCGACATTGACATCGGCGCCAGGCCATATTTCTTTTATTACTCACTTTGCATAAATTATTTGTTATGCAACGATTTGTTTTTATTATTATTATTACTATTATCTCCGGTTTGCACTATTTTTTGTGCACAGGAAAATGATCCAGCCGGACTATATCCTTTGGCGTCACCTCGGCTGGACGGGAGGCTTCGTCAACACTCCATTACCCCATGTCGTGGACTTTAGCATCACCCTGCCATCCTGCATCAGAGTGCCGAGATCTTTGCTCCGCCACCTCGGGACCGGCTTGGGGGATGGAACCTTGTCCTGCATCAAGCTCGGACCGCGTCATCAATACCGAACACATTAACCAGCTAAGTTGCCTTCATGCTCAAAGTTTTAAACTTTTAACTTATGTTCGGCTCGACCAAGCATTATACTTTTTTGGAAAAAAGTTGCTTGTAAAAATTTCCTTGTCCAAACTTTGTTTGTGATGCGCAAATTCAAATACCTCGTTTACTTGGGGGCTTCCTTCATGAAGCTTTTTCCTCTTGCATATGATTATACTTGTGCGGCTTCGTTCCTTGTTCGTGTATTACGCCACAATATGCACCATATTGACTTAAGCGATTTGCAAGCTGGGTTGCCTGGCTCCTGTGCTTACCCCTACGTTCCCGATTGTTCGGCTAGGGAGTAAAGGGAGCACCTCTGCGATTGTCACCTGAGCCAGACCTCAGACTGGGTGAAGCCGAAAGCTAGCGCTCTTATTGTTTTCAATCATGGTCGGCACACAATGGAACTCATGAGTACAAAAAATCTATTGCACAAAGTCTCATAGTAATAATGAGCACCGCAGAAAGGTATCGGTGGGGGTACTATTTTCTTCGAAGATGCTTCTTACACTTTGTTAGTAATATAGCATAAGTTCCCTGAGCGCGCTTTGTCTATTACAGCCTTATGGCCTGATTGCCTGGTTATCAGAAACACCATCGATATTCTCAACAGGTGGAGTACATAACACTTTTCGGCCCTTGCCGAAGAGGGAGAAGCCGACGGTCGGTTAAGACGCGTATAAAGTTCGGGTGAACATAGATATGATACAAGTACTTCGGTACATACAATCATTCTTTTACCCAAGTCACTTGGGGGCTCTTATGTTTATTTGAGCCGTTTTATAATAAGTGTTTTTCTTCTTAGTCGTTGCAAAGTTTTTATTATTATTTATCACTCCTTTTTTCGGCACAAGTGTGCGGTCACTAGCCGAGGAGCCTAATTTCTCTCTCAAAGCCGCTAGAGTTCAGTTTGCTAAACTGGCCTAGTAAGAAGTACTCCGCCTTCGGGATAGGAGGTTCAAGCCGTAGGCTGACCCGCTTGAAGTTTTGAGATAGGATGTGTCATGTTAAAGCACAGCAGAAGCACCTTTTTTTTCTAAAGTCCAATTTTTGGATTGGTAGCGAACACTTGATCTAGTTCGGACATTAACCTTTTGAATAAGTTTTTTGGCTTTTCGAGCCCATGGCACTTTTAAACTATTTGTGTGTTTTCAGCACAAGTCTCTTAGTGCAACGCCGAACACCTTTAGAGATTCGGCAAAAACATTCTCGGATATTGCTCTACATGCATCGGTTTCGAATTGTGTCTTCGGTCAATAGTTGGGTTGCCCGGCTCCTGCGCTTGCCTCCTACGTTCCGCTTTGTTTGGCTAAGTGTGCAAAGGGAGAACCACTGCGATTGTGCTCCCAGCTCACATGGTTAAGCACCTCAGTGGAGAAAGCCGAAAACTGACTGTCACAATAAGCAAAAACTGGTCAGCGATCCGATGACAGTGTTAAACAATGGGCCATTCATAACAATGGCCGAAGTGTTTACGACTTGACCTCGACTGTCGCCGAACACTACTGGGGGCTAGTAGCTGGCCTCCCAAACTAAATCCTCAATATTTTTCTCTTACATTAGAGCTGAGGTTTCATGATCATGCTTAGCATGACAATCCAAAGAAAGGAACCGATAGCGGGACTATTTTCTTTGGAAGACATTTCTTCTGTTAAACAGTAATATAACATATCTCTCCGCGTACCTTTGTTTATAAAACCGTATGGCCAGATTGCCTTGTTTGTTGTAAATCTTTGCCCTCATAAAGGCTTTATAAAGTAGGACAAACACTCCTCGGCTATTGGCCGAGGAGGTGGAAGCCGATGATCGGTCAACAAAGTTTTCTGCAATGCGGATCCGAGCATTAATGACGTACAGTACTTGGATACATATAGTCATTACACATAATTTGTGATTTTACTATGGATATCGATCCTTAATTCGGCCTCCCGTGCCCGCATTAAGGCTCGGGGGCTTCTGGGCTTCGGGCTTATTATTTACAAATATTAAAGGGGCACATCGATCACCTGATCTGGTGTTGCCACCCCACCAGTGTCTCGGGGGCTACTGCATTGCCTGTCCAATGTAGAAAATTTTAAGTGTAATACAGTCTTCGAGGAGATTTTGATCCTCAGGTTGGTCGGCCGCACCCAACCTGAGTCTTGAGGACTGAGCACGCCGCTTTTTGTGTCCCGAAGTATTATGCTGAGCTAGGACTTGATCCTCAGACTGATTTTGCAAATCAACCTGAGTCTCAGCAGCTACGGGGATCAGCGGTCTTATGTCATCCTTCATGGGCATCTCGGGTTTTAGACCGATACCCACCTTGAGGGCTACTGGCTATGTATCTCGGCAGAGAATAAATTGCACCAATCAAAAATATTGACAAAAATCGGCCCACATTCAGGGTGTTGCACCACCTCGGAAGCAGTCCGGCATAAAGCTCGGGCGCTAGTGGCTGGCTCCATAGAGGGCATTTTCGGTATTAAGCTCGGCTAAACTCCTTCAAACTTCTTTGAACCAAGGTGATTTACGACACCTCGGATACATAGTCCGGCATTGGAGCTCAGATACAGTCCGACGTTGGAGCTCGGATACATAGTCCGGCGTTAGAGCCGGGAAGCAGTCCAGCATTGGTGCTCGGCTGCAAAAGATACCTCGAATGTAGTCCGGCGTTGGAGCTCGAACGCAAGAGGACGTTGCCGCCCGGGAACAACTTCAAACCTGAGGTGTGGCATAAAAATAGCAAGGCATTGATAAAGGCCGGAAACTTAAAGGGGCTCCTCGGATACCCAACGTGTAAACTCGTCGAATGCATTTCGGCGATCCTCAAGATCAAAGATGAGAAGATTTGTTGAACCAGTTTTCAAGACCGACGACTGAAGATGAAGAACGGTTCGGAAGAATCGAGGAGCGTCCCTAAACTTCAAGACAGGTTCAGGGGGCTACTGATGGTGTCCTGGACTAGGGGGTACTCACCACGTCATCTCCCGATCTGTTAGATTGGGCCGAGGACCCCCATGGCCATATACTCATGGGCCAGTCCGAACAGCTGCCGCATACAAGGAAGATTCCACAAGACTTGGCGATCAAGACAAGGACTCCTCCCCCACCGGCGTAGTCAGCTAGGACTCTTGTTATCCTAGGCCTCTGGTGCATTATATAAACCGAGGCTAGGCTAGTCGATAGAGATATATAACAATCATACCATAGGCTAGCTTCTAGGGTTTAGCCTCTTTGATCTCGTGGTAGATCTACTCTTGTACTACCCATATCATCAATATTAATCAAGCAGGAGTAGGGTTTTACCTCCATCGAGAGGGCCCGAACCTGGGTAAAAACATCGTGTCCCTTGTCTCCTGTTACCATCCGCCCAGACGCATAGTTCGGGACCCCCTACCCAAGATCCGCCGGTTTTGACACCGACAGCAGCAAAGAGGGACCGTCCGGCCTGAACAAAGTCCTGGACAGACTGTGCCAAATTCATGGCACCCCCAAAAAACCTGCGAACCACACTCACAGAGAATGCTGGGTCTTTAAGCAGGCCGTAAAATTAAATGCCGAACACAAGGGAAGAGAAACACCAAGTGAAGACGAGGATGAGCCTCGCCAGCCAAACACTGGGGACAGAAAAAATTCCCACCAGAGGTAAAAACAGTAAACATGATCCACACGACTCACATACCCACGAGAAGGCGCGAACGGACGCTCAGAGACGCATACACTATAGAGCCCGTCGCCTCCAAACTTAACCACTGGTCGGCCTGCCCGATCACCTTCGATCACAGGGACTACCTGACTAGTATGCGGCACGGAGGATCAGCTGCCATGGTGCTCGACCCAATAATCAACGGAGACCATCTCACTCGCGTCCTCATGGACGGCGGCAGTAGTCTTAATCTAATATACCAGGACACTGTCCGCAGGATGGGGATAGACCCATCCAGAATCAGCCAAAGTAACACCACCTTTGAAGGGGTGATACCAGGCGTTGAAGCCCACTGCAGGGGCTCCCTCGTACTAGAGGTGACATTCGGTTCCCCAGGCAAATTCATAAGCGAAGAACTACTCTTCACCATCGCCCCCCTCCAAAGTGGTTATAATGCATTGCTCGGGAGAATGGCCTTCGCCTGCTTCAATGCAGTACCACACTACGCCTACCTTAAACTCAAGATGCCTGGTCCATGTGGCGTCATCACCGTCAATGGAAATACAAAGTGTTCCTTACGCACGGAAGAGTATGAGACGGCTCCAGCAGCCGGACTCTAAGCGGCCTCTAATACCAGAACGTAGGATTGGTCGTTAAGACCAGGGACACGGTTAGACGAGTCCGGCAGCCCAGATAAACCTGATCTGGGCGCCACACATGTAATCCCATAGAGGACACCAGGGGCTATAGATATCTAATAAAGCCCAACTCTTGGCTTGCCTTTATTAACAGGCCAATGTCTTGCACTTTTTCTATCCATTGGTGATAGCCAACTCTTCGCATGCTTCCATCATACTCTTCTACATGAGTTTTCCTTTTTATAGACACGATTCGTGCGACACCCTTCTAGGACACGGCACAGCGGAGACAAAGGCACAGACGTACAGAAGGGCCCCGCTCAAAGGTTTCTCTTTAGATTAAGCCCCTGTGTAAACCTTCTTTATTGTCTCTTGTTGCTTACACATCCCATGGGTACTACACCCACAGAGGATACTGCCGTTATTGGCATTTCGCCACGGCACACTAATGCACGTACCTGGAAATACAGGGTTCATAATAAAGGGCGTTGCTTAGCCCAGTATATGTTATAAAGTCCGAATACCTTCGGGAGTGTTCGGCGTCGCGAGTTTGGCCTTATATGCATCAGCTCCGAATCATGTCTTTGGTCAAATGTGGGTTTGCCCGGCTCCTGGGTTTGCGGCCTTATGTTTCGTTCTTATCGGCTAAGGCGGCCAAAGGAGAACTACTGCAATTGTGCCCTGGTTACTCCGGATGAGCACCTTAGTAGAGAAAGACAAAAACTGGCTGTCATGATATAGCGAGAGACTGATCAACCACTCGAAGACTTATCGGAATCTTTAGGGTTCCTCCGCATTAACGAAGGACCGTTTCCCGGTCATGTACACATGCGCCCGTATTCGGATGCACGCAAAAGTACAAGGGGCTACATAGTAGCCCCACCATTAAACTCCTATGGCTAAGTGAAAGTGTTAAAGCTATATAGTCCGGTTGCCTAGTTCGACGTGCGATCACCTCCTTAATGGACCAAGATGTTGGATGAAGTGTGATTACGCATATTTTTCACGAACACCCCTACATTGTATGCGTGGGGGCTGAAGCCAATGACTGCTAACTTTCAGATTACATATATACATAAAACGGCCACATAGGAGGCACAATAGCACTTTTGGGAGAAAAGTATAAACATAGCCTCATAATTACAATATAATTGTTTTTACAATAAAACAATTTGTCACTCGAACATGACATTCTTCGAGCACTGAGCCTCTATTAAACGAGCACCTTCTGTTACCTGCTCCAAGATGTGCTCGGCCGGATCCTGGCTTCCCGCCGGAGTCTGGGTCGCAATGATGGTGGCCTCCATATCTGTCCAATATGCCTTAACGCAAGCAAGAGCCATCCGTGCACCCTCTATGCATGCCGACCTTTTCAAGGCATCGATTCACGACACGGCACCAAGGAATTGTTGCACTAAACCAAAATAATTGTCCGGCTTCGGCCCCTTCGGCCATAGATGGTCTATTACATACCTCATTGCAAGACCGGACAACCTATGGAGCTCAGCCAGAGCAGCCATCCTCTCACTCAATGGCAACGGGCGCGTTGGAGCACTGAATTGCGACCAGAATAGCTTTTCCACTTCATTTTCTTTTTTATCCTCGAAAAACTTGGCCACATTAGCCATACTCTTTGCCAGATCCGCATACGCGTCTAAAGGGCTCCAGCATCGATCCAGAGGAGCGTACTTCGGATCTAAGAACTTCATCCACAATAAATAGGGGTTTCCAGCCGCGATTTCTCCGGCCTGTTGAAGCTCCTCCCGCGCATCCCTAATTTCGGAACGCGTCTCCTTGGCCGCATCAAGGGCCTTCTTCAGGTCAGCCGAATTAGCCTTATTCTCTTTTTCAAGGAGCTCATACCGGTCGGCGGCATTTTTCAGCTCCACAGCCATCTCGGCTATTTTGTCTTCGCTTCGGCGACGAGCAGCATGTTCGGCTCTCAGCTCTTCGGCCGCCTTTAGGGCAGCCGCATTGCTAGCCCGGGCTTGTTCCTTGGCCAGGGCAAGTTCCGCCCTCAGGGCTTCCACGGCAGCAGCTTCGTCTACAGTCCAAGCATATAACATTAACATTATGCTCCTCTTAGTTTTTCCTATAAGAAATAAGGAAAGCAGAGCACATACCTTGTGACTCGTTAAGCCGCTCGTTCACAAGTGTGATATCGGCACCAATAACTCCAATCTGTTGCCTCAGTTCGGCGACTTCAACGGACCGGTCGGCTGCCGGACCCTTAGCCACCTGTGCATAAACATAGTATGATCAATACTCAATGATGTGATCCTCCGTTAGCCGCCTTGGGCTGGCAACCAGAGTCTCAAGGGCTACTATCCATATGGAGCACACCTAGCGCATGCGCCACAATCAAGAATTACGTATTTCGTTACATACCTCAAAGCCTCCGAGAAGGCTCGTAAAAGCTTCATTCAACCCGCTCGTGGCGGATGAAATCTTCTCAAGCACCATGCTCATTAATGAATGGTGATCCTCCGAGAGAGTAGCTCGCTCCAGAAGGCCCGTCAGCGTATCCGGCCGGTCACCGAACTGTGCTGGACCGTTCTTAACGCCCCCCGTGGGAGCCGAACGCTCTGGGCTCAGGGCGGACGAAGTACTAGCTTCTGGCCTCGGCAAATCTGGACTCCTCCGTGATGACACCTCGGGGTCGCCCGCCCCATGAGGCAGAGAGGTTGGTGGGGTTTCACTCTCCATCATCTCCGGAAGGAGATCCCCCAAAGATGAACTCTGTCGAGAAGAGCTGTCAGCCGGACTGCAAAGAATGGATCCCGGTTACTGTTCTCAGAGGAGGAAGCACTAGCTTTGTATTTACGATTAACTTACAGCTCGGCTGAGGGCTGGCCCATTTGCGGGCATGGTGCGGTAAAGACGCCCTTCGGGGCAGGGCCCCCTGGTGAAGTTTTCTTCCCTTCTTTGGGAACCTCCGTCTCCAAGTCTTCGGAGGCGGCCCTCTTCTTCCCGCGAGGGGAGGAGACCTTAGACTCTCCTCCCCGACTATCCTCCTTTGTGGAGGTAGCAATTCCCCCGGTTTGGATGTGCAATGTGTGAAGTTCTACTTCTCTGTTCTTCCTTTCATCTTTCCCCGAAGGCACTTTACTTAGCACATGACCAAGCATCTTGGCTATGGCGGGACTAGGCGAGCCTTCGGGAAGTGGCACCGGACACCTGATTCTCTCTGCCTTGCTGAGCCATTCCTGGCCACGGAGGATTTTCAGAATAATGTTATGATAAATATAAGCGAAGTGTTCGGTTTCTGGGTTACTTACTTGGGTATCTGGGTGGTTGCAGCTCAGGCCCGCATCCTCGATGGTGTCCGGATACTTTACTTGTGGTCCGAAGAATAACTTACACATCCCTTCGAGCATCATGCCGAAGAAGTGCAGAACAGTCTGCGGACCTTCCGGATTGAACTCCCACATCCGGAGAGGCCGGCGTTTGCACGGCAACATCCGTCGGACTAGCATTACCTGAATTATGCTAACAAGGCTAATGTCCCTCTCAAGAAGCTCCCGGATGCGGCTCTGCAAGGTTGGTACATCATTAGCAGGCCCCCAATCCCATCCTACATTGGCCGATGATGCCAGTTGAGGCGGAGGGCCCAAACGGAAGTCGGGGGCAGCCACCCACTTTGTGCCTCTGGGAGCCGTGAAGTAAAACCACCTCCACTGCCATAGATCGGACACCTCTGGGAAGGAGCCCTCTGACCATGGGATGTCGGCTTTCCTGCTTATTACAGCACCTCCGCACTCCGCGTGTCGCCCCTCAATCATCTTCGGCTTCACATTGAAGGTCTTGAGCCATAAGCCTAAGTGCGGGGTGACCTGGAGAAAAGCTTCGCACACAATGATGAACGACAAGATGTGAAGGATGGCGTCCGGAGCTAGATCATGAAAATCTAGCCCGTAATAGAACATGAGCCCTCTCACAAAGGGATCAAGGGTGAAGCCTAAGCCGCGGAGGAAGTGAGAAACAAATACGACGCTCTCGTTGGGCTTGGGAGTAGGGATTACCTGTCCTGGAGCAGGAAGCCTGTGCTTGATGTCGGCGGTCAGATATCTGACCCCCCTAAGCTTCGCAATGTCCTCCTCTGTGACCGAGGAGGCCATCCACCGGCCGTGAAGGTTGGATCCGAACATGATTGAAGATCCAAAGTGCTTGAGCTTGGGCTTCGGGTGTTAGAACTCAACATGCGAAAAGGAGCAAACATGGTAGAAGAGAGGGATAGGCCCCCACCCCTCTATAAAGGGGGTGAATATCAAGCGTCCTCAGCGTAACCACTCGGGGCTTACCTAAAAACACGGAGTCATACCAACAGGCGTTGTGGGGTTGCACGCGCCCGTATTGATGGAAGATCCCGCGATAAGAGGAACATGATCTCTGTTCTAGCAAGGCGTGCCAATGAAACCGCCTCGCAATGTGTATCGAGGTAGGCTGAGAAAAACCGGTCCATGCGGGACCGAGCCACGGCGTAAGGGCACACCATAAAAAAATTTGTTGTCAGCAGATCAGATATGTGAAGTGTTATGCTCTCTACGGTGGTGTGCGGAAATTATCTCGCAGAGCCGGACACAATCCTTAATCTACTTTGGAGTATTTGGAGATAGAACCTGCCTTGCAATACCGAAGACAATCTACGCGCCGGACTCATCGTCATTGAAGCCTGGTTCAGGGGCTACTAAGGGAGTCCTGGATTAGGGGGTATCCGGACAGCCGGACTATATACTTTGGCTGGACTGATGGACCGTGAAGATACAAGACTCAAGACTTTGTCCCATGTCCGGATGGGACTCTCCTTTGCGTGGAAGACAAGCTTGGCGATCCGGATATTAGATCTCCTTCTTTGTAACCGACTCTGTGTAAACCCTAGCCCCCTCCGGTGTCTATATAAACCGGAGGGTTTGGTCCGTATAGGGACGATCATAATCATCATAGGCTAGCTTCTAGGGTTTAGCCTCTATGATCTCGTGGTAGATCAACTCTTGTAATACTCATATCATCAAGATCAATCAAGCAGGAAATAGGGTTTTACCTCCATCGAGAGGGCCCGAACCTGGGTAAAACATCGTGTCCTTTGCCTCCTATTACCATTATCCTTAGACGCAAAGATCGGGACCCCCTACCCGAGATCCGCCGGTTTTAACACCAACACATGTGCATTTAGTTCAAATTTGAATTATGCACATAAATGCATTGAAAACTCAACTAATGCATAAAAATGTCCAAACGAACTCCAAAAAATCCAAAAAAAATAACACAACACTCATGTTGTACTATGTTGACACTAGAAAATTTTTGAAAGCAATACAAGGCAGCGGCTATCATTTCATCCCCAAAGGTAGGACGCCCCCTACCAAAACCATCAGGCTTGTTGTGAGAAGCTCTGGTTTGTGAGAAGCATATCCCCAAACCCTCCTTCATGCTGCTCGACCTCGTCTATCCAGGCAGGTAATCCACACCAGACCCCCATCCTCCTCCTCCTTCCACATCCCACATGCCCCTACCACCGATGCGACACCTTCCACCAAAATCACCGACCCCTCCACCAAATAAGCGCCGACCTAATCCATGGTGCATGCAGTAGAGCCAGGAGCTCAAGGAGCATTTGGAAGCAAAGAAGCAAATCGCGGCCGCACGCACGGATGAGGTCGCGATGGCTACCATTCGTGCCGACCCCCAGATCTTGGTGGAGCACCTTGCAATTTTCTAGCTATGCCGGTTAAGCATGCTCGGTTTACCCGTTGCGTGTGCTGCTCCTGCCTTTCCTTAACAAATTCTAGTGAATTGTGCTATCTAATTTTACCATGCAATCTGTTGCTCCTGTGTATATGTTCTATATGTTGTGCAGTGTGGTGCTCACTTATTAACTGTTTGGTTAATTAGTTGTTGTCTTCAGTTAAATATTTGGTTCAATTCTGCAAATGTGATGTTCAATTCTTCAGGCTGCAATTTTGTATTGTCTTCCATGTGAGAAATAAATCGAATTTACCTTTACAAAATACATGAGAAATGAATACAATTGCTATATTTCCAAGTTGTCAAGCATGCTTGGGTTGGTTATACGTTGTGCAATGTGGTGCTTAGTTAACGTTTGGTTCATTTGTGTTGTGGTGTTTAGTTAACTATTTGGTTCAATTATGGAATGCGATGTTCAATAATTATGGGTGCATTCTGTTATTGTATACCATGTGAGAAGTAAATCGAATTTGGTTCTACTAAATACACGAGAAACAAATACAATTGCTATATTTCCAAGTTGTTAAGCATGCTTGGTTTGGTTACCTATCTGATCTTCTATTAGGAGTATGTTATATTGTGTAATGTGGTGCTCAGTTAATGTTTGGTTCATTTGTTGTGGTGTTTAGTTAACTGCTTGGTTCAATTTTGCAATGCGATGTCCAATTGTCGTGGGTAGAAATTTGTATTGTTGTGCATGTGAGGAATAAATCGAATTTGGCTGCACTTAATACATGAGAAAAATATACCAGTGCTATATTTCCTAGTTCTTAATCACGCTTGGTTTGGATAAATGGGTTTTCCATGTGGCTTGAATTAATCCGATGAATCTGCAATGTGTTTATTTTTCATCAACATATTTTACTGATAGCATGCGAACCTTTACTTAACCAGATGACTAAGTACCTTATGTGTTGCAGGGAAACAATGGGAAGCATTGAGGTTTACAATCGAGGTTAGCACGTGCCTGGTCCATTGTCTAATACACATTATTGTGCAATTGCAAGAACCATTCTGATATTTAGGTTTTTAACAATTTGGTCTTGCACATATAGGTCCTGCTGTCAGAGGTTTTGACCCACTGTTCGACCCTTTTTGCATATGGGGAAATGAGTTGTCCATGAATATCAATCAAGTCAAGAAACTCAGAAAGATTGTTAGGATAAAGAAATTAGCGACAGAAAACAACAAGATCTTTGTCTGCACAATGAAAAAGACATCAGTTCACTACAAGATGGTACTAACTATTATACCTTCCCTTTTTTATTCCGTTGCCCCATTTCTAATATAGAGAGGATATTTATGCACATCCTTATTTTCATGCCTTTCCAAAGCAGTTCACTGATGATTACCTCTCAAACCACCTCTATGGTCAGGAGGCGAGGAAGGTTTTCATACAACACCCACGGTTCAATATTGAAGTGTTCCTTAAGAGGACGAAGGATGGACGGTCAATCATCCACAGGCAGTGGCCTAAAGTTGCAAAGACCTTCTATGATGCTAATTTCGAAAGGTTCTAGATGTTGCATGTGAAACTTGGTGCTGGTGCAGTTGTGTAATGGGGTAGCTGAGTGCTGAAGCTATATCATGTTGTACTCTGATGTATTTCAATTATGAAATCCTGCTTCCTTAATATGGGAATGAAATATATTATGTGTTTAATATGAATGTCAATTAGATTAATAAATGGATTATTAATAATAGGGCAATTAGCCTGCTAATTGGTTATTGCTATTGCAAATGGTTCTTGAGAAAATACCGTGGACAATGACCTAAGGCAACGCACATAGTTTTCAGGAATAAACCGTGTTGGATCGATGAACAATCACACATGACATTCTCTTCAAAACTGTTTGCATTAGGCCACCTTGCGCAAATGTTTACCACATAAAAACTGTGTGTGATGGACAACCTTTGCCACACACTTTCTTCTATGCACTATGTGTGATGCATTCAATAATGCAAACGATAAAATTGTTAATATTGTGTCCGATGGCAACGCTATCACAAATGATTTAATGGGGAAAATTGTGTGTGATGTACGTGTGAACGGAAATGTTTTCCTTGGAGCGACTGTGTGGGATGTATATATGTATGGAAACATTTAGTGGGGACTGACTGTGTGGGATGTACTTACGACTGGAAACGATTTCGCATGTATAATTGTATTTTTTAGCACTACTATACGTATAACCGTATTTGCTCGCTCACCGGTCGCACACGACCTCATTTTGCCGAGCGTGTGTGCCAGGAGGGCATATCCCTGAGGGTTTCTGGGTCGTGTGGGAAGGACCCCCCTATCACCCACACTCACTTGGCGATGGTTCCAAATGCCGTCGCGGAAAGGGGTTAAAAATTGTTTATATAGCACATCGATGTACTAGTGTATGGCAAATTATTCACAACTGAAAGAACTCCTGCTAGTAAAAAGGCAAATTCTGTTGAAGAAATTAATACTTTGAGTGATAAAGTGGATGCGATTATGAAAATGGTTGCTAGTAAGAGTGCTCATATTAATCCTAATGATGTGCGATTGTCTACTTTGATTGAGCAAAATAATGATCCCGAAGATGTGAATTTTGTCTCGTGAAACAACTCCAATAGTAATGCTTATAGAGGTAATTTTAATCCTAGTCCGTTTCCTAGAAATTGCTCTAACAATTATGGAAATTCCTATGGTAATTCTTATAATAATAATAGGATGCATCTGATCTTGAAATTACTATTAAATAATTTACTGGTTCTCAAAATATTTTCAATACTATTATAGGGGAAACATTGAGAAAGTTGATATGTCTAGGAGCATGGATAGAATTGTTCATGATGTGGAAAATATCAAATCTTAAGTTTTGCCACCTAAACTTGATATAAATGAGTCCATTAAATCTATCTATGTCTCCATTAATGAAAGTAAATAAGGAACCTCTAGATTGAGGGCTAAGCGAGAATTTGTAGAAAAAGCGATTCCGCCTGGTTTTTATAGTAATCATGATGGAGATATTAAAATGATTGTTGTCTCATCCATTGAATCTTTGTTTAGTGACCTAAAAGTTGATGAAAAAGGGACTGAAGATGAGTCAACTTTAGCTAGAAGGCATCCCCATTGTTCGATGGGTGATAATCTTAATGAAAATTTTGATAAAAGTGGGTTTGGAGAGGTCAAGGCTTTGAATAGTGATGTGCCCACTACTTTGGGTCTGGAGGATTTTAATTATGATAGTTGTTCTTTAATTTATTGTATTTCCTTGTTGCAATCCATGATAAATTCTCCCAATTCTTATGAACAAAATAAGGCTTTTACTAAACATATTGTAGAAGCTATGATGAAAGCTTTAGAAGAAAAGCTAAATTGGAGGTTTCAATACCTAGTAAATTATATGATGAATGGGAACCTTCTATTAAAATAAAGAGAAAAAATTATGAGTGCAATGCTTTACGTAATTTTGGTGCTAGCGTTTCCAATATACCAAATATTTATGTGATGTGCTAGGCCTTCATGATTTGGATGAATGTTCTCTGAATTTGCACTTAGCGGATTCCACTATTAAGAAACCTTTATGTAGAATAAAATATGTCCTTATTCTTGCAAATAGAAATTATGTGCCTGTTGATTTCATTGTGCTTGATATTCATTGCAATACGTGGTAGGCCTTTCCTACGTACCATAGCTGTTATTATTGATATGAAAGAAGGTAATATAAGATTTCAATTTCCATTAAAGAAAGGATGACAACACTTGAAACAATGCATTATGCCTAGCTAAGGGCGTAACACAATAGCACTTGTTGGGAGGCAACCCAATAGTTATCTTTATTTTTCTTTCTTATTTTCTAAACTTTTTTGCACACACAATTATGCTACTGTTATGGTTGTGTTTTTGTGTTTAAATTAGTGTTTGTGCCAACTAAAGCCTTTGGGATGATTTGGTTGATAGTTGATTTGATTATGTGAGAAAACAGAAACTTTTGCGTCCAGTAGTAGAATTGCTTAGATTCACTCTAACATGTTAAAATTCTGAGAGTTTATACAAGATTTAGATACAAATTTCCCATGTTGTCCTAATTTTTCAGCATTTTTGGAGTTACAAAAGTGTTGTGCTGAGCCAGATCATTATAGACTATTCTGTTTTTGATAGATTTTGTTTTCATTGCATTGTTTGCTTGGTTTAATGAATTATGAATTGTATCTCGGGGTATAAGTCATGGTGAAGTTCGAATACATTAGGTATTATGAAATAATAAAATATGAATGGGTTTACAACAGTACCTAAAGTTTATGATTTGCTTGTTATACTAACGGATTGCACGAGTTTTCTGTTGAGTTTTGTGTGCTAAAGTTTTCATGTTTTGAGTGAGATCACGATGGATGAAGGAATAAGGAGTGGCAAGATCCTAAGATTGGGGATGACCAAGGCACCCCAGGGTAATATTCAAGGACAGCCAAGACTCTAAGCTTGGGGATGCCCGGATGGCATCCCCTTTGTCTTCTGCCAACCATCAGTAAATTACTTGGAGCTATATTTTTATTCATCACATGATCATGCTTTTAAATAGCTTCTGCTACCTCCGCTATTGCGTCCACAATAGCGGTAGCGTAACCCTGCCGCTATTAGTTTAAGGTTGCGTTAGAAAATAACGTTTTGTCATGATGCAGGCGCAATATCACTTGTTAGACCGCTATATCGTCCGCTATCCGCAATATCGCCCGCTATATAAGTCCTTGTTATTGTGTTGTGTAATTTATTTTGGTAAATGTGTCTTGCTTGCATGGTTGCATGACCAAATATTGTTCAATTATAGTTTATATTCTTACATAAATGATGATTTCTCAAACTAAGTGGCATATTTTTTTCAATGGCCTAGAAATATACACAACAATCTCAAATTTATGAGTATTTTTTTAAAATTGGCTATGTGGACATAGCGCCCGCAATATCGCCCGCTATCCGCATTTCGCTACATGGACCCTAATCCGCAACCAGTCCGCTATCCGCTATTTAAAAGCTTGCACATGATATGAGTTTTGCTTGGAGCGTCGTGTATTATATGAGTCTTTTCTTTGTTTGCTTTTTAGTTTTCCACAATCATCTTTGATGGACACACCTCTTTGAGAGGCACACACATTATTTATGATTGGTTAGAATACTCTATGTCCTTCACTTATATCTTTTGAGCTAGGCAGTTGCTCTAGTACTTCACTTATATCTTTTAGAGCACGGTGGTGGTTATATTTTAAAGAAATAGTTGCACTCTCATGCTATCATTTTGAGAGTTTGATAATAGTAATGGAATATGCCCAAGTTATGAATTGGTCCTAATATGGTAGGTCTTCAAGACGGATATAATAAAAACTTTCATGTAGATTACAGAATATGATACGTTTGATTCCTTGCAATAGTTTTGTGATATAAAGATGGTAATATGTGGGAGTGATACGTCTCCAATGTATCTATAATTTTTGATTGTTTCATGCTATTATATTACTCCTATTTGATGTTTATGGGCTTTATTTTACACATTTATATCATTTTTGGGACTAACCTACTAACCGGAGGCCCAGCCCGTATTGCTGTTTTTTTGCCTATTTCAGTATTTCGAAGAAAAGAAATATCAAACGGAGTCCAAACGGAATGAAACCTTCGGGAGCATGATTTTTTGGAACAAACGTGATCCAGGGGACTTGGAGTGCAAGTCGAGAAGCAGCCGAGGCGGCCACGACAGGGTAGGGCGCGCCCACCCCTACAGGGCGCGCCCCCTGTCTCGTGGGCCCCTTGGGCGGCCACCGATGTACTTCTTCCTCCTATATATGCTTATGTACCCTGAAAACATCCAGGGAGCCAACGAAACACAATTTCCACCACCGTAACCTTCTGTATCCGCGAGATCCCATCTTGGAGGCTTCGCCGGGGCTCCGCCAGAGGGGGAATCGACCATGGAGGGCTTCTACATTAACACCATAGCCCCTCTCATGAGTTGTGACTAGTTTACCACAGACCTTCGGGTCCATAGTTATTAGCTAGATGGCTTCTTCTCTCTTTTTGGATCTCAATACAATGTTCTCCCCCTCTCTTGTGGAGATCTATTCGATGTAAACTCTTTTTGCGGTGTGTTTGTCGAGATCCGATGAATTGTGGGTTTATGATCAAGTTTATCTATGAGAAATATTTGAATCTCCTCTGAATTCTTTTATGTATAATTGAGTTATATTTTCAAGTCTCTTCGAATTATCAGTTTGGTTTGGCCTACTAGATTGACCTTTCTTTCCATGGGAGAAGTGCTTAGCTTTGGGTTCAATCTTTTGGTGTCCTTACCCAGTGACAGAAAGGGTTGCAAGGCACGTATTGTATTGTTGCCATCAAGGATAAAAAGTTGGGGTTTATATCATATTGCATGAGTGTACCCCTCTACATCATGTCATCTTGCTTAAGGCGTTACTCTGTTCTTATGAACTTAATACTCTAGATGCAGGCAGGAGATGGTCGATGTGTGGAGTAATAGTAGTAGATGCAGGCAGGAGTCGGTCTACTTGTTGTGGATGTGATGCCTATATACATGATCATGCCTAGATAATCTCATAATTATTCGCTTTTCTATCAATTGCTCGACAGTAATTTGTTCACCCACCGTAATACTTATGCTATCTTGAGTGAAGCCTCTAGTGAAACCTATGGCCCCTGGGTCTATCTCTTATCATATTTGCTTCCAATCTACTTTTATTTGCATCTTTACTTTTTGCATCTATATTATAAAATACCAAAAATATATTTATCTTATCATACTATCTCTATCAGATCTCACTTTCGCAAGTGGCCGTGAAGGGATTGAAAACCCCTTTATTGCATTGGTTGAGAGGTCTTTGTTTGTTTGTGTAGGTGCGTAGGACTTTTGAGGAGCCTCCTACTGGATTGATACCTTGGTTCTCAAAAACTGAGGGAAATACTTACGCTACTATTGTTGCATCACCCTTTCCTCTTCAAGGAAAACCAACGCAAGCTCAAGACATAGCAAGAAGGATTTCTAGCGCCGTTGCCGGGGAGGTCTTCGCTCAAGTCAAGACATACCAAGTACCCGTCACAAACTCATCTCCCTCGCATTTACATTATTTGCCATTTGCCTCTCGTTTTCCTCTCCCCCACTTCACCCTTGCCATTTTATTTGCCCTCTCTTCCTCTCTTTTCGCTTTCCCTTTTCCATTTGCTCGTGTGTTAGATCGGTTACCTTGACGTTATGGCTAGTCCTCCTATCCTTGTTATCACTCCCGAACATGAAATTCTTAATTTTAAGAAACGGAGGGAGAAAATTTAAAAGATGCTTGGCATAGAATTTGCAATGCTCAAAATAGATCTACTAGGAAGCTTTCTACTTCGGTTCTTCTCCGCAATTTTTATGTAGGCATCACTCCTTGGAATAGATGTGTTCTTGATACTGTTGCCGGAGGTGATTTCTTGAGTAGCCATACGTTTGATGCTTATGGAACTGTTTTAACTTTAGAACACGTTATGCAACGGCTTGATATTATTGAAAATAAAATTGCCACTGTTGAGTTGATTGAAAATTTGGATAAAAAGATCCATAATCACATTACCCAATATGGATCTAGGGTTGGAGTTACTTTGAAAAATCTTAAAGAGAAAGAACCTATAGTTAATGAAAAAATAGATCTAGATTCTGAAAGAATCGGTAAACTTGAGGATATCATTACCAACTTAGGTTCCGCATTTTCTTCCATGAAAAACACTCCAAAACCACCTACCAAAACCACCAAGTTTATTTATGTTCCTAAAAATAAGGGTGAATCTTCTAGTAAGGGAGACTCGGATCTCAAATCCATAAGTGTTCACCCCAATTGTCTCTCTATCGTTAAGGAACCTTTTGCTACAAATGAATTTCTTGAATTTTGACTCAAAGGTTTAATCATTGCCAAAAAGGGAGAAACCCCTAAAGATTATAAGTGCTCTATTGAGGAATTGAGTGCCAAAGATGGCACTACTTAGATCGATCTTCGCTTTTATGCCTAGCTAGGGGCGTTAAACGATAGCGCTAGTTGGGAGGCAACCCGATTTTATTTGTGTTTTTTGTTTTTGTTACTGTTTAGTAATAAATATTGCATCTACTTCCTGTTTATATGTGTTTTTACCTTTTAATTAGTGTTGGTGCCAAGTAGAACCTATAGGATAACCTATGATGATAGTTGATTTGATCCTGCTGAAAAACAGAAACTTTGTGCGCACGAATTTAGTTTTGTTAAATCACACAAACGTGCTTTTCCGTTGATTCGTTTTGCTTGTGATCAATAGATAAGTTTTCCAGGACTTCCTATTTTAGTAGGAGTTTAAGAGTTCCAGAAGTTTGCGTTAGTTACAGATTGCTACAAACTGTTCTGTTTTTGACAGATTCTGTTTTTCGTGTGTTGTTTGCTTATTTTGATGCATCTATGGCTAGTAAAATAGTTTATAAACCATAGAGAAGTTGGAATACAGTAGGTTTAACACCAAAATAAATAAAGAATGAGTTCATTATAGTACCTTATGTGGTGGTTTTGTTTTCTTTCACTAACGGAGCTTATAAGATTTCTTGTTGAGTTTTGTGTTGTGAAGTTTTCAAGTTTTGGGTAAAGCTTTTATGGACTATGGAATAAGGAGTGGAAAGAGCCTAAGCTTGGGGATGACCATGGCATCCCAAGGTATTCAAGGATAGCCAAAAGCCTAAGCTTGGGGATACCCCGGGAAGGCATCCCCTCTTTCGTCTTCGTTCATTGGTAACTTTACTTGGATCTTTATTTTTATTCACCACATGATATGTGTTTTTCTTGGAGCGTCGTGTATTATATTAGTTTTTGCTTTTTATTTTACCACAATCATCCTTGCTGTACACATCTTTTGGGAGAAGCCTACTTGATTAGAATTTGCTAGAATACTCTATGTGCTTCACTTATATCTTTTGAGCTTGATAGTTTTTGCTCTAGTGCTTCACTTATATCTTTTAGAGCACATCGGTGGATTAATTTTGAAGAAATTGCTAGTCTCTCATGCTTCACTTATATTATTTTAAGATTTTTTTAGAACAGCATGGTATTTGCTTTGGTTACAAATTTGGTCCTAGAATGATGAGCATCCAAGTTGGGTATAATAAAAACTTTCATAGAAAGTGAATTGGATGCTATGATCAATTTGATGCTTGATAATTGTTTTGAGATATGGAGGCAGTGTTATTAAAGTCATGGTAGTTGAGGTGATTATGAAAAATACTTGTGTTGAGGTTTGTGATTCCCGTAGCATGCACATATGGTGAACCGCTTTGTGATGAAGTTGGAGCACAATTTTATTTATTGATTGTCTTCCTTATGAGCGGCGGTCGGGGACGAGCGACGGTCTTTTCCTACCAATCTACCCCCCTAGGAGCATGCACGTAGTACTTTGTTTTTGATGACTTCTAGATTTTTGCAATAAGTATATGAGTTCTTTTGACTAATGTTGAGTCCATGTATTATAAGCACTCTCACCCTTCCACCATTGATAGCCTCTCTTGTGCCGCGCAACTTTCGCCGGTACCATACACCCACCATATACCTTCCTCAAAACAGCCACCATACCTACCTATTATGTCATTTCCATAGCCATTCCGAGATATATTGCCATGCAACTTTCCACCGTTCTGTTCATATGACACACATTACTTTTGTCATATTGCTCTTTGCATGATCATGTAGTTGATATCGTATTTGTGGCAAGTCCACCTTCATAATTTTCATACATGTCGCTCTTGATTCATTGCATATCCCGGTACACCGCCGGAGGCATTCATATAGAGTCATATCTTGTTCTAGTTTTGAGTTGTAAATCCATAAAAGTGTGATGATCTTCATTATTAGAGCATTGTCCTAGTGAGGAAAGGATGATGGAGACTATGATTCCCCAACAAGTCGGGATGAGACTTCGGACTTTACAAAAAGAAAAAAGGAAAAAAAAAAGAGAAAGGCCAAAAAGAAAAAAAATAAAGGCCAAAGAAAAAAAGAAAAGAAAAAAATAAAAAAATAAAAAAAATAAAATGAGAGAAAAAGAGAGAAGGGACAATGCTACTATCTCTTTTTCCACACTTGTGCTTCAAAGTAGCACCATGATCTTCATGATAGAGAGTCTCATATGTTGTAACTTTCATATACTAGTGAGAATTTTTCATTATAGAACTTGGCTTGTATATTCCAATGATGGGTTTCCTAAAATTGCCCTAGGTCTTCATGAGCAAGCAAGTTGGATGCACACCCACTTAGTTTCTTTTGTTGAGATTTCATATATTTATAGCTCTAGTGCATCCGTTGCATGGCAATCCCTACTCACTCACATTGATATCTATTAATGGGCATCTCCATAGCCCATTGATATGCCTAGTTGATGTGAGTCTATCTTCTCCTTTTTGTCTTCTCCACAACCACTATTCTACTCCACATATAGTGCTATGTCCATGGCTCACGCTCATGTATTGTGTGAAAGTTGAAAAGTTTGAGATTATTAAAGTATGAAACAATTGCTTGGCTTGTCATCGGGGTTGTGCATGATTAAATACTTTGTGTGATGAAGATAGAGCAACAGCCAGACTATATGATTTTGTAGGGATAACTTTCTTTGGCCATATTATTTTGAGAAGACATGATTACTTTGATTAGTATGCTTGAACTATCACTATTTTTATGTCAATATGAACTTTTATTTTTAATCATTTGCTTCTGAACATTCATGCCCCAATGAAAATTACATTGAGAATTATGCTAGGGTCGCATTCCACATCAAAAATTCTGTTTTTATCATTTACCTACTCGAGGATGAGCAGGAATTAAGCTTGGGGATTCTTGATACGTCTCCAACGCATCTATAATTTTTGATTGTTTCATGCTATTATATTACCCCTTTTGGATGTTTATGGGCTTTATTTTACACATTTATATCATTTTTGGGACTAACCTACTAACCGGAGGCCCAGCCCGTATTACTGTTTTTTTGCATATTTCGGTATTTCGAAGAAAAGGAATATCAAACGGAGTCCAAACAGAATGAAACCTTCGGGAGCGTGATTTTTGGAACAAACGTGATCCAGGGTACTTGGAGTGCAAGTCAAGAAGCAGCCGAGGCGGCCACGAGAAGGTAGGGAGCGCCCACCCCTATAGGGCGCCCCCTGTCTCATGGACCCCTCGGACGGCCACCGACGTACTTCTTCCTCCTATATAAGCCTACGTACCCCGAAAACATCCAGGGAGCCAACGAAACAGAATTTCCACCACCGTAACCTTCTGTATCCGTGAGATCCCATCTTGGAGCCTTCGCCAGCGCTCCGCCGGAGGGGGAATCGACCATGGAGGGCTTCTACATCAACACCATAGCCCCTCCGATGAGTTGTGAGTAGTTTACCACAGACCTTCGGGTCCATAGTTATTAGCTAGATGGCTTCTTCTCTCTTTTTGGATCTCAATACAATGTTCTTCCACTCTCTTGTGGAGATATATTCGATGTAAACTCTTTTTGCGGTGTGTTTGTCGAGATCCGATGAATTGTGGGTTTATGATCAAGTTTATCTATGAGAAATATTTGAATCTCCTCTGAATTATTTTATGTATGATTGAGTTATCTTTGCAAGTCTCTTCGAATTATCAGTTTGGTTTGGCCTACTAGATTGATCTTTCTTGCCATGGGAGAAGTGCTTAGCTTTGGGTTCAATCTTGCGGTTTCCTTACCCAGTGACAGAAAGGGTTGCAAGGCACGTATTGTATTGTTGCCATCGAGGATAAAAAGTTGGGGTTTATATCATATTGCATGAGTTTATCCCTCTACATCATGTCATCTTGCTTAAGACGTTACTCTGTTCTTATGAACTTAATACTCTAGATGCAGGCTGGAGTCGGTCGATGTGTGGAGTAATAGTAGTAGATGCAGGCAGGAGTCAGTCTACTTGTTGCGGACGTGATGCCTATATACATGATGATACCTAGATAATCTCATTATTATTCTCTTTTCTATCAATTGCTCGATAGTAATTTGTTGACCCACCGTAATACTTATGCTATCTTGAGAGAAGCCTCTAGTGAAACCTATGGCCCCCGGGTCTATCTCTTATCATATTTGCTAACAATCTACTTTTATTTGCATCTTTACTTTTTGCATCTATATTAAAAAATACCAAAAATATATTTATCTTATCATACTATCTCTATCAAATCTCACTTTCGCAAGTGGCCGTGAAGGGATTGACAACCCCTTTATTGTGTTGGTTGCGAGTTCTTTGTTTGTTTGTGTAGGTGCGTGGGACTTTTGAGGAGCCTCCTACTGGATTGATACCTTGGTTCTCAAAAACTGAGGGAAATACTTACGCTACTATGGCTGCATCACCCTTTCCTCTTCAAGGAAAACCAACGCAATCTCAAGACGTAGCAGGGAGGTACTAGTGAATTACTATGGTTTAGTAAGAATATTGATGTTAAGGTTTGTGATTCCTGAAGCATGCGCGTGTACTCTCTCGTTATGCTAAGAAGCTGGAGAGAGTGTCTTCCTTTGCGTGAAGGTCGGGGGCGAACGATGGTTAACTCCTACCAACCTCCCCCCTAGGGGCATGCGTAGTAGTACTTCGCTTCGATGGCTAATAAATTTTCGCAATAAGTATGTGAGTTCTTTATGACTAATGTGAGTCCGTGGATTATACACACCCTCACCTTTCCACCATTTGGTAGCCTCTTCGGTACCGTGCATTGCCATTTCTCACCTCGAGATTTTGAGCAAACTTCGCCGGTGCATCCAAACCCCGTGATATGATACACTCTATCACACCTAATCCTCCTTATATCTTCCTCAAAACAGCCACAATACCTACCTATTATGGCATTTCCATAGCCATTCCGAGATATATTGCCATGCAACTTCCACTGTTCCGTTGTTATGACACACATCATCATTGTCATATTGCTTTGGATGATCATATAGCTGACATAGTATTTGTGGCTCAGCCACTGTTCATCATTTTTTATATACATGTTACGCTAGATCATTGCACATCCTGGTACACCACCAGAGGCATTCATATAGAGTCATATTTTTTTCTACTATTGATTTGTAATTTTGAGTTGTGGGTAAATAGAAGTGTGATGGTTATCATTATTCATTATTCGAGCATTGTCCCAAGCGAGCAAATGAGAAAAATAAAAAAGGCCAAAACGAGCCTAGAAAAAAGAGGCCAAAAATATCCCAACAAAAAATGAGAGGAAAAGAGAGAAGGGGCAATGTTACTATCTTTTTCCGCACATGTGCTTCAAAGTAGCACCATGTTTTTCATATACAGAGTCTCCTATGTAGTCACTTTCATATAACTGATGGGAATTTTTCATTATAGAACTTGGCTTGTATATTCCGATGATGGGCTTCCTCAAATGCCAGAGATCTTCTAGAGCAAGCAAGTTGGATGTACACCCACTTAGTTTTCTTTTTGAGCTTTCATACACTTATAGCTCTTAGTGCATCTATTGCATGGTAGTCCCTACTCCTTGCATTGACATCAGTTGATGGGCATCTCCATAGCCCGTTGATTAGCCTCGTCGATGTGAGACTTTCTCCTTTTTTTCTCTTCTCCATATCATTTCTACCACCATAATCTATTCCACCCATAGTGCTATATCCATGGCTTGCGCTCATGTATTGTGTGGGGGTTAAAAATGTTGAAGCGTGTTAAAAGAGCATGAACCAATTGCTTGGCTGACACCAGGATAGTGCATGATTTATACTTTGTGTAGAAGATGGAGCATGACAAGGCTATATGGTTTTGTAGGGATAGCGTTCTTTAGCATTGATATTTTGAAAGGCATGATTGTTTATTGGTATGCTTGAGTATTGATGTCTTTATGTCAAATTATAGACTATTGCTTTGAATCATTCGTATCTAAATATTCATGCCATAAAAAGAAAGATTACATGATGTACATGTTAGGTAGCATTCCACATCAAAAAATTTGATTTTATCATTTACCTACTCACGCAAGAGCAGGAATTAGGCTTGGGGGTGCTTGTTACGTCTCCAACATATCTATAATTTTTGTTGTTCCATGCTATTATAGTATCAATCTTGGATGTTTTATATGTAGTTATATATCATTTTTTGTTACTAACCTATTAACTTAGTGCCAAGTGGCAGTTGCTATTCTTTGCCTGTTTTTGGTTTTCCAAGAAATTATTACCAAATGAAGTCCAAATGCCACAAAACTTTTTGACGATTTTTTCTGGACAAGAGAGTCCCTAGAAGGTTCGGGAGGATACCAAACGTGCAACGAGTAGGCGGCAAGGCACCTCTAGGTGCGCCAAAGTACCTTGTGGGCCCCTCATGGCTCCGTCTGACCTAATTCCACCTCCATAAATTGTCTAAAATCGGGAAACCAATAGAGAGGCACCCAAAATACTTTTTCCTCTGCCGCAAGTTTCTCTTCTTCGAAGATCACATTTGGAGGCCTTTTCCGGTACTCTGTCGGAGGGGGGATCAATCACGGAGGGCCTCTACATCAATCTTGCTGCCCTTCCGATGATGTGTGAGTAGTTTACCATAGACCTACGGGTCCATAGCTAGTAGCTAGATGGCTTCTTCTCTCTCTTTGATCTTCAATACAAAGTTCTCCTCGATGTTCTTGGAGATCTATTAGATATAACCTTATTTTGCGGCGTGTTTGTTGGGGTCTGATGAATTGTGGGTTTATGATTAGATTATCTATGAATATTATTTGAGTCTTCTCTAAACTCTTTTATGCATGATTATTATACCTTTGTACTTCTCTGCAATCTATTTGTTTGGTTTGGCCAATTAGATTGATTTATCTTGTAATGGGAGAGGTCCTTTGTAATGGGTTCAATCTTGCGGTGATCTATATCCCAGTGACCTAAAGGGACAAGACACATACTTGTATTGTTGCCATTAAGGATAAACGATGGGGTTTATTCATATTGCTTGAGTTTACTTTGTCTAGATCGTGTCATCTTGCTTAAGGTGTTACTCCATTCTTTATGAACTTAATACTGTAGATGCATCTGGATAGCGGTCGATGTGTGGAGTAATAGTAGTAGATGCAGGCAGGAGTTGGTCTACTTGTCTCGGACGTGATGTCTATATACATGATCATTGCCTTGCATATCATCATAATTATGCGCTTTTCTATCAATTGCCCAACAGTAATTTGTTTACCCATCGTATGCTTTGTTCGAGAGAGAAGCCTCTAGTGAAAACTATGGCCCCCGGATCTATATTTATCATATATTAAAATCAAAAAATACCTTTCTTCAATTTGTTTACCTTATTTTATTTTGTGTTTTTGTTTATCTATCTACCATTATCAAATTTGATCCTTGCAATTAACCGCCGAGTGGATTGACAACCCCCTTGATCATGTTGTGTGCAAGTATTTGTTGTTTTGTCTATAGGTGTTGTTCACCAGGTCTTGCATGGTTTTCCTACTGAATTGATAACCTTGGTTCTTAACTGAGGGAAATATTTATCTCTACTGTACTGCATCATCCTCTCCTCTTCGAGGAAATCTCAACGCAGATCACAAGTAGCAGGAGGTGTCCAGGACACGACTTGTGATACGTCTCCGTCGTATCTACACTGTTGCCCTTGTTTTGGACTCTAACTTGCATGATTTGAATGAAACTAACCCGGACTGACGCTGTTTTTAGCAGAGTTGCCATGGTGTTATCTTTGTGCAGAAACAAAAGTTCTCGGAATGACCTGAAACTCCACGGAGATTATTTTTGGAAAAAATAAAAAATACTGGTGAAAGAATCAAGGCTACAGAGCCCACACCCTGTCCACGAGGGAGGGGGCGCGTCCCCTGCCTTGTTGGCCCCCTGGATGTCCATCGACCTCAACTCCAACTCCATATATTTTCTTTCACGGAGAAAAAATCAGAGAGAAAGTTTCATCGCGTTTTATGATACAGAGCTGCCACCAAGCCCTAATCTCTCTTGGGAGGGCTGATCTGGAGTCCGTTCGGGGCTCCGGAGAGGGGGATTCGTTGCCGTCATCATCATTAACCATCCTCCATCACCAATTTCATGATGATCACCGCCGGACGTGAGTAATTCCATCGTAGGCTTGCTGGACGGTAATGGGTTGGATGAGATTTACCATGTAATCAAGTTAGTTTTGTTAGGGTTTGATCCCTAGTATCCACTATGTTCTGAGATTGATGTTGCTATGACTTTGCTATGCTTAATGCTTGTCACTAGGGCCCGAGTGCCATGATTTCATATATGAACCTATTATGTTTTCATGAATATATGTGAGTTCTTGATCCTATCTTGCAATTCTATAGTCACCTATTATGTGTTATGATCCGAAAACCCTGAAGTGACAATAATCGGGATACTTCTCGGTGATGACCGTAGTTTGAGGAGTTCATGTATTCACTATGTGTTAATGCTTTGGTCCGGTACTCTATTAAAAGGAGGCCTTAATATCACTTAGTTTCCACTAGGACCCCGCTGCCACGGGAGGGTAGGACAAAAGATGTCATGCAAGTTCTTTTCCATAAGCATGTATGACTATATTTAGAATACATGCCTATATTACATTGATGAACTGGAGCTAGTTCTGTGTCACCCTATGTTATAACTATTACATGAGGAAACGCATCCAATATAATTATCCATCAATGATCCATTGCCTACGAGCTTTCCATATATTGTGCTTCGCTTATTTACCTTACCATTGCTACTGTTACAACCATTACAAAACTGCTATCGTTACTTTTGCTACTGTTACCGTTACTATAATACCACTTTGCTACTAAATACTTTGCTGTAGATACTAAGTTATCCAGGTGTGGTTGAATTGACAACTCAACTGCTAATACTTGAGAATATTCTTTTGCTCCCCTTGTGTTGCATCAATAATTTGGGGTGAATACTCTACCCTCGAAAACTGTTGTGATCCCCTATACGTGTGGGTTATCAAGACTATTTTCTGGCGCCGTTGCCGGGGAGCATAGCTCTATTCTTTGAGTCACTTGGGATTTATATCTATTGATCGCTATGAGGAACTTGAAAGACGAAAGAACTAAGATTTTTTCATCAACTACGAGGGGAGGTAAGGAACTGCCATCTAGCTCTGCACTAGATTCTCCTTCTATTTTGAGTAAGCTTGTGACACCTAAACCTGCTACTGCTATGAATTCTGATATGTCGCATGTTATTGATGATGCCACTTCTGCTATGCATGATACTTATGATGAAACTACTTCTATACTTGATACTACTGTGCCATTAGGTGAATAACTTGATGAACAACTTGCTAGGGTTAGACAGAATGAAATTATTGATGATGAAATTATTGAAAATAGTGATGATGAAGGTTCTACCCCTAAGTATGAAGTGCCTGTTGTTCCTGAGGGTTATGTTATGGATGAAGAAACTGCTAGAGATTTTCTTGCTTGCAATGATAGATCTGATCATAAGAAGTTATTAGCTAAACTTAAACAGAAAACTCTAAATGCTAGAATGAAACATGACCCTGCTTTTGCTACTTCACCTATCTTTGTTACTGATAAGGATTATGAATTCTCTGTTGATCCTGAGATAATTACTTTGGTTGAATCTGATCCTTTTTATGGCAATGAATCTGAAACTGTTGTGGCACATCTTACTAAGTTAAATGACATAGCCACCCTGTTTACTAATGGTGAGAAATCTCGCTACTATTATATCCTTAAGATATTTCCGTTCTTATTAAAGGGTGATGCCAAAACTTGGTTTAATTCTATTGATCCTGGTTGTGTGCATAGTCCCGAGGATATGATTTATTACTTCTCTGCTAAATATTTCCCTACTCATAAGAAACAAGCTGCCTTGAGGGAAATATATAATTTTGTGCAAATTGAAGAAGAGAGTCCCCCACAAGCTTGGGGGAGGCTTCTCTGATTACTTAATTCTTTGCCTGATCATCCTCTTAATAAAAATGAAATACTTGATATATTTTATAAAGGACTAACCGATGCTTCCAAGGACCACTTGGATAGTTGTGCTGGTTGTGTTTTCAAGGAAAGAACAGTCAACCAAGCTGAATTGCTATTGAATAATATGTTGACTAATGAAAATTATTGGACTCTTCCTGAGCCAATTCCTGAGCCAATTGAGCCAACTCCTGAGCCAGCTCCTGAGCCCATTCCTAAACCAACTCCGAAGAAGAGGGTGTTCTATTTCTCTGTCCTGAAGATATGCAAGAGGCAAAGAAATAAATGAAAGAAAAGGGTATTAAAGTTGAAGATGTCAAGAATTTACCTCCTGTTGAAGAAATACACGGTCTTAATATACCACCTATTGAGGAAACACATTTTCTTGATAACCCGACACAGGTATTAAAGGTAAATTCTCTCTATAGATATGATAAAGTTGAAATCCCGTCTACTAAATTCCCTAGCCAATGTTTATATGAATTTGATGATTTTATGGCTAGGAAAGAAAGTTTTAATGCTTATGTTGGTAGAGAATTAAAGAGTAATGCTTACATGATTGGACGCTTGAGTGATTATATGGCTGGAGTTAAAGGTGAACTTAAACTCATTAGCAAATATGCTTCTATGGTTACCACTCAAGCATAGCAAGTACTTAAAGCTCAAAGTGATTTGCTCGATGAATTAAATAATAAACATGATTTTGCTGTTAGAGTGGCTACTAGAACTGGTAGAATGACTCAGGAACCTTTGTAACCTGAAGGACACCCTAAAAGAATCGAGCAAGATTCTCAGAGAAATAATTTAGATGCACCTAGTCCTTCTAAAAAGAAGAAAAAGAAAAATGATAGGACTTTGCATGCTTCTAGTGAACCAGTTGTAGACACACCTGAGAGTCCCAATGATATTTCTATTTCTGATGTTGAAACACAATCTGGTGATGAATATGAACCTAGTGATAATATTAATGATGATGTTCATGTTGATGCTCAAACTAGCAATAATAATGATGTAGAGATTGAACCTGCTGTTGATCTTGATAACCCACAATCAAAGAATCAACGTTATGATAAGAGAGATTTTGTTGCTAGGAAGCACGAAAAAGAAACAGAACCATGGGTTCAGAAACACATGCCTTTTCCTCCTAAGCCATCCAGGAAAAGGGATGATGAGGATTTTGAGCGCTTTGCTGATATGATTAGACCTATCTTCTTATGTATGCGCTTAACTGATATGCTTAAAGTGAACCCTTATGCTAAATATATGAAGGATATCATTACAAATAAAAGAAAGATACGGGAAGCTGAAATTTCCTCCATGCTTGCTAATTACACTTTTAAAGGTGGAATACCAAAGAAACTTGGAGATCCAGGAGTACCAACTATACCATGCTCCATTAAAAGAAATTATGTTAAAACTGCTTTATGTGATCTTGGAGCCAGTGTTAGTGTTATGCCTCTCTCTTTATATCGTAGACTTGAATTGAATAAGTTGGCAACTACTAAAATATCTTTGCAAATGGCTGATAAATCAACTGCAATACATGTTGGTATTTGTCAGGATGTGCCTATTGTGGTTGCAAATGTCACTATCTTAACGGACTTTGTTATTCTTGATATTCCCGAGGATGATAGTATGTCGATTATCCTTGGTAGACCCTTTTTGAATACTGTAGGGGCTGTTATTGATTGCAAGAAAGGCAATGCCACTTTTCATGTTAATGGTAATGAGAATACGGTACACTTTCCGAGGAAACAACAGATACGTCTCCAACGTATCTACTTTTCCAAACACTTTTGCCCTTGTTTTGGACTCTAATTTGCATGATTTGAATGAAACTAACCCGGACTAACGCTGTTTTCAGCAGAACTGCCATGGTGTTATTTATTGTGCAGAAAACAAAAGTTCTTGGAATGACCTGAAAATCCACGTAGATAACTTTTGGAAAATATAAAAAATACTAGCGAAAGAATCAAGGCCAGGGGGCCATGCCCTGTCCACGTGGGTGGGGGCGCGGCCCCTCCCCCTGGGCGCGCCCCCTGTCTCGTGGGCCCCCTGGAGCTCCACCGACCTCAACTCCAACTCTATATATTCCATTTCGCGGAAAAAAATCAGAGAGAAAGTTTCATAAGGATTTACGATATGGAGCCGCCGCCAAACCCTAATATTTCTCAGGAGGGCTGATCTGGAGTCCGTTCGGGGCTCCGGAGAGGGGGATTCGTCGCCGTCATCATCATCAACCATCCTCCATCACCAATTTCATGATGCTCACCGCCGTGCGTGAGTAATTCCATCATAGGCTTGCTGGACGATGATGGGTTGGATGAGATTTACCATGTAATCAAGTTAGTTTTGTTAGGGTTTGATCCCTAGTATCCACTATGGTCCGAGACGGATGTTACTATGACTTTGCTATGCTTAATGCTTGTCACTAGGGCCCGAGTGCCATGATTTCAGATCTGAACCTATTATGTTTTCATGAATATATGTGAGTTCTTGATCCTATCTTGCAAATATATAGTCACCTATTATGTGTTATGATCCGACAACCCCAAAGTGACAATAATCAGGATACTTCTTGGTGATGACCGTAGTTTGAGGAGTTCATGTATTCACTAAGTGCTAATGCTTTGGTCTGGTACTCTATTAAAAGGAGGCCTTAACATCCCTTAGTTTCCATTAGGACCCCGCTGGCACGGGAGGGTAGGACAAAAGATGTCATGCAAGTTCTTTTGCATAAGCACGTATGACTATATTTGGAATACATGCCTACATTACATTGATGAACTGGAGCTAGTTTTCTGTCACCCTATGTTATATCTATTACATGAGGAATCACATCCGACGTAATTATCCATCACTGATCCGTTGCATACGAGCTTTTCACATATTGTGTCTTCACTTATTTACTTTTCCATTACTACCGTTACAATTATTACAAAACTGCTATCGTTACTTTTATCACTGTTACCATTACTATCATACTACTTTGCTACTAAATACTTTGCTGCAAATACTAAGTTATCCAGGTGTGGTTGAATTGACAACTCAACTGCTAATACTTGAGAATATTCTTTGGCTCCCCTTGTGTCGAATCAATAAATTTGGGTTGGATACTCTACCCTCAAAGACTATGGTGATTCCCTATACTTGTGGGTTATGAAGACTATTTTCTAGCGCCATTGCCGGGGAGCAGAGCTCTATTCTTTGAGTCACTTGGGGTTTATTTATGTTGATCACTATGAGGAACTTGAAAGACGAAAGAACTAAGCTCAACTACGAGGGGAGGTAAGGAACTGCCATCTAGCTCTGCACTAGATTCTCCTTCTGTTTTGAGTAAGCTTGTGACACCTAAACCTGCAACTGCTTTTAATTCTGATATGTCGCATGTTATTGATGATGCCACCTCTGCTATGCATGATACTTATGATGAAACTACTTCTATGATTGATACTACTGTGCCATCAGGTGAATATCTTGATGAACAACTTGCTAGGGTTAGAGAGAATGAAATTATTGAAGATGAAATTATTGATGATAGTGATGATGAAGGTTCTCCCCCTAAGTATGAATTGCCTGTTGTTCCATAGGGTTATGTTATGGATGAAGAAGCTGCTAGAGCTATTTTTGCTTGCAATGATAGATATGATCTTAAGAAGTTATTAGCTAAATGGAAGCAGCAATCTCTTAATGCTAGAATGAAACATGACCCTGCTTTTGCTACTTGACCTATCTTTGTTATTGACAAGGATTATGAATTCTCTGTTGATCCTGAAATTATTACTTTGGTTGAATCTGATCCTTTTTATGGCAATGAATCTGAAACTGTTGTGGCACGTCTTACTAAGTTAAATGATATAGCCACCCTGTTTACTAATGATGAGAAGTCTCGCTATTATTATATCCTTAAGATATTTTCATTCTCATTAAAGGGTGATGCTAAAACTTGGTTTAATTCTCTTGATCCTGGTTGTGTGCGTAGTCCCCCAGATATGATTTATTACTTCTCTGCTAAATATTTCCCTGCTCATAAGAAACAAGTTGCCTTGCGGGAATATATAATTTTGTGCAATCAAAGAAGAGAGTCTCCCACAAGCTTGGGGGAGGCTTCTCCGATTATGTAATGCTTCGCCTGATCATCCTCTTAAGAAAAATGAAATACTTGATATCTTTTATAATGATCTAACCGATGCTTCCAAGGACCACTTGGATAGTTGTGCTGGTTGTGTTTTCAGGGAAAGAACAGTCGACCAAGCTGAATTGTTACTTAATAATATATTGACTAATGAAAATAATTGGACTCTTCCTGAGCCAATTCCTGAGCCAATTGAGCCAACTCCTGAGCCTATTCCTAAACCAACTCCGAAGAAGAGGGGTATTCTATTTCTCAGTCCTGAAGATATTCAAGAGGCAAAGAAATCAATGAAAGGAAAAGGTATTAAAGCTGAAGATTTTAAGAATTTACCTCCGATTGAAGAAATACATGGTCTTAATATACCGCCTGTTGAAGAAACACATTGTCTTGATAACCCTACACATGTAGTAAAGGTAAATTCTCTCTATAGATATGATAAGGTTGAAATCCCCTCTATTAAATTTCCTTGCCAATGTTTAGATGAAATTGATGATTTTATGGCTAGGCAAGAAAGTTTTAATGCTTACGTTTGTAGAGAGTTAAAGAGTAATGCTTTCATGATAGGACGCTTGAGTTATTATATGGCAAGAGTTAAAGGTGAACTTAAACTCATTAGCAAATATGCTTCTATGGTTACCACTCAAGCTGAACAAGTACTTAAAGCTCAAAATGATTTGCTTGATGAATTAAATAATAAACATGACTTTGTTGTTAGTGTGGCTACTAGAACTGGTAGAATGAGTCAGGAACGTTTGTATCCTGAAGGCCACCCTAAGAGAATTGAGCAAGATTCTCAGAGAAATAATGTAGATGCACCTAGTCCTTCTAAAAAGAAGAAAGAGAAAAATGATAGGACTTTGCATGCTTCTAGTGAACCTGTTGCCGACACACCTGAGAATCCCAATGATATTTCTATTTCTGACACTGAAACACAATCAGGTGATGAACATGAACCTAGTTATAATGTTAATGATACTGTTTGTGTTGATGCTTAGCAATAATAATGATGTAGAGATTGAACCTGCTGTTGATCTTGATAACTCACAATCAAAGAATCAACATTATGATAAAAGAGATTTTGTTGCTAGGAAGCACGGTATAGAAAGAGAACCATGGGTTCAGAAACCCATGCCCTTTCCTCCTAAACCATCCAAGACAAAGGATGATGAGGATTTTGAGCGCTTTGCTGAAAGGATTAGGCCTATCTTCTTACGTATGCGCTTAACTGATATGCTTAAAGTGAATCCTTATGCTAAATATATGAAGGATATCATTACAAATAAAAGAAAGATACCGGAAGCTGAAATTTGCACCATGCTTGCTAATTATACTTTTAAGGGTGGAATACCAAAGAAACTTGGAGATCCAGGGGTACCGACTATACCATGCTCCATTGAAAGATACTATGTTAAAACTTCTTTATGTGATCTTGGAGCCGGTGTTAGTGTTATGCCTCTCCCTTTATATAGTAGACTTGAATTGAATAAGTTGACACCTACTGAAATATCTTTGCAAATGGCTGATAAATCAACTATTATACCTGTCGGTATTTGTGAGGATGTGCCTGTTGTGGTTGCAAATGTCACTATCTTAACGGACTTTGTTATTCTTGATATTCCCGAGGACGATAGTATGTCGATTATCCTTGGTAGACCCTTTTTTAATACTACCGGGGCCGTTATTCATTTCAACAAAGGTAATGTCACTTTTCATACGGTACACTTTCTGAGGAAACAACCTCAAGTTCATAGCATCAATTCTATTGGAAAATTTCCAACTATCATTATTGGACTCTCTTTTTACTTTCTGTTATTTAGATTAAATAAAGCAAAATTTATATTTTCTGTCTGTTTTCTGAATTATCCACTGTCGGTGTACTAGAGTAGGGGTACCCTAGTATCCCGAACTTGTGCACGGGCAGTTGCAGCACCCCGCGGCAAGGCTTGCCGAGTGACCGCCAAGGTCCTCCGTGGTTCCTTCGGAGCCATTCAAGAACAAAGTATTTAAGCCAAGGAGATAAGGCCCCAGCAAGAGGAGCTTGCCGGGAAGGCTAACCAAGGCATCTAAAGGAACTTGCCGCGACGCGCCACGCGTCCCGGCGAGGCCCGGTGAGCGACAAGCTTCCGGACGCGACAAGACCACGACCGCGGCAAGGCCCTTGCCGCGGCAAGCTACCACTCTGTACCCACGCTCCAGCACATCCACCAACGTGTCGCCCTGGGGCCTTTCCAGGCGTGCGTGGCAAGAGGCTGTGCAGCCAGCGGTGCGTGGTGGCAAGCGACGCTGACAAGATTGCCATCGTGGCGAACGGTGGCGTCCCTGACGGTCCTTTTCGCACTATTTGGGCGACGCAGACAGGCATTTAATGCCTTTGTCCCCTGCCGTCAGGGTTAGGTAGGATACACTGTACAGGTAGTTGTACCAACCGCAACCCTTTTCCATTTTTACCCTTGTATGCATTGCCACCTGTCGGTGACCCCTTGATCATATAAAAGGAGGCCCATGCGCAACGTAGAGAGGGGTTCGAAAGCCAGGAAACACTTACGCTCGGTCCCGTTAGCAGCTAGAGTGTACTGTAGCACTCAGCGCTCCCGAGAAAGAACTCAATACACACAGACATGCAGCAGTAGGAGTGTTATCTCTCCTGAGAGCTCCAAAGCTGGGTAAACTGCTCGTGTGCTTCGCCTCGATCTACTCTTCGTGCGACCTTCGCCCCCCACCGAACCGAAAGGGGCTCGGTCCGCCGGTCCCATAAGTGTTCTTGGATCAGTTTCCCCGACATCCATGCAATAAAAAATATCCCAAAATAAAAGTTCTCCAAATGCCCTGCAAATTTAGTATGATTTTTTATGGAATATTTGAGGAATTTTATGCACTGAGAACACAGCAGGGGGTGCAAGCACCTGGCCACGAGGGTCTAGGGCGCGCCCACCCTTCCTGGGCGCGCCCCGTGCCTTGTGGGCCCATGGTGGCCCCCTCCACTTATTCCTGCACCCACACACTCCATCTTCCTCCCAAAAAATCCCCATCCAGCTCAAGCATGAGTTCTAGCTCATTTTGCTGCGATTTTTGATCTCCATGCTCAAAGCTCCATTCACAAAACTGCTTTGGGAGATTGTTGCTTGGTATGTGACTCCTCCAATGGTCCAATTAGTTTTTGTTCTAGTTCTTTATTCATTGCAAATTTTTGCTGCATAGGTGACCCTGTTCTTGAGCTTGCATGTCAAATTTATGAGGTCCCAAGTAATTTTAATGCATGATATAGGCTCTAGGCACTTGTGGGAGTAGTTGCTATCAGTTTTGTTTAGTTTGATTCACTTTTATTTTGAATTACTAAAAATTTCAGAAATGTTTAGAAAATGATGAGGACATTATGGAGGAGCTCTTCTAGCCAAAGATCCAAGGATAAACAAGCTAAGGAGAAAGAAAAGGCCAAGTATAATCTTCCTCGTGTAGCGGAAGTATGGCCGTGTGAATGGCCTTGTGATAATTTTCTGAGAGCAGCCGGGATTTATGAAGACTTATATTCTTTGGCTGAAAATGCGGGCCTCACCGACTTCCTCCACGACTGGATCGAACAGTATCTCTTACTTACCAATACTTTCATGCAAAACTTCTACTATTATCCTAAGAATTCACCTCCTTCAGTAGCCTTTCATTTATATGATGAGGCTAAGGAAATGTCTTTACGTAATTTTTGCGTGGCTTGTAGAATACCCTTTGAGGGCAGCTTAGATGAACCACATCGTAAATATGTGGATGGTTTTATTGACACTATTACTGTAGGGGAATTGAAGAAGGGTTCCGATGCGAGAATCACTAGAATACACTTT
This sequence comes from Triticum aestivum, assembly GCF_018294505.1. Lineage (NCBI taxonomy): Eukaryota > Viridiplantae > Streptophyta > Magnoliopsida > Poales > Poaceae > Triticum > Triticum aestivum. Next base: position 234,357,268 of record NC_057813.1, read on the forward strand.
CCTGTTTTATGCTACTTTGCCATATTTGCTAGTCGATGCTTAATTGGTCGTGGAAATAGTGGAAACTTCAGTGTTCCTGATATTATTATTCTTCTCCATGCCTTATTCGATGATAACACTTTTAGTATGGGTGCCGTTATTGCTAAACAGTTAAGCCTAAACCATACAAAGGGCCCCATCTTTGGAGGTATCTATGTTGCACGCCTTGCTAAACATTTTGAGATACCTATTAGGCATGATGAGAAAGAGGAGACACTGCTACCTCTTACCTTTTTAGATTACAGGAGCATGGTAGCGCATGAGTTTATTATTGACAAGGATGATAAGATGCTTCTATATAACTTGAGATTTAATAAGAAACACAATGAGATTATTACCCTGCCTGCACCTTCTTTGTTTGATTTAACTACAGGCCATTACCTCATCTTGCCGAAGGTCATGTACGCGCATCGAGGCCAGACATCAGCTCCAGAGCCTGAGCCGGAACCACCACTTGACCCTTATCGACCATCATCTTATCAGTGGGATCCTGAGGAGATCGCCAGCCAGTGGTATCCAGATGACACTCCTCAGTACACCGGGGAGAGTATCCGCGATCCTTGGGCATAGACCAACTTAGGCCAAAAGCCTAAGCTTGGGGGAGTACGTATTTTTCACTGACTTTACATTCATGTTCACACACTATTCTAGTTGTCGGTGCTCATACTCTTTCATTGTATTATCCATGCTAGTTTAATTTATTTTTCTAGCTTTCTTTTTGTGTGTTTGATAAACCTTAAGAAAAAACAAAAAAATTAGTTAGTTTAATTTCCATGCTTGTAGTAGTAATTAAAATGAAAACCCAAAAAGATTTCTCGTTCTTCTTTCACTTGTTGGGAGCTCTCCCGTGTAAATAGTTTTATTTCTTTTCTTTCCTTTGGGGGTCGAGAGGAGAAGACCATAATGAAAATGTTTAGTGGCTCCCATATGCATGATTGTTGAATTAACCTAGAGCCCATATTACTTTGTCTTCTTTCTTGAGTTGAATGCTTGCAGATTCCAGCTTAGTCCAATGCACGTGCACTATTATTATTATACACACCGTTCGGTCGTGCATGTGAAAGGCAATAATGACGATATATGATGGGCTGATTGAGATGAGAGAAGCTGGTATAAACTCGACCTCTCTTGTTTTTGTAAATATGATGAGTTCATTGTTCTTGATTCAGCCTATTATGAATAAACATGTTTGCAATGATATTTAGAGATTATAGTTGCTTATGCCATGCTTAATTAGCTAGGAGCTTATAATGGTTTACCTTGCGTGCCAACATGCTATTAAAATGGTTGTGATGTGGTATGATAGGGTGGTATCCTCCTTTGAATGATTTGAGTGACTTGACTTGGCACATGTTCACGCATGTAGTTGAAAATAAATCAACATAGCCTTCACGATATTTATGTTCATGGTGGATTATATCCTACACATGCTTGCACTCAGTGTTGATTAATATTAATGCATGTTCATGACTGTTGTCGGTCTCTCAGTTGGTCGCTTCCTAGTCTTTTGCTAGCCTTCACCTGTACTAAGCGGGAATACTGCTTGTGCATCCAAACTCCATAAACCCCAAAGTTATTCCATATGAGTCCACCATACCTTCCTATATGCGGTATTTACCTACCGTTCGAAGTAAATTTGTATGTGCCAAACTCCAAACCTTCAAATGAAATTCTATTTTGTATGCTCGAGCAGCTCATGTTTCAACTAGGGTTGTCTGTATCTTCCATGCTAGGTGGGTTATTCTCAAGAGGAGTGGACTCCGCTCCTCATTCACGAGAAAATGGCTGGTAACCGGGATGCCCAGTCACATGATCAAAAAGATCAAAGGAAATCGAAATAATTAAACAAAACTCCCCCAAGGCTGTTGCTAGTTGGAGGCACTCATTGTTTCGAGCAAGCCATGGATTGATGCTTGTTGGTGGTGGGGGAGTATAAACTTCACCATTCTGTTTGGGAACCGCCTATAATGTATGTAGCATGGAAGATATCGAGATCTCATAGTTGTTGCGTTGACAATGAAAGTATACCCGCTCAAAATGTTATTCATCTCTATTTTAAAATCTAGCTCTGGCACCTCTACAAATCCCTGCTTCCCTCTGCGAAGGGCCTATCTATTTAATTTTATGTTGAGTCATCACCCTCTTATTAAAAAGCACCCGCTGGAGAGCACACTGTCATTTGCATGTTTTACTATTAGTTTATATTGGGTATGACTTGACTGGATCTCTTCTACCATGAATTGCAATGTTTAGTCAGTCCTTGATCTTTAAAGGTGCTCTGCATTTATGTTTTGCGGTCTTAGAAAGGGCTAGCGAGATACCATCTTGTTATATCATATTATGATTGTTTTGAGAAAGTGTTGTCATCCGAGTTTTATTATTATCGCTCGCTAGTTGATTATGCCATTGATATGAGTAAACATGAGACCTAAGTGTTATTGTGAATATGGTTAGTTCATAATCTTTGCTGAAAACTTGAATGTTGGCTTTACATATTTACAACAACAAGAGCAAACAAAGTTTGTAAAATTTTTTCTTTATCACTTTTAGTTTGTCAACGGAATTGCTTGAGGACAAGAAAAGTTTTAAGCTTGGGGGAGTTGATACGTCTTTGTCGTATCTACTTTTCCAAACACTTTTGCCCTTGTTTTCGACTCTAACTTGCATGATTTGAATGAAACTAACCCGGACTGACGCTGTTTTATGTAGAATTGCCATGGTGTTCTCTTTGTGCAGAAAACAAAAGTTCTCAGAATGGCCTGAAAATCCACGGAGATAAGTTTTGGAAAATATAAAAAATATTGGCGACAGTATCAAGGCCAAGGGGCCGACACCCTGTCCACGAGGGTGGGGGGCACGCCCCCTCCCCCTGGGCGCGCCCCCTGCCTCGTGGGTTCCCTAGATGTCCACCGACCTCAACTCTAACTCCATATATTCTCTTTCGTGGAGAAAAAATCAAAGAGAAAGTTTCATCGCGTTTTACAATACAGAGCCGCCGCTAAGCCCTAATCTCTCTCGGGAGGGCTGATCTGGAGTCCGTTTGGGGCTCCGGAGAGGAGGATTCGTTGTCGTCGTCATCATCAACCATCCTCCATCACCAATTTCATGATGCTCACCGCCGTGCGTGAGTAATTCCATCGTAGGCTTGCTGGACGGTGATGGGTTGGATGAGATTTACCATGTAATCAAGTTAGTTTTGTTAGGGTTCTATCCCTAGTATCCACTATGTTCTTTGATTGATGTTGCTATGACTTTGCTATGCTTAATGCTTGTCACTAGGGCCCGAGTGCCATGATTTCAGATCTGAACTTATTATGTTCTCATGAATATATGTGAGTTCTTGATCCTATCTTGCAAGTCTATAGTCACCTATTATGTGTTATGATCCGACAACCCCAAAGTGACAATAATCAGATACTTCTCGATGATGACTGTAGTTTGAGGAGTTCATGTATTCACTATGTGTTAATGCTTTGGTCCGGTACTCTATTAAAAGGATGTCACATCCCTGGTCCTGTTATGCACTAGGCTAGACCCTCATGTGAGCATCATGTTTTAATTCAAATGAAATTTGAATTGAGGAATTTTCAAAAGCCTCAGAAGACCTCTAAAAATAACCAACATTTAAATCTCATCAAATGAGTCCAAAGAAATGTTCCTGTTACTCTGTGAAAATATTAGTAAGAGGTAAAATTCAAACCAATATTTTTGGAATCACAGAATTATTTATTTTTGGGCCTTTGACTTAAACCAATGACATATTTGAGTTGAATTTATTTCTATTATATAAGAAATAAAGTTCAAATATTTTTGTAAGTTGCCTGTGACCTTGGACTAGTTCTTGAGCTCACATACAATTTACAGAAAGTTTTAGAAAATGATTTGATATTTTAAATCAAATCAAAACCAATTGCAGAAAATAGAAAAGAGAAAGAAAGAGAGAGAGAACCCACCTGGACTTACCTGGCGCCCACCAACCGGCCCAGCTCCAACGGCCCAGCCCATCACCGCCTCCTCCCTGTCGTCTTCCTCCCTCGCCAGAAGGACGGAGGCGCGTGCCCGCCCCGCGCCGGCCACCTCCTCCCTCCCTGCCTGCCTGGCCCCTCTCCGATGCGCCTAGACGACGCCACGGAGATGCCGAACCCCCTCGACCTCTCTATCACTCTCCCCGTGGCCCTCCTCTCCTCTGCTTCCTCTCTCTCACTCGCCCGAACGCAGCCGTCGCCGCCGACGAGCTCCCTCGCGGCCACCGCCACCCCTCTCCTCTCCGACGCTCCCGAGCTCCGCAGTGCCTCCCTCTCCTCCGTCGGCTCACGCGACCGGAGAAGCCCCGAAGCACCGCCCCGACGCTTTTCCCCTCCTCGGACCCGCCGGTCGCCGTCGCCCGATTCGTCGGCTCCGGACCGTCCCCGACCTCGCCGAGCGTTCCGTCGTCATCGCTGTGAGCCCCCGCACCGAACCTCCCTCTCCCCGATGCCGATTTCTTCCACTAACCGCGGGCTCCGCCGAGCCCGAGAGCTCATTGCCGCCGGCCACGAGGTCGCCGTGGCTAGAGCTCACGCGCGTCACGTCCAAGCACACCACCGTGCTCAGCACCACGCCAGGATCCCAAAACCCTAGTCTATTGCTCCTGTTGTGTACCGTAGCCACCGCTCGCGCCTCACCCGAACTCCGGCCGCCGCCGTCGTCATGATTGCCGTCGCCTCCGGCCACCCTAGCTTCTCCCGTTTGCCCTGTTAGATGCGCGCGAGCCTGGGCATCCCGTAGAGCCCCTCCGCCGCTCTTTTGGTCATCGGAGGGCGAATCCCGACGCTCTCCGCCGTCCCTGGCCTTGCCGGCGACGAGCCTCGGGTCAACTCCGGCGAGTTTGACCCGGGTTTGACCCCAGTTTGACTCCCCCTGACTCAATGACAGGTGGGGCCCAGCCCTGTTAGTTAATTAGGATTAGTACTAATCGAATTAGTTAAACTAATTACACTGACACGCGGGACCCATGTGTCAGGTTTGACCCGGACCGTGCCTCGTTGACCTGCTGACGTCATGATGATGTCAGGCTGACGCAGTAAGTCATTTTCTGGATTTATTATATTCAGGAAATTCCAGAAAATAATCTAAACTTCTAAAATTCATATAAAATCAACCGTAAGTCAGAATGAAATAATTTATATATGAAAAATTATCAGAAAAATTCAAGGAATCCATCTGTACCATTTTCATGCATGTTTGAACAATGTTTGTCCTCTGTTTTGGACAAAACAAATAAAGGGCATTTAAATAACCATATATGGAGTTGGAATTTGAATCATGTATTCAAACCAACTTCATTTAAATCATAGCTAGGTGCATTAGCCCAAAACACATTCATATTGCCATGTCATAGCATGCATCATATTGTGCATTGCATTGATCGTGTTTCTTCTGTGTTTGCCGGTGTTGTTCCCCCTCGGTAGACGTTGTACCGACGATGTGATCGTTGACACTGATGAAGACTCAATATTATCTTCAGAAGTGCCAGGCAAGCAAAACCCCCTTGTTCATTCCGATACAATCCTACTCTCTCGCCCTGCTCTCTTTTACTGCATTAGGACAACAACGAGTCATTTGTTACTTGCTGCGGTAGCTGAACCCCTTTATCCTCTGCATGACCTGTCATTGCCACAGTAAATAGATGAAACCCACTAGTATGAGTAGGAGTTGTTTGAGCCCTGTTGTGCCTACTCATTCATGTTTGTTTGTCATGCCTGCTATTGCTTAGAGTTGAGTCAGGTCTGATTCATCGGGGATGAATCAGAGGTGTGTGAACATGTCCTACTGTGTGTGAGCTAAGTGTGTGAACACGATTTGGTAAAGGTAGCGGTGAGAGGCCATGTAGGAGTACATGGTGGGTTGTCTCATTGAAGCCGTCCTTAGGAACTGAGTTCTGTGTTTGTGATCCATGATTCAGCTACTACCATGCATTGGGCCCTGAAATATGACCCCGCTCGACTTCTTATTCACCCTAGTCCTCTGTCCAGGAGTTGCAAGTAGTTTCTGGTGTTTGTAGCTTACTGGAGGCCGTGGACAGCGCTGACCGTAGGGGTGGGCTGTGATGCGGTAGGTACGTGGCACGGTGTACCGGGCACCCGTTTGGTGTCTCGGGAACCCTGCACACATCGTTTGGGGCTGTGAGCGAAACTCCGGCCGGATCTCCTCATGGATGGAACCCGAATAGGCGATAAACCTGGACTAGAGACTTGAGTGTTTAGGTAGGTCGTGGTCTACACCCACGTCGGCTTTCGCTTGAAGTCTGCCGAGCACATGTCGTGTGCAGACGCTAAGTGGTGGAAACATGTATGAAGAAGTACACCCCTGCAGGGTTAACATCATCTATTCGAATAGCCGTGTCCGCGGTAAAGGACTTCTGGGTTGCTTATATCAGTTCATAGACAAGTGAAAGTGGATACTCTAAAATACGCAAGATAAGCGTGAGTGCTATGGATGGCGTTCTCGTAGGGAGACGGGAGCGGATCCATAGTGGTGTATTGATATGGTGAATATGTGGACTCGTGTGCGCCACCTCAAAAGAGTTACTTGCAGTCGTAGTTCAGGATAGCCACCGAGTCAAAGCTGGCTTGCTGCAGTTAAACCCCCACCATCCCTTTGTTGATAATGATGCATATGTAGTTAGTTCTGATGTAAGTCTTGCTGGGTACATTTGTACTCACGTTTGCCTATTTTATGTTTTTGCAGAGAGACTTCAGTCTCGCTAGTAGTTCCGCGTGGACTTCGACGTTTAGCTTGTTACCTCAGCTACGATCTTGTGCCCTCGGCAGGATCTGGTAGATAGTCAGGCTTCTCAGCCTTTTTCATTTATAGATGTCTGTACTCAGACATGATAGCTTCCGCTTGTGCTTTGACTTGTATGCTCTGAATGTTGGGTCATGAGACCCCTGTTTGTAATATCTCGCTCCTCGGAGCCTAATGAATAAATACTTGAGTTGTAGAGTCATGTTGTGATGCCATGTTGTATTTGCACATATCGAGCATATTGTGTGTATGTTATTGAAATGCTTGGTATGTGTGGGATCTGACTATCTAGTTGTTTATCCTTAGTAGCCTCTCTTACCGGGAAATGTCTCCTAGTGTTTCCACTGAGCCATGGTAGCTTGCTACTGCTCCGGAACACTTAGGCTGGCCGGCATGTGTCCTTCTTCGTTCCTGTGTCTGTCCCTTCGGGGAAATGTCACGCGATGAATACCGGAGTCCTGTTAGCCCGCTACAGCCCGGTTCACCGGAGTCCTGCTAGCCCAGTGCTACAGCCTGGATTCACTCGCTGATGACCGACACGTTCGATGCTGGGTCATGGATGCCTGTCCCTGTAAGTTTGTGCCACTTTGGGTTTACGACTAGCCATGTCAGCCCGGGCTCCTTATCATATGGATGCTAGCGACACTATCATATACGTGTGCCAAAAGGCGCAAACGGTCCCGGGCAAAGGTAAGGCGACACCCGTGGGAATACCGTGCGTGAGGCCGCAAAGTGATATGAGGTGTTACATGCTAGATCGATGTGGCATTGAGTCGGGGTCCTGACAGCGTTTGGTATCAGAGCTTGACTGCCTGTAGGATTACCAAGCCAAACTGGTCGAAGTCGAGTCTAGAAATTCTTTAGTTATACGTAGGGGAATTGATTGTGGGTTGAAACGTAAGGCTCTTTTACTCCTTATACCTCATGGCCTTCTGATCTGAGTCATCCTCTTCTCTTCTACGGGGATTAAGAACTAGGCTTCTCGTCTATCTATCAGGATCACGTGTTACTAATCCTTAGACTTATAGGATTGCTGGTTTCAAGCCTCAGTCCAGTTCCTACTACTTCTGTATGTTAACTGATGATCTCGAAACCTTGATATTGTGCTTCTGAGTGGCTATGCCACCATTTTGTAGCATGTCTCAAATCCTTTTAAGCATTTACAGCCGTTATGCTGTCCGAGTCATCCCAGGTTTCTAAACAATCTGATGCACTTGCAAATCCTTTCCCTCTGGTTTTTATGTTCCTTTGGGCCAGGTTAATCACACTAATTGCTGAGTTGAGGTATTCTATTGCCTCGACATATATGTTGGAATTATTATTATGACCCTAGGTGTCCTAGGGGATCATCTAGTAATCTAGCCATGATTTGCGTCCCACTGTGATGCTTCTGGCCTTTATTCTCGAAAGCATCCCGTGATGCTACTTAGTAGTAGGTATTCTATTCCTGGGTTCTTGAACCCGAGATTCACTCTACTTACTTCATGTTGATAGTGTTTCCTAGTTCCTTTAGGTTATTAGTAACCTTGCGATAGTCCTCGAGGTCCGTGGTATTTCCTTCTTCCAAATACCATGAACCATTTAGGCAGAAGTTATTTGAACCAAAAGATCACAATCAGAGTACTCTTGAGGAGTTCTCCATTCATAAATCATGACTCTGCCAGTCCTACCTCTCTGCATGGGTTATCCAGAAGAAACATGTTGAACTTGGTTCGACATACTAATCTATGCATCCACAACTCAGAAAATTATATGTTCTTTGAGTTGTCCCTCTTAGTTGTCTTCTGACCCTCGTCTATCATTTGATAGTCAAGAGTATGCGTGCATTCCTATTACTCTTGTGGTCCGTCAAGCCATTCTATTCCGCAATGACTAGGAGAAACAAACTCCAGTACCTTGTCCATTTCCAGGATTGGGTCAAAGCAGTCGTACTCCGCAGATCAAATTGCTAATCTTGCTTTTGCTCTGTTCTACCTTGGAGTATTACCATCTTTATATCAAGAATGTCATTGGAATTGCACACCATCCTATGAACTCTTGATACAGTGATACTCCTTATCATCATTATTCATTCCTCGGTTTCGTGTTACTGTAACCGGAACACCGACAAGTGAATCATGATGTGTAAAATCAATACCCCTAGCAACCATGTTGCCTAGTGGTTAATGGATGAAAATCTCATTCTTAGTGTGTTGGTTATGGAATCATCATTCTAAGATTGATCGTGCTACCTAGTCCTTATTTCCGGTGCACCCTTTGATCAATGAGTTAGGATTGTATCAATCCCTCGCTCTCTTGATCATATCGTCTTGCCCTGAAAAGCAAGATTGTTCTCAAGCTTAGTAACATATCAGTGGTTCGTGATTTTCCGAATATCTTCTCAAAAGTATCACCAGGTCATCACCTGACTGTTATGTCGAGCTCGTTATCAAGTTGGTTTCTTATAAACCACCCCTTCTCCAAGAGTCTGTGTTGGGTACCCCTGAGCTAGTTGGCTAAGCTGAACAACAACTTGGAGAGTTGGAAGATGGAAGCTTGTCCGATTTAGTTCATCTTAAGGGATATCTTTTGTGTGTGTGTGTGTATGTGTTGAAGGTAGATGATATCTTCCTTGAGTGAACCTCGTGGTAAATTATTGGATTTATTGTCTTGCCAAAACTTTGATTTGAGTATGGGTTATCCTCAAATCAAATCAGAACCAACGATGTTCGTAATGTTGTCTTACTCGTGGTTGATCCCTCGAGCATACACCATTACATCTTTGGGTCTGACCAATACTATCAACTTGTTCACATAGTTATGGAATTCCATCTCCATGGGAATCTGGATGAATTGTTGTTGAGCCCATCGACAACATCCTTGTCTTCTCCATGATTTTGCTGAACATTAAGCTAGTGTTGGAAACTTTTGAAAGCATTTCTTCATGCTAGCTCATGAAACATATGTTCGGATGTAAGAAGTGACTTCCTCTAATTCATGTGCATTTGATGCAAGTTGCCGCCGTGGACTCGAGAAAGTCAATGTTGTTTCCTTTGGAATCATCCCAAATCAGTCATGCATACGTGCGAAGTATTCTGTGGTTCGGAGACTTGCAACCTCCATTCTATATGTGTCCCTAGCACACCAAGCCACTGATTGATTTGTTCAAGGTTAATAAGTTCTAAGTGCTAGTCCGAAGGTACCACACGGATTTGTACAAAACTTCGATATCCTCGCTGATGGTTCCCCTCCTGAACTCGGTAGTGTTTTATTATAAGACTACTTTGTGGTCATGCTTGTCTTGGACAACATGTTCACATGTTGTAGCATAACCAGCTCATGTTTTGGAGCTTGCTATCGTAATTCATTTCCCGAGAATCTCGCAACGTCATCTCGTCGATTTGTGTTGCAAACTTTCATTTTTCTTCCTAGACTCGATGAGTCTGGAATATCCTGACACCAACCAAATCTGAATCTCAGGCAGATGTGATGGTTGGAACATTTCCCAAGAACTATAATATTGGTCTCGTGATAACCGGTAAAGTGGATGTCGTGGCCAACACACCCCGCCGGAAGACCTATTGTTGTAGTATCTTGATTGAAGAAGTTGGCCACCTCCCCATAAGGATCTCATAGAACTTATTCTAGTAGTTGTTCCTTATGGATTTTTGTGTTTCCGAAGTCCGACCTTTACTTGATGTTCTAGATACCAGATCAATTCAAGGAATGGGATACGCTAGTACATCAAGGAGAACATTAGAAGCGGAGTGCTAAATGTCTCTCGGTTGATCGTCCAGATTTGCCCCTTGGCCTCGCTAAGATGAAATCTGAGAAGGTGTTATCTTCTTTTGCATCCGCATCGTCCGTCAGTATTCATCGTGGTAGTACGTTGTGTTGCCAGGATCCTTGACACGGATGTTGGTAAAACCCTGATGAATATGGAAATGCTCAAGTTCTTGAGAGCACGCACAAGCGCTAGGTGTTATCATCGACACTAACTGGGATGCTCTCAGTTTCCTCGGTTATGCTATAACTTTTCAAACAGTGGACTCACTCTCTACTGTTGAGCTTCTCCCCAATTACTAAAATCATCCCTTGTGTGGTTTTCAACAAGGTAATCCACATCATCCATTCTAATCTGGGTATGCCATTCTACCGAACCCCTCTAAACGATCGTTCGAGAATTGCCCTAAGTTGGTATAAAGAGTTTCAATGGTCTCTGAATCAAAGGTAATTCTTTTTGCCACTTAAGGGGGATATATTCTACGAGTCACCTCCTCTAAGATGTCTCGTTATGGTTTCATGTCAACTTAACTCCTCGCTGCGCTGACAACCGTTCACCACCTTCTTAAGTGTGGAATTGTAGTCTACCTGGTAAACCTCCGTCATTTGTTCCACTCCATTCCGCTAGAGGTGTGCTTCGTCTCTCAGCTCAAGAGATGTTGCTATGTCTCATTCCGTGAGTTAATCCTGAGTTGTTCGACCTTCGAGAAGAACGATTCTTTTGGGGTCTTTCCTTCCTCTCGTTGTCATGATAGTTGGAGTTCTCAGAGCAAGACTTCGAGACAATGATGGTGAACGAATCAACGTTCATTTGAAGTGCAACCTGGATCGTGAAGATTGTGCTAGTTTGCGTTCCCCCTTCACCTTACCCTACGCTTGAATCTCGGGACGAGATTTTTGTTTAGTGGGGGTGAGTTGTCACATCCCTGGTCCTGTTATGCACTAGGCTAGACCCTCATGTGAGCATCATGTTTTAATTCAAATGAAATTTGAATTGAGGAATTTTCAAAAGCCTCAGAAGACCTCTAAAAATAACCAACATTTAAATCTCATCAAATGAGTCCAAAGAAATGTTCCTGTTACTCTGTGAAAATATTGGTAAGAGGTAAAATTCAAACCAATATTTTTGGAATCACAGAATTATTTATTTTTGGGCCTTTGACTTAAACCAATGACATATTTGAGTTGAATTTATTTCTATTATATAAGAAATAAAGTTCAAATATTTTTGTAAGTTGCCTGTGACCTTGGACTAGTTCCTGAGCTCACATACAATTTACAGAAAGTTTTAGAAAAATGATTTGATATTTTAAATCAAATCAAAACCAATTGCAGAAAATAGAAAAGAGAAAGAAAGAGAGAGAGAACCCACCTGGACTTACCTGGCGCCCACCAACCGGCCCAGCTCCAACGGCCCAGCCCATCACCGCCTCCTCCCTGTCGTCTTCCTCCCTCGCCAGAAGGACGGAGGCGCGTGCCCGCCCCGCGCCGGCCACCTCCTCCCTCCCTGCCTGCCTGGCCCCTCTCCGATGCGCCTAGACGACGCCACGGAGATGCCGAACCCCCTCGACCTCTCTATCACTCTCCCCGTGGCCCTCCTCTCCTCTGCTTCCTCTCTCTCACTCGCCCGAACGCAGCCATCGCCACCGACGAGCTCCCTCGCGGCCACCGCCACCCCCTCTCCTCTCCGACGCGCTCCCGAGCTCCGCAGTGCCTCCCTCGTCCTCTCCGTCGGCTCACGCGACCGGAGAAGCCACGAAGCACCGCCCCGACGCTTTTCCCCTCCTCGGACCTGCCGGTCACCGTCGCCCGATTCGTCGGCACCAGACCGTCCCCGACCTCGCCGAGCGTTCCGTCGTCATCGCTGTGAGCCCCCGCACCGAACCTCCCTCTCCCCGATGCCGATTTCTTCCACTAACCGCGGGCTCCGCCGAGCCTGAGAGCTCATTGCCGCTGGCCACGAGGTCGCCGTGGGTAGAGCTCACGCGCGTCACGTCCAAGCACACCACCGTGCTTAGCACCACGCCAGGATCCCAAAACCCTAGTCTATTGCTCCTGTTGTGTACCGTAGCCACCGCTCGCGCCTCACCCGAACTCCGGCCGCCGCCGTCGTCATGATTGCCGTCGCCTCCGGCCACCCTAGCTTCTCCCGTTTGCCCTGTTAGATGCGCGCGAGCCTGGGCATCCCGTAGAGCCCCTCCGCCGCTCTTTTGGTCATCGGAGGGCGAATCCCGACGCTCTCCGCCGTCCCTGGCCTTGCCGGCGACGAGCCTCGGGTCAACTCCGGCGAGTTTGACCCGGGTTTGACCCCAGTTTGACTCCCCCTGACTCAATGACAGGTGGGGCCCAGCCCTGTTAGTTAATTAGGATTAGTACTAATCGAATTAGTTAAACTAATTACACTGACACGCGGGACCCATGTGTCAGGTTTGACCCGGACCGTGCCTCGTTGACCTGCTGACGTCATGATGATGTCAGGCTGACGCAGTAAGTCATTTTCTGGATTTATTATATTCAGGAAATTCCAGAAAATGATCTAAACTTCTAAAATTCATATAAAATCAACCGTAAGTCAGAATGAAATAATTTATATATGAAAAATTATCAGAAAAATTCAAGGAACCCATCTGTACCATTTTCATGCATGTTTGAACAATGTTTGTCCTCTGTTTTGGACAAAACAAATAAAGGGCATTTAAATAACCATATATGGAGTTGGAATTTGAATCATGTATTCAAACCAACTTCATTTAAATCATAGCTAGGTGCATTAGCCCAAAACACATTCATATTGCCATGTCATAGCATGCATCATATTGTGCATTGCATTGATCGTGTTTCTTCTGTGTTTGCCGGTGTTGTTCCCCCTCGGTAGACGTTGTACCGACGATGTGATCGTTGACACTGATGAAGACTCAATATTATCTTCAGAAGTGCCAGGCAAGCAAAACCCCCTTGTTCATTCCGATACAATCCTACTCTCTCGCCCTGCTCTCTTTTACTGCATTAGGACAACAACGAGTCATTTGTTACTTGCTGCGGTAGCTGAACCCCTTTATCCTCTGCATGACCTGTCATTGCCACAGTAAATAGATGAAACCCACTAGTATGAGTAGGAGTTGTTTGAGCCCTGTTGTGCCTACTCATTCATGTTTGTTTGTCATGCCTGCTACTGCTTAGAGTTGAGTCAGGTCTGATTCATCGGGGATGAATCAGAGGTGTGTGAACATGTCCTACTGTGTGTGAGCTAAGTGTGTGAACACGATTTGGTAAAGGTAGCGGTGAGAGGCCATGTAGGAGTACATGGTGGGTTGTCTCATTGAAGCCGTCCTTAGGAACTGAGTTCTGTGTTTGTGATCCATGATTCAGCTACTACCATGCATTGGGCCCTGAAATATGACCCCGCTCGACTTCTTATTCACCCTAGTCCTCTGTCCAGGAGTTGCAAGTAGTTTCTGGTGTTTGTAGCTTACTGGAGGCCGTGGACAGCGCTGACCGTAGGGGTGGGCTGTGATGCGGTAGGTACGTGGCACGGTGTACCGGGCACCCGTTTGGTGTCTCGGGAACCCTGCACACATCGTTTGGGGCTGTGAGCGAAACTCCGGCCGGATCTCCTCATGGATGGAACCCGAATAGGCGATAAACCTGGACTAGAGACTTGAGTGTTTAGGTAGGTCGTGGTCTACACCCACGTCGGCTTTCGCTTGAAGTCTGCCGAGCACATGTCGTGTGCAGACGCTAAGTGGTGGAAACATGTATGAAGAAGTACACCCCTGCAGGGTTAACATCATCTATTCGAATAGCCGTGTCCGCGGTAAAGGACTTCTGGGTTGCTTATATCAGTTCATAGACAAGTGAAAGTGGATACTCTAAAATACGCAAGATAAGCGTGAGTGCTATGGATGGCGTTCTCGTAGGGAGACGGGAGCGGATCCATAGTGGTGTATTGATATGGTGAATATGTGGACTCGTGTGCGCCACCTCAAAAGAGTTACTTGCAGTCGTAGTTCAGGATAGCCACCGAGTCAAAGCTGGCTTGCTGCAGTTAAACCCCACCATCCCTTTGTTGATAATGATGCATATGTAGTTAGTTCTGATGTAAGTCTTGCTGGGTACATTTGTACTCACGTTTGCCTATTTTATGTTTTTGCAGAGAGACTTCAGTCTCACTAGTAGTTCCGCGTGGACTTCGACGTTTAGCTTGTTACCTCAGCTACGATCTTGTGCCCTCGGCAGGATCTGGTAGATAGTCAGGCTTCTCAGCCTTTTTCATTTATAGATGTCTGTACTCAGACATGATAGCTTCCGCTTGTGCTTTGACTTGTATGCTCTGAATGTTGGGTCATGAGACCCCTGTTTGTAATATCTCGCTCCTCGGAGCCTAATGAATAAATACTTGAGTTGTAGAGTCATGTTGTGATGCCATGTTGTATTTGCACATATCGAGCATATTGTGTGTATGTTATTGAAATGCTTGGTATGTGTGGGATCTGACTATCTAGTTGTTTATCCTTAGTAGCCTCTCTTACCGGGAAATGTCTCCTAGTGTTTCCACTGAGCCATGGTAGCTTGCTACTGCTCCGGAACACTTAGGCTGGCCGGCATGTGTCCTTCTTCGTTCCTGTGTCTGTCCCTTCGGGGAAATGTCACGCGATGAATACCGGAGTCCTGTTAGCCCGCTACAGCCCGGTTCACCGGAGTCCTGCTAGCCCAGTGCTACAGCCTGGATTCGCTCGCTGATGACCGACACGTTGGATGCTGGGTCATGGATGCCTGTCCCTGTAAGTTTGTGCCACTTTGGGTTCACGACTAGCCATGTCAGCCCGGGCTCCTTATCATATGGATGCTAGCGACACTATCATATACGTGTGCCAAAAGGCGCAAACGGTCCCGGGTAAAGGTAAGGCGACACCCGTGGGAATACCGTGCGTGAGGCCGCAAAGTGATATGAGGTGTTACATGCTAGATCAATGTGGCATTGAGTCGGGGTCCTGACAAAGGAGGCCTTAATATCCCTTAGTTTCCACTAGGACCCCACTGCCACAGGAGGGTAGGACAAAAGATGTCATGCAAGTTCTTTTCCATAAGCACGTATGACTATATTCATAATACATGCCTACATTACATTGACGAACTGGAGCTAGTTCTTTGTCACCCTATGTTATAACTATTACATGACGAATCACATCCAACATAATTATCCATCACTCATCCATTGCCTACGAGCTTTTCACATATTGTGCTTCGCTTATTTAGATTACCGTTGCTACTGTTACAATCATTACAAAACTGCTATCATTACTTTTGCTACTGTTACCGTTACTATCATACCATTGCAACTAAATACTTTGCCGTAGATACTAAGTTATCCAGGTGTGGTTGAATTGACAACTCAACTACTAATACTTGAGAATATTCTTTGGCTCCCCTTGTGTTGAATCAATAAATTTGGGTTGAATACTCTACCCCCGGAAACTGTTGCGGTCCCTTATACTTGTGGGTTATCAACTAGTTTTGGGGTTTGACAATTTAAGGGCTCCGTCCTCCCTCCTGTTTGGGGGTTGTTCACATTCTAGACATCATTTTGAGCCTCTTGCAACCTCTCCCAAACCCATATATCCCATCTATGTGAAAGGGGATTTGTGTATGGATCTTGGATTCATTTGTTGATTTCCTCCATTGTATCCCCTCTCTTCAATCTCCTACTTTCTTGAGTTGCATCTTCTAAGATTGAGAGAGTGAATTGAGCATTTGTTGCTTGACCTTGCTTTTCATTTGTTGAATTGGTTTGAGCTCCCTACATCGATTCATTGTAGTGAGAGCCCATGAGTTTATTACTCTTGAAGGCTTCGCCTCCTAAATGGTTTGGTGATATATTTGAGACATTCCTGAAGAGGCCCAGGTGGCTGACGTCCCCTCGGAAGCTTCCTTTTGTGGTGTGTTCCGGGGAATGGTGTGAAGTTGCCTAGGTGGTCAAGGTTTCACCGGAAGCTTCCTTGCTTGTGGTGTGCTTCAGAGAAGTTTTTAAAGGTGTGGCGATCACCTTCAAGACTAACCCCGAGTGAATCAAGGATCATCCGTTGGGGTGACGCAAAAGTGAGAATACGGTAAGCAACTTGATGGCATCCTGGAGCTTCGGCTTCGGCACCGCTTTGGCACCCCGGCTTAGAGAAAACCGGAATGCCCCATATTCCAGCGCAAAGATCGAGATGAAGTCTTCTGGAATACGGCACTGCTTAGCATAGAACAAACCAACTCTTTATTACAATCTATTTGCGTACAAGGGTTACATCGGCATGGCGACACTATGCTCGCCACTATTGCTCTATGCAAGCAGCAGAACAACACGATGCGGCGGAAGAACTATAGCAGCGGAACAACGACGACGATGGAGAACTCCACTCCGCAGGGACTCTAGCTGGAACGCTCATCCTAGCTCGCAAACAAGGACTCCACGGTAAACAAGCAATCAAATCCGGAATGACCTGCAAACTGGCATGACACACCAGGTCAGTACATTGAATGTACTTGCAAGCTCACAATAACCAGAAGCTTTCAAGACAAACAACAGCATGGCAATTACAGGTTAAGCAGGAATTAACATGATATCATCATAGCAACATGGCATCAACATGAACATGATACAGCTAGAACAACATGAACCTGGCATGAACATATGAATCTGATGATACTAACATGCAACAATATATCCAACATGATGTGACCATGCATCTTGTGATAATCGTCCCTCGTACTGGCTTACCAAACGTCATCGTTTCCAGATCACAAACGTGTCGAACTCAGAGACAAACTTGTGATCCTTACGGCGATCACAACCACGACCAATAAATGGCCCGTGATCCTTATGGCAATCACAACCCAACAAATAAATGGCCCGTGATCCTTACGGCAATCACAACCACGACCAATAAATGGCCCGTGATCCTTATGGCGATCACAACCAGACCAATAAATGGCCCGTGATCCTTACGACGATCACAACCCGACCAATAAATGGCCAATGATCCTTACGGTGATCACAACCACGACCAATAAATGGCCCGTGATCTTTATGGCGATCATAACCCAACCAATAAATGGCTCGTGATCCTTACAACGATCACAACCACGACCACATCTGGTCCAACTCAACAGGATGGCCTTTCTACCATCACGTCAGTGCATACTTAGTGTACAAAATTATTAAGTGTTGACCCATTGTGTACCCTACTTTCGAGCATGTCCGTAACTGTGGACTTGGCTATCGATAGATTAATACACTTTGCAGAGGTAGCGCACTGGACCCACACTACGGAACCCATGGCCTTGCACTGCCATTCGGGTGGACCAACGACATTCCGACGAAACCACTTCATTGTCATGACATTCTCCCAGCCACTCCGACTCAATCCCCATCGGGCTAGTCTTGGGTGGCCCCGTGTCTACCTCAAGACACATCGACCACCGTTGTGGCCACGATCCGCTCTAGGACCCGGTACCAAAAACTTAACAATGGGCTCACAAGGTTATGCCTGCTTACCGGGCCAGGGTATATCATGCCCATAACCTTCCCTAGATGGAGGCACCGACTAGAGGCACGGCAATGAAACGCATTAAGGCCGTCCCATACCGGTAAATGTGGTTGCACTGGGAAAACTCATTTCAGCGGCACCATGACCCGGTCAACAACATATTCAAGTTGAGTTATTTATCAGTTTCAACTTAAAGTGAAAGTAATCGGTGTCATAATGCCATGACATGCATCACCAACATATGCATCACATATCAATGAAAATAACTAAGTCAACTACGCTCCCACGGAGCCATCGTCAACTCATGATACTCCTTTGGTTAAGATCAAACCTCACTTAAACTAGAATCTTTTCTAGCAATCCCATCAGTTTTCATTATGCAAAAATAATTTTACTGATTATTTATCTTCATGACCATATCATTTTATTATTACTCATAACTAAATTTTTGTTAACTTATCAACAATATTCACTTCAAACTTTCTGTAAATTAAGCATATTTAACATGACAAGCATCTAACAGAATATAATTATCATAATAATATTTTAAATGCATGAATAATCATAAGTTCAAGTAGGAAAATCACAAATATTGAAGTGGCACTATGAAAATGTTGTTGTGGCTTTCCTGGGGATGAAGAAGGCACCGGGGAGAAGCGCGGTGAAGCCGCAGAAAGATTTACCGGAAACAGTTCTCTCTCGGAGGGGCTGTTTACGTGCAAGGGCAAAATGGTCATTTTCAGAATGCCAAAACATAATGAAAGTGCCACCAACAGAAAGGGCTTGACGAGGCGAAGAAGTAGGCTTTGGAATCACCTCATTTGGAGTTACGGATAAAAAGTTATGATAGTTTTTCTGCCAGGGACCTCTTTGCAAATAAAAATCATCACCAATAGGTCCTTAACAGAAAAACAGAACATGCACTTGGGGAAATACGTTTTTGGAGGATGAAAAGGTAGACGCCCAAATACTTCTTCACTTATCCACGCCAGCATGGACAAGTCAACGCGGGGTCGGTGGCTGGGAGGCTGATTGGTGGGTCCCACGTTATCCACTTCTCTCTCTCCTCCCTTCTCTTCTTCCTTTCTCCTTCTCCCGACGGCGAGCTGCAGCAGAGGCAGGGCCGAGCACTCCGGCAACGTGTCCGGCCGACTCCGGCCACCTCTGGCGGCGCCCGACCCACCAAAACGATAATGAGACGGAGGCGCTCCCATCCCTGCACTAAACGGGCCTCGAAGAGGGCGGGAGCGAGAGCACCATGTACCAGGGCAGACGGCGGCTCGGTCGATCTTGGGGACGACGACCCCAACTACTCCGGCGACTAGTTCAGGGGAGGGGGAGGCTTGGTGCGTAGAGGGGAGGCCTCTGGGGGTGGAATGGAGGAGGGAGGGAGCTCAGCTTGCCAGGATCGAGCTTCAGGGAATGGCGGCCAACCGTGGAGAGGAGAGCTCCGGGGCTCGGGCGAGAGGCTTGGAGGGGCTAGAGGACGTGCAAGAGGCCAGTGGTGAGCTCGGAGAGGCTCGGGGAGGGCTATAAATAGGCGGGGCAAGGGAGGTCGAGCTGGCACCGCCGCAGACACGTGTCCGGCGCCGCGGACGCGTGCTCGCGCGCATGAACTCGGGGCAAAGGACAGAGAGGGCACAGAGGAGAGCTCACGGGGTAGAAGAGGTCGAGGGACGCAGGGAGGAAGCAACCATGAACGAACCGAGACAAAACGGCATAGTCCGCCCGTGGGCGCGCGTCGGCGAGCATCGGCGAGGAAGCTACCAGAGGGGTAGAGGGGTCCAAGGGAACGACGACGACGCGGGCTATCTACTGGGCATCCTCACGAGCGCGAAGCCGACGAGAGGGGGAGGGGCCCGAGCAAGAAACCATTTTGGACGCGGCCATTGCATGCCAAAGCGGTGGTCACAGCGCATACTGGCATCAAGAGGAGCCAAATGGCTAGCCAATGTTGTCTAGTGGTAAGTCCTTCGAAGGGTAGTTGTAACTACGGTGGTAACTTGGTTAAAAAGGTTCTGGTCAGATAGAAATCACCCTCTGAAGTTTACTGCAGTAAACTTTGCTGGGCACTGGTGATCAACAGGAAGGGTTTTGGGAGCAATGGATTTGTCTGCGAGGTTGAGGTAAACAAGGACTTTCGTCCTGGTAAGCTTGAGGAGAAATGGATCAAGATTAATCATAGTTGCTTCACAACTGCATATTTGGTCCAGAAATGAAGAGCAACAAGATGCACTCACATAGTTGCACCAATTGAGCTGAAAATGGTTATGGCCCAATGATTTGAAGATATTAAGATGCCCAAGGAGTTTCATGCCATTTGGATGAACCAAAATAGCACTTGCTTCAGAAAGATTTATTCTGACCAGAAACTTGGAAAAATTCCACAGGGCAAATGGTATATGGGATTGAGCCATAACTTGGTGGAGGGAGGTTATAGGGATACTAGAAGGTCTAGAAACATTTACAGCCATAATAGAGCAAGATAAAATATACTTGCTTCACAAACTAAAACTTTGACCAGAAACTAAGAATTGAAGCTGTGCTCACATGGAGGCATGACATGAGCTCAACTTTGGTGGAGGGCTATCATATCATGATATGAAGGATCCTGCAAAATGGAAACTCGTTTGGATGTGCCTAGCTTGTACCTCCTTCACAAAGTTTCTTTCTGGACAGAAACTTTGGAAAATTATAATTAAATAATTACTAAGCAAATGAGGTTGCATTCAGGCATGTGCCAATGATATGGACATGAAAAGATGTCCAAGGAGTTTGAGGTAAATTGGGCAAAGGAAAATGGCACTTGCTTCACAATGTGCCATTTAGGGCAGAATAAGAAATGAATTATTGGAGGATTATTTTTTAACATGGCAATGAAAAGTTTTGCCATATTTGATCAAGATATGACCCAAACAATTTATGAGAATTATTTGGGAATTTTAGGAGTGATGGAAATATAGGTTGCTTCACAACCGAGGGCAATTTGAGTCATTCCTTTAATAGAAAAGGAATATTCCCAATAAAAAGAATATTGGGATTTGGGCTAGGATGAAAATGACAGGGCCTAGGGAAGGATTTGGG
The DNA here is from genome assembly GCF_018294505.1 of Triticum aestivum. Taxonomy (NCBI): domain Eukaryota; kingdom Viridiplantae; phylum Streptophyta; class Magnoliopsida; order Poales; family Poaceae; genus Triticum; species Triticum aestivum. The sequence continues at coordinate 234,378,471 of NC_057813.1, forward strand.
AATGACAAGCCACTCTGGAAACAAAGAAGAGGGCATCTTCTTCAGTTTCCAGACCACAAAGCCACAGAAAAAAGAAAACTCACGCAAAAACCTCGAAAAAACAAAAGAAAAAGAATGGGCCAAAAATCAGGCTGTCACAAACCTTACCCCTTTAAAGAAATCTCGTCCTTGAGATTTGGTTGCGCAGTGAACTAGTATGGATATTCTGACTTAAGGAAACCGTTTCCAACTCGGGTATCCTTTTTCCTTTATTGTTGTTCCCACTAAATTTTTATTTGATTGGCCCTGGGTGGTTTGCTTTATTGTATCCACATTCTGACAGATCTTAACTGGCTTGCTCATGCTTATATAGGCTCCAATTTCTTTTTAGATTTGTTGACTAGCTGAGCGTGATTTGATTATCACGACTGAAATATATGCCTGTCTCACAAATCAAAAAGTGATTTCCGCTGGGTGTGCCACCCGACACTGACAACCTTTCATGTAATGATGATAAGATTTTTCTAGTGACAACTCAAGCTCTGACTCATTGCATTGGGTTTCTCCACTAAATGCATGTCCTTTGGGTTCCAAACAGTGAGTTAAGGCATAACCATTTTCTGACAGGTTCTGACTCATCGCAGAAGTTTCTGAATCATCTTAACTGGTTCCATTGTCGTGAGTATCGGATCCGTATTAAATATTCGATTGTCTCCTGCCACTGCCAGCATAAAGGGTTTGGCTTGTATGATAATATTTGTAGACTTGACTGACAGTGGTTCTGATGGAAATATTTTGTTCACGACATGCGATCCATGATGATTCATATAAGTGAGGACTCAGGCTTCCATATTGTTATTCCTCATGCCGATTAATCATGCTGTAGGCATATCCATGGGGCTCAATACTGACTTAGACTGTACGGGGGATCTGCACCATGGGGGTCGTGTACAATTTTCATACCTACATCACTGGTCTTGCTCCTTCATTATTGTTTTATTGGTCTGGATCTTTGGCTGAAAGAGCTGGGCCATAGTGCTTCTTCGTATGACCATAGGTACTGTCGGTGCAATTTTTCAGCAATTGGGGTTTATCCTCATTTTTCTAATAGGGTAACCCATTAAATGGCAGGTTCAACACCTCTCAAGTTCTGATCGTTGGGAAATGATCATCTGAAACCCTTGCAAGAAATCGGCAAATAAATCAGTAGCCACCAGAACGGTCTTTACAACTCAGATCTGGGACATTACTGAAATAACTCAACCACGGCTCAGGACAGCCGAAAAGCAGCTCAGAGCATGAGACCGGGTCGATAAGAAGAAGGTGGCAGCTCCCTAAAATAGCCAAAAAGAAGCTATAGGGATACTCTCACAAAAAGAAACTCAACAGCTATATGAGACGACCGAAAAGCAGCTCAGACTCGCGACAGTCATTGAAGAGAGAAACAAAAATAGGCATCCGCCCTGGATAGCTAGAAACAACTCAGATCACAGGTGTGGTGCCGTCATTGGAGAAAAGGGGACAAGGGCTCATCAGGATCATTTTCCAGTTCACAAGTACTTGTATGGAGCTCATTGATGTCGTCAATCCTCATAATCCTTTGTCTCACTGAGGTGTATACTGGCTTTGTTCTATTAACCATCCTCACAAGGTTGTCAGATCCTCATCTGAGTGACTTGTAAGATCTTGATGGTATGCTCATTGCATATATATGAGAATCTTATTCCCGAGACAGACGTGTATTCTAACTGATTCTTGCTTCTGACCAAAACGTTGCGGATTTGATTCTTGGGATTCACTGCCATATGCTGTCAATTCACAGTGTACTACCTTGTACTAATGTCTTACTGAGAAAGATTGGCTGGCTTGTGCTCGAAACTTTCATCGGACAGCTTGCTGAAGAAGACTGGGTACCGTTCTTCAGAAGCTTACCCCCTTAAAGACTTTGCTGGGGAAAGACTCAGTACCTTAAGCCGGAAGCTTTTGCGGTTGCTTACTTAAGAAGGTAGAGTACCTTGCACGGGAAATCATCCATGTATCGTACTGAGGAAGATAGATGAAACTTGCCTTGGAAGCTTCTCGAGTATCTTGCGAGGGAAGATTGGGTTGCTTACACAAGAAACATCTTATTGTGATATGCGGACCGAGTACCACATATACATACCATCTTAATATTTCTGATGTTGATTTCTTGTATGAAACAGGGTTTTACTGGACTATCCTCCTTTCTGAGTACATGCCATATTTTTGCTTGCTTTCGGGCATATAGTGTTTAAAAATCATTGTTAACAACGAATAAAAATTGTATCTGAGCCAAACCTTTGTCTGATAATATTCTGTCAACCTTGCACATAATTTATCTTCTTGCTGATTTGATCATTTTTGCTATGAGGAGTACACACTGAGGGAGACTTGACACTCAGTAACATGATCAGATATTCCCCAATCGGAATGCAGTCGGCTGAGAATTCCATACTGTTGTGAGGAGTGCATGTTAATGCAAACTTTATACTGAGATTCCATCCAGGATTTCTTTTGTATTCAGACGAGCTATTTCCAATTTCACTGCAGTCTGCTGACAATTCCATTCTGTTTAGCTGAATTTCCAAATATATCCATTTCTTGCTGATTCTTCGGGTCCGGTGTCGGTTGACGAGCAACTTTAATAGGGGAAAAATTTGTAACAGCGAAGGCCAAAAGAAAGGAACAACAGAAACGACTAAAAAAAGCACACAAGCATTCTACTAATATAATTAATCAAGCAATCATCACATATTACTGCTACTCACACAATAATATGCATGCACACCTAAGCACACAAATCTCGCGGAAACTCTGGTATTGCGGTCTAATATGCTGTGGCGGTGTGCACGAAAATTATATCTAGGTGTGGAAGGATTAGCATAACCAAGGCTACACCAAGCACTGGCTGAACACCCACTAGGTCTGGATGGATACACGGGTGAGGACGGACTTAACGATCAAGTAGCGAGACATAAAAGTCACGATTACCTCATCATCAAGCGTACAAAGGGAATCATACCCGTCCAAAGAATGAAATGACAAGGCAAGATAACAGTGGAAGGCTGGGTCTAATAGCATTGCCCTTTTCTGATAACAAAGGTCTGCAAGGGTTGCCAAAAGAACGATATGGAGGGCATGGATGATGATGTTGTCGCATCACACCAAAGAGCAGGCATGATAAGAAGGACGGCGTAGGTAGTGGATCGGAACCGATACCACCTACACTCACAAGATTAACCGTTAGCGACTAAATAATAATCTATATGCATGCTATGCGACAAAAAATGTAGCAATCAAGTGCAACAAACCAACTGGGGTCTATACTACCGCTTTCTAACGTTCGCGCGGTCTAGGTCGTCCTACAGCCAGACCTGCTCTAATACCATGCCTGTGGCACCCCGGCTCAGAGAAAACCGGAACGTCCCGTATTCCAGCCCAGAGATCGCGATGAAGTCTTCTAGAATATGACACTGCTTAGCATAAAACAAACCAGCTCTTTATTACAATCTATTTGGGTACAAGGGTTACATCGGCACGGCGACACTATGCCCGCCACTGTTGCTCTATGCAAGCAGCAGAACAACATGATGCAGCGGAAGAACTCTAGAAGCGGAACAACGATGACTGTGGTGAACTCCACTCCATAGGGACTCTGGCTGGAATGCTTATCCTAGCTCGCAAACAAGGACTCCACGGAAAACAAGCAATCAAATCTGGAATGACCTGCAAACTGGCATGACACACCAGGTCAGTACATTGAATGTACTTGCAAGCTCACAATAACCAGAAGCTTTCAAGACAAACAACAGCATGGCAATTACAGGTTAAGCAGAAATTAACATGATATCATCATAGCAACATGGCATCAACATGAACATGATACAGCTAGAACAACATGAACCTGGCATGAACATATGAATCTGACGATACTAGCATGCAACAATATATCCAACATGTTGTGACCATGCATCTTGTGATAATTGTCCCTCGTACTGCCTTACCAAACGTGATCGTTTCCACATCACAAATGTGTCGAACTCAGAGACAAACTCATGATCCTTACGGTGGTCACAACCACGACCAATAAATGGCCCGTGATCCTTATGGTGATCACAACCCGACCAATAAATGGCCTATGATCCTTACGGCGATCAGAACCACGACCAATAAATGGCCCGTGATCCTTACAGCGATCACAACCCGACCAATAAATGGCCCGTGATCCTTATGGCAATCACAACCCGACCAATAAATGGCCTGTGATCCTTACGGCGATCACAACCACGACCACATATGGTCCAACTCAACATGATGGCCTTTCTGCCATCACCTCAGTGCATACTTAGTGTGCAAATTTATTAAGTGTTGACCCATGGTGTACCCTACTTTCGAGCGTGTCTGTAACCGTGGACTCGGCTATCGGTAGATTAATACACTCTGCAGAGGTAGCGCACTGGACCCACACTACGGAACCCATGGCCTCGCACTCCCATTCGGGTGGACCAACGATATTCCGACGAAACCACTTCATTGTCATGACTCTCTCCCGGCCACTCCGACTCAATCCCCATCGGGCTAGTCCTGGGTGGCCTCGTGTCTACCTCAAGACACATCGACCACCGTCGTGGCCACGATCCACTCTGGGACCCGTTACCAAAAACATAACAACAGGCTCACAAGGTTATGCCTCCTTACCGGGCCAGGGTACAGCACGCCCATAACCTTCCCTAGATGGATGCACCGACCAGAGGCATGACAATGAAACGCATTAAGGCCGTCCCATACCGGCAAATGTGGTTGCACTGGGAAAAACTCATTTTAGCGGCACCATGACCCGGTCAACAACGTATTCAAGTTGAGTTATTTATCATTTTCAACTTAAAGTGAAAGTAACCGGTGTCATAATGCCATGGCATGCATCACCAACATATGCATCACATATCAATGAAAATAACTAAGTCAACTACGCTCCCACGGAGCCATCATCAACTCATGATACTTCTCTGGTTAAGATCAAACCTCACTTAAACCGGAATCTTTTCTAACAATCTCATCATTTTTTATTACACAAAAATAATTTTACTGATTATTTATCTTCATGAGCATATCATTTTATTATTACTCATAACTAAATTCTTGTTAGCTTATCAACAAGATTCACTTCAAACTTTCTGTAAATCAAGCATATTTAACATGACAAGCATCTAACAGAATATAATTATCATAATAATAATTTAAATGCATGAATAATCATAAGTTCAAGTAGGAAAATCACAAATATTGAAGTGGCACTATGAAAATGTTGTTGTGGCTTGCCTGGGGATGAAGAAGGCACCGGGGAGAAGCGCGGTGAAGCCGCGAAAAGATTTGCCGGAAACAGTTCTCTCTCGGAGGGGCTGTTTACTTGCAACGGCAAAATGGTCATTTTCAGAATGCCAAAACATAATGAAAGTGACACCAACAGAAAGGGCTCGACGAGATGAAGAAATAGGCTTTGGAATCACCTCATTTGGAGTTACGGATAAAAAGTTGTTATACTTTTTCTGCGAGGGACCTCTTTGCAAATAAAAATCATCACCAATAGGTCCTTAACAGAAAAACAGAACGTGCACTTGGGAAAATACGTTTTCGGAGGATGAAAAACGTAGACGCCCAAATACGTCTTCACTTATCCATGTCAGCATGGACAAGTTAACGTGGGGCCAGCGGCTGGGAGGCTGACTGGTGGGTCCCACCTTATCCACTTCTCTCTCTCCTCCCTTCTCTTCTTCCTTTCTCCTTGTCCCGACGGCGAGCTGCGGTAGAGGCAGGGCCGAGCGCTCCGGCAATGAGTCCGTCCAACTCCAGCCACCTCTGGCGGCGCCCGACCCACCAAAACGATAAGGAGAGGGAGGCGCTCCCATCCCCGCACTAAACGGGCCTCGAAGAGGGCAGGAGCGAGAGAACCATGGACCAGGGCGGACGGCGGCTCGGTCGATCTTGGGGACGACGGCCCCAACTACTCCGACGACTAGTTGAGGGGAGGGGGAGGCATGGTGGGTAGAAGGGAGGCCTCTGGTGGTTGAATGGAGGAGGGAGGGATCTCAGCTTGCCGGAATCGAGCTTGATAGAGACGGCGGCCATGGCGGTCAACCGCGGAGAGGAGAGCTCCTGGGCTCGGGCGAGGGGCTTGGAGGGGCTAGAGGACGTGCAGGAGGCCAGTGGTGAGCTCGGAGAGGCTCGGGGAGGGCTATAAATATGCGGGGCGAGGGAGGCCGAGTTGGCACCGTCGCAGACGCGTGCTCGCGCGCATGAGCTTGGGGAAAACGACGGAGAGGGCACATGGGAGAGCTCATGGGGTAGAAGAGGTCGAGGGACACAGGGAGGAAGCGACCAGGAATGAACCGAGACAAAACCGCATAGTCCGCTCGTGGGTGCGCGTCGGCGAGGAAGCTGCCGGAGGGGTAGAGGGGTCTAGGGGAACGGCGATGACACGGGCTATCTACTGGGCATCCTCACGAGCACGAAGCCGACGAGAGGGGGAGGGGCCTGAGCAAGAAACCATTCTGGACGCGGTCATTGCATGCCAAAGCGGTGGTCACCGCGAAGACTGGCATCAAGAGGAGCCAAATGGCTGGCCAATGTTGTCTAGTGGTAAGTCCTTCGAAGGGTGGTTGTATCTGCGGTGGTAACTTGGTTAAAAAGGCTCTGGTCAGATAGAAATCACCCTCTAAAGTTTACTGCAGTAAACTTTGCTGGGGACTGGTGATCAACAGGAAGGGTTTTGGGAGCAATGGAGTTGTTTGTGAGGTTGAGGTAAAGAAGGACTTTCATCATGGTAAGCTTGAGGAGAAATGGATCAAGATTAATCATAGTTGCTTCACAACTGCATATTTGGTCCAGAAATGAAGATCAACAAGATCCACTCACATAGTTGCATCAATTGAGCTGAAAATGGTTATGGCCCAATGATTTGAAGATATTAAGATGACAAAGGAGTTTCATGCCATTTGGATGAACCAAAATAGCACTTGCTTCAGAAAGATTTATTCTGACCAGAAACTTGGAAAATTTCCACAGGGAAAATGGTCAAAGGAATTGAGCCACAACTTGGTGGTGGGAGGTTATAGGGATACTAGAAGGTCTAGAAAACTTTACAGCCATAAGGGAGCAAGATAAAATATACTTGCTTCACAAACTGAAATTTTGACCAGAAAGTAAGAATTGAAGTTGTTCTCACATGGAGGCATGACATGAGCTCATGGAGGGCTATCATATGATGATATGAAGGATCCTGCAAAATGGCAACTCATTTGGATGTGCCTAGCTTGTACCTCCTTCACAAAGTTTCTTTCTGGACAGAAACTTTGGAAAATCATAATTAAATAATTACTAGGCAAATGAGGTTGCATTTTGGCATGTGGCAATGATATGGACATGAAAAGATATCTAAGGAATTTGAGGTAAATTGGGCAAAGGAAAATGGCACTTGTTCCACAATGTGCCATTTAGGGTAGAATAGGAAATGAATTATTGGAGGATTATTTTTGAACATGTCAATGAAAAGTTTTGCCATATTTGATCAAGATATGACCCAAACAATTTATGAGAATTATTTGGGAATTTTAGGAGTGATGGAAATATAGGTTGCTTCACAACCTAGGGCAATTTGAGTCATTCCTTTATTAGAAAAGGAATATTCCCAATAAAAAGAATATTGGGATTTGGGCTAGGATGAAAATGAAAGGGCTTAGGGAAGGATTTGGGAATGACAAGCCACTCTAGAAACAAAGAAGAGGGCATCTTCTTCAGTTTCCAGACCACAAAGCCACGGAAAAAAGAAAACTCAGGCAAAAACCTCAGAAAAACAAAAGAAAAAGAATGGGCCAAAAATCAGGCTGTCACAACCGCTCTAACGGATATAAGCACTCTCACGAGTGTGAACTTCAGGATAAATCCGCGTCCCCGACTCCCTTGCGATTATCTCATTCCGACACTCTTTACTTTCCACAATTCGTACTTGCTCTTATTGATATATCTTGTGCTAGTTGAATTGCATAGTTGTTCCTACATTTCCATATCTTGTGTTATATTGTGCTTGTTAGTTTCCTTACGTGCCTATGTTATTTAGCATAGGTTGTTGGTGCACTTAGTTTAGCCTAGCATATTAAGGATTTGTGCTTGAAAAGTATCCCTTAGTTTAATTTTGCATTAGGATAAAGCCAAATCCGTAAAAGTTTAAAAATGCATATTCACCCCCTAGTCGTCATCTCAGTCATTTCACCAGCTGGTAAGATAGTCTGCAGGATTACGTGGTAATCATGCGCCTTCAGATCGTGTAATTTACCAATCTCAACATCCACATATGTTGCCAGGTTTGCAGCGTGACCATCTGGGAGTTTGACATTAGCCAGAAACTTGCACAACTTTATTTTGTCTTCCTTACAAAACATCCATGGTGCAAGATACTTCTTATAAGAATCCCCCTTCTTGGGATCTAGTCTCAACCAATGTGTATCCCACATCCCTAGATGCTCTAAATCCATGCTTGCGCTGATGGTATACTTGTTCTTACCATCAAGTTCAAGGAGTGTACCAATGATACTCTCACATATGTTCTTCTCAATGCGCATAACATAACAGAAGATCCTTCCAGTACGGAAAATCATGTAAGCTCGCCCTCAGGTGCCATGTGGGATTATTATGTGTTCGCTTTCTCTTTCTAGTTGCATTACTAGGGTAATTCCCTGGTTTGAAATTCACCTTAGCCCGCTGTAAGTACTGATCAACTTCTTTGCTTGTGAACTTCCTTGGTGGGTCCATATGCTCCGTCTTGTCAGTAAGCATTTTTCTCTATCTTCTAAAACAATGATTTGTATGAAGGAATCGACGATTGCCAATGTATCTAATTCTATTTTCCAGTTTCTTAAAGCAAGGATTCTCATCACAATGCATGCACTAATAACCCTTTGTGCTCCGACCTGAGGTAGTGCCATATGCAGGATAATCTTGAATGGATCAAATAAGCATCACACACAAATTGAAAGGTTTTGTTGTGCATACATCTTTTGTTTCCACACCAGCCCACAACTTCCGCATATCTGCTATCATTGGCTGCATAAGTCCATGAAAATCCTTTCCTGGTGAGTATTTTCCAGGAATCGACAATGCCATCATCAAATTGGACTGGTCCATGCACATCCAGGGTAGGAAGTTGTATGGAATGACAAAAATAAGCCACATACTGTATGCACTACTCATGTGTCCAAAGGGATTGAATCTATCAGTTGCAAATCCTAACCTCAATTTACAAGCATCTTCAAGAAAGCTTCCATGTATTCGTCGAAGTCCTTTCATGCATCGGCACCAGCAGGGTGCCTCATTACACTAGCCTCTTCCACCCTCTTTTCCTTGTGCCACCAGGTGTGCTCTTATATTTCCCTCGAAGAAAAAAAATCTTGTAACCATGGGATTATCGGAAAGTATCGAAGGATCTTGTGAGGAACCTTTTTCATCCCATCGATGTATCTCCACCTTGATGGACCACAGTGGGGACAATGAGTACTGTTGGCATAGTCTCCCAATAAAAAATGTAGTCATACTTGCATACATGAATTTTTTGATATCCAAGACCAAGATCAGAAAGATCTCTATTAGTATCAGCATGAGATTCTGAAAGTTCACCTCAGGCAAAGCAAGATTCAACAGCTAAAAAAGGATATTTAATGTCCTTTTGATCGTAAGCGTATATGTTTTGATATGAAGCATTAATGAACGCCAACCGTGTCATAGTGCAACATCCCTTGTGAAGGGGTTTAATCGCTTCTTCGTTGAGATTTTTAAAAATGTCAACACAGCAGATGCATCTTCTTTATTTCCATCTGTTCTGCCCATGTCATCCATGAGATCTCCCAGCATATCATACGCAGATTGATTATACAGCTCAAAATCATCACAATCATCATATTAATAATGGTACTTGTGAGTTGCATTGGGATTTCCACGAAGAGGAGAGGATGATGCAATACAGTAGAGATAAGTATTTCCCTTAGTTATGAAACCAAGGTTATCAATCCAGTTGGAGAACCAAGCAACACTATGTAAACAATAGTTGCACACAAACAACAAATACTTGCAACCCAACGCGTAGAGGGGTTGTCAAAAATACAAAATACAAAATAAATAAAAGAAAATTGCAGCAAGGTATTTTTTTTAGTTTAATATATGATAAAAGACAGACCTGGGGGCCATAGTTTTCACTAGGGGCTTCTCTCGAGAAAATAGCTTACGGTGGGTAAACAAATTCTTGTTGGACAACTGATATAAAAGCAAATAATTATGATGATATCCAAGGCAATGATCATACGTAGGCATCACGTCCAAGATTAGTAGACCGAAACGATTCTGCATCTACTACTATAACTCCACACATCGATCTCTATCCAGCATGCATCTAGTGTATTAAGGTTGTGGAAAAATGGAGTAATGCTTTAAGCAAGATGAAATGATGTAGACAAGATAAACTCACGTATGAATAAACCCCATCTTGTTACCCTTAATAGCAACAATACATACGTGTCATGTCCCTTTCCGTCACTGGGATTGAGCACCACAAGATCGAACCCATTACAAAGCACCTCTTCCCATGGCAAGTTAAATCAATCTGGTTGGCCAAACCAAACCAATAAATCGGAGAAGAAATACGAAGCTATATTAATCATGCAGGAAAGAGTTCAGAGAAAACCCAAATAATATTCATGGACAGATCTGATCATAAACTCACAATTCATCGGATCCCAACAAACACACCGCAAAAAGTCATTACATCAAATTGATCTCCAAGAACAACAAGGAGAACATTGTATTGAGAATCAAAAAGAGAGAAGAAGCCATCTAGCTACTAACTATGGACTCATAGGTCCATGATAAACTACTCGCGCATCATCAGAGGGGCAGCAAGGATGATGAAGAACCCCTGCGTGCTCATTTCCCCCTCCGGTGAAGTACCGGAGAAGGCCTGTAGATGGGATCTCTCGAGAATAGAGGCTTGCGGCAGCGGAGAAATTATTTCGTGGACTCCCTGGTAGGTTTCCTAATTTTAGAGTATTTATAGAGGCAGACTTAGGTCAAAAGAAGACTTGTGGGCCCCACTACATACCAGGGCGCCCAGGGCCTGTGATGCGCCCGGGTGCCTAGTGGGCCACTCCTTCGTCTTCTCATTCCTTCCCAAAGCTTCCAGTGTCTCTTATTGCCAGAAAAAATCTCCAAAAAGTTTTGTGGCATTTGGACTTTGTTTGGTACTGATATTTTGCAAAGTCAAAAACAAGCCAACAACAACAACTAGCATTAGGCACTAAGCTAATAGGTTAGTCTCAAAAAATGATATAAAGTTGCTTGTAAATGTATATAAAACATCCAAGATTGATACTATAATAGCATGGAACAATAAAAAATTATAGATACGTTGGTGACGTATCAAGCATCCCCAAGCTTAATTCCTGCTCGTCCTCGAGTAGGTAAATGATAAAAACAGAACTTTTGATGTGGAATGCTACCTATCATATTCATCATGTATTCTTTTCTTTGTAGCATGGATAGTTGGACTTGAATGATTCAAAGCAAATAGTCTATAATTTGAACATGAAAACATCAATATTCAAGCATATCAACAAGTAAACATGCCTTTCAAAATATCAACGCTAAAGAAAGCTATCCCTAGCCCATTATGCTCAATCATGGATCCATTCATGAAACACACTCAAATAGTAGCTACATCCAATGCACAAGCATGAAAAGAGTGTTCCCTAGTTGGTGCTTTATAAGAGAAGATGGAGATTCAAAATTAAAATAAAAAAATGCATAAAAGTAAATAGATAGGCCCTTCGCCGAGGAAGCAGAGATTTGTAGAGGTGCCAGAGGTCATAGCTTAAACTGAGAGATAAAATTATTTTGAGAGGCATGCTTTTCCTGTCAACAAAAACGACCATGAATTCCCAATATCTTCCATGCTAGATAAATCATAGGCGGTTACCAAACAAAAGATAAATTTTATTTTCTTTCCACCATTCTTACACAATCCATGCCTAGCCGTATCCATGGGTGCCTTCCATACCAACACTTTCCAAGGAATTTATTATTAACAACATAATTATTATTTCATTTCAGGACTGGGAATCCCTATTACCTGCCACAGTCTTGTGCAATGACAAGTGAATAAATACTCATTGTGAGAATAAAATACCTAGCATGGAAAATATTAGCCACCCCCTGCCGATTCATGAGCGATACGGACACATAAAACGGAAATTCATTTTGAAAATTAGAGTTGGAACATACAAATTTACTTGGAATGGCATGGAAATACCGCATATAGGTGGGTATGATGGACTCATTTGGCACAACTTTGGTTTTAGGAGTTGGATGCACAAGCAGCATATTCCCGCTTAGCACAAGTGAAGGCTAGCAAAAAGATTGAGAAGCGACCAACCAAAAAATAAAAACGGTCATAAACACGCATTAAACATAACTAACATTGAATAATGCACTACAATTAGGATATAACTTTGTTGCATAACTATTGACTTTCGTTCTTGCATAGAGGAATCACAACCTTAACACCAATATTCTTACTAAAGCATAATTACTCACCAACATGACTCACATATCACTATCTCCATATCGCAAAACTATTGCAAGGAATCAAGTTTATAATATCCAATGATCTTCATGAACTTTTTTATTATATCCCTCTTGAATATTCATCACTTTGGGACAAATTTGTATCTCGTGCAAATTACCATTACTATTTATCAACTCTCAAAAATATTTAAGTGAAGTACAAGAGCATAAATATTTCTTCAAAATTTATCATATCAACTCTCAAATTATATAAGTGAAGCATGAGAGTGCATTTCTTCAAAATAAAATCACCACCATGCTCAAAAAGATTTAAGTGAAGCACTAGAGCAATTGCCTAGCTCAAAAAAATAAATCAAGTGAAGCACATAGAGCAGTTCAAACAAATCATGATAACATATGGCTCCCTCAAATAGGTGCGTCCAACAAGGATGATTGTGACAAACTAAAAAGCAAAACAAGAAAAGACTCGTATAATACAAGACGCTCCAAGCAAAACTCATGATATGTGACGAATAAAAATATAGCTCCAAGTAAAATTACCGATGGTCGTTGGAAGAAAGAGGGGATGCCTTCCAGGGCATCTCCAAGCTTAGTTGCTTGGGAGTCCTTGAATATTACCTTGGGGTGCCTCGGGCATCCTCAAGCCGAGGCTCTTACCACTCCTTATTCCTTCATCTATCGTGATCTCACCCAAAACTTGAAAAATTTAATCACACAAAACTTAAGAAAAACCTTCGTGAGATCCATTAGTATAATATAGCAAATCAGCACTTTAAGTACTGTTGCAAACCCATTCATATCTTTTATTGCATTATACCTATAGTATTCTAACTTTACCATGGCTTATACCCCCCAATACAATCCATAGATTCATCAAAATAAGCACATAATGCAAAGAAAATAGAATCTGTCAAAAACAGTATAGTCTGTAGCAATCTGAACATTGACCATACTTATGTAAATCTAAAACTTCTCAAAAATTAGGACAACGTGGGAAATTTATATATAAATTATGTGTAAAAAATTCAGAGCAAAAGCACATTCTGTGAATTTACAAAGTTCTGGAACTAGGCGCAAAAGTTTCTGTTTTTTAACAGAATCAAGCCAACTATCACCCAAACCATCCTAAAGGCTTTACCTGGCACAAACACTAATTAAAACATAAAAGCACAATCATAACATTAGCATAATAGTGTGTGTTAAAAACAAAACAAATAGCAAAATTTTAAAGGATAAATATTGGGTTGCCTCAAAGCAAGCGCTATTGTTTTATGCCCCTAGCTAGGCATAATGCATTGACGAGGACATGTACCTAGGGTAGGGTCTTAGGCCTGACCTAGACACCCCACCCGAGGACACTGCCTATAATCAAAGACATTCAAGGACCAACAGAAAGTACCGACTAGAATCAGCTTGAAGTGCAATCCACTCGATAGAAGACTCCACTCGGATATCCCAATTCCACTCGACCAGAGCATGGTCACTCGACCATATGGATAACCAATCGGAGTACAAAAGATCTAAAGTCACCCCAGGATGGCAATGGTCAGGCATTCACTCTGTAGTCTTAAAGACCATTAATGGCTGGCGTTACCAATAACGCCCCTATCTTAACTCACATTGAACCCTGTGTAACGGAGGTATGTGAGGGTCCTGGCGCACTCTATATAAGCCACCCTCCTCCTCTGGCACAGGGGTTCGCACCCCTTGTAACATTCACGCATAATCCAGTCGACACAGCCTTAGGGCACCGAGACGTAGGGCTTTTACCTCCTCCGAGAGGGGCCTGAACTCGTAAACTAGCGTGTACAACCTCAACATAGCTAGGACCTTGCCTCCTCCTACGTACCCCCTATTCTTACTATCAGACTTGCTCCCATCATAGTTGGCACCCACCGTGGGGCAGGCGTCTAAGCGACTTCCGGTGAGGTTGCAAACTTTGTTTTTTGTCAACATGGTTTCCGGTGATGGTTTGGCGTTGGGCCATGGGATCCATCTCGGTGCGCTCGTTTTCATCGCTGGCAACTCTGCCTGGCTTCAAGAAGCTCCCCTCGACATCGAGGCCCTCCCTGTCCGCAGGGTGATGCACTTCCGTGCGAGTGCTTGCCGCGTTCTTCTTCGATAACCGTCGACCCAGTATCGGTCGGCTCTGGTGGCATCATCGCTCCCTGCTGTTCGCCGTCGCAAGAGGTCCGGCTGTTCACGGCTCCCGTGGTGGCTGAAGTATGCGGTGGTTCACCAATCGGCCACCCCCCAAGTTGCGGTGATTGAGCCCAACGAGTCTCTTTACAATCTGTTCAATCTACCGACTGGTCACTCGGATTCCCTTTTCGAGTGCGAGAGCAATGATCCATCGGCAGAAGTCCTCGTGGTCAACTCCCAACACGGTCTGCCTAGATTTCATTGCAGTGGCGCCGGCGGCGGCGGTGTCGGACCATCACAAGATCATGATGAGTACGTCCCCGAGGCCCTCATTGCGGAGCAGAGGGAAGAGCTGCATCGTCGCAACGTCCAGGCGCTCTAGATCCCCATCATTGGGGAGACCTCTGAGGCTTGGACCTTGGAGGCTGCGCGCTTGGCCACCTTGGCTGAGCGTACGTGTTTGGAGAATCTGTAGAAGGCGCTCGACGAGCGCGCTCGTCAGCGGATCCCTGAATCCAGTCGACGCGCACGATGGCTGTTTCTGACTGAAACTCAGGTATACCGTACTCCAATCCAAAATGATGCAGCAGCAGCGCGCATAGCAGAGTCAATTAAGCCGTCACGTTCAGAAGCTGGTAGAGGTTTGGAGCAGATCCGAGCATTGCTTAAAGCTGCAGGGGAACAGAATTCTGTTGTCTCCCAGTCGCGTAATAGAATCCATAGTAGGTCAGTGATTGCAGACACGGTACAGTCGGCACATAGTTCGAGGTCACCCCGGCATCGGGAAGATCATGGACCCTGCCAGGATCAGTACCTGGGCGAGGCCACATGCAGTATGAATGTCAATTTTCCCGTGATGACCACCGTCGAGTGCTTACGCCCCCTCCGAGGGGCGGGTCGTACACGCCCCGGCGGTATGATGATAGGCACCCGTATGGTGACGAGCGGAGGGTCTCGGTCGACCCCAGAGAGCCAGGGTTCGACGCAAGGTCGCTCCTTGTGTAAGGTTTGGTTGACAGACGCCGAGCAAACAGAGAAGGGCAAGGCAGAGATCGTCCGACTAGAAACATAGCATCTATTTCTTGGCCCGAGTGTTTCAGTATGGCCATCCGATCAGCTGAGATCCCTCCTAACTTCAGGTTGGCAGCAGGTGTGAATAAGTTCACCAGTGAATCAAAGTCGGACACTTGGCTGGAAGACTACCGAGTGGCCATGCAGATTGGTGGAGGCAATGACGATGTTGCCATGAAGCACCTCCCCTTGATGCTTGAGGGCTCGGCCAGAACCTGGTTGACTCAGTTGGCTCCTGGGAGTATTTTTTGTTAGGATGACTTGGCCAGAGTGTTCATCAAAACATTCAAAGGTACTTGCAAGCATATTGCTCTGTTGACTGAACTGCAACACTGCATTCAGAAGCCGAATGAAACTTTGAGAGACTTCATCCAGAGATGGACTACCCTACATCATACGGTGGAAAATGTGTTGGATCACCAGGCGGTTTGTGCCTTCAAAGAAGGCGTCCAATACAGAGAGCTTACATTGAAATTCGGTCGTTCCGTAGACATGACTCTGACACGAATGATGGAAATAGCCACTCGATACGCTAATGGTGAAGAGGAAGACCGACTCTGCAATGGCAAAGGAAAAACAGTCGTCCAGGACTCTGGGCTGGAAATTCCAGTCGAAAGCAAAAAACATAAGGTTGAACCTATAGGTCCTGCTGAGGCTGCGGCCCTGAAAGCAGGAGGAGGGTAGTTCAAAGCAAAACCCAAACCACAGTGGGAAACCCAAGAAGGTGAAAGATCAGTTGGGCCTGGATGTTCTGGACCTGCCGTGTTACATTCACACGAAGAAAGACGAAGAGGGTAACTTGATTCAACCTAAGCATACCACTCGGCAGTGCAGGCTCCTGATTCAGAGTTTCAGAGAGAATAAGTCCAGCGAGAAAGAATCTGATAAAGAAGATGAAAAAGAGGAATATGATGGTTACACTAAGGTCAATGCTACCTTCATGATTTTTGCTGACGTAGAAAGCAAAAGTCCACTGAAAGTCATTAACAGGGAAGTTAATATGGTTGCTCTGGCAACTACAACGTACTTGAAGTCGTCGAAGACTCCCATTACATTCAACCAATCAGATCACCCAACACACATTGCTACCCCTGGGCGGCAAGCGCTGGTGGTCGACCCAGTCGTTGGGGCACCCAATTGACCAAGTCCTTATGGATGGCGGAAGTGGGCTGAACATTCTGTACGCTGAGACCCTTGAGGGATGGGCATTCCAATGTCTAAACTCAGTGAGAGCAACATGCAGTTCCATGGTGTCATTCCAGGTAAAAGGGCAAAGTCACTCTGGTAGATTACTCTTGATGTGGTTTTTGCTGATTCCAAGAATTACCGCAAGGAAAAGTTGACATTTGAGGTGGTGGATTTCCATAGTGCTTATCATGCCATTCTGGACAGGCCTGCATATGCTCGTTTCATGGCTCGACCATGTTACGTATATCTCAAGTTGAAGATGTCTGGTCCCAGAGGTGTGATCACAGTCATAGGAAACAGACACAGAACAGAAGAATGCCTTCAGAAGGGTTGCAAGATTGTAGATGAGCAGATGGCAGCCGTAGAGATGCAGGAATACCAGAAAACTGCAGATCCGAGTGATTTGTTGTGGTCCAAGAAGCCATCTTCAGAGTCTGCATTTCAGTCGGTGGGAGAAACCAAACATGTTCATATCCACCCGGAAGACCCCAATGCAGCTCCGACTCACAAATCAACAACACTCGACATCAAATAGGAAGCTACGCTCATCCAATTCCTCTGTGAGAACTGGGACATCTTTGCATGGAAACCTTCTGACATGCCAGGTGTATCCAGGGGGCTGGCTGAGCACCATTTGCGTGTCGACCCAAAAGCAAAACCTGTCAAAGAGCATCTTCGACGGTCCACCGTTGAAAAGAGAAAGGCGATTGTCGAGGAGGTGGCTCGGCTCTTGGCCGCTGAGTTCATCTGCGAGATTTACCACTCCGAGTGGCTCGCCAACATCGTCATGGTCCCTAAGAAAGATGATTCGCTTTGTATGTGTATTGACTTCAAGCATATCAATCGGGCCTGCCCGAAAGATCATTTTCCTCGCCCCCACATCGATCATATAGTTGACTCGACAGCAGGGTGTGAGCATTTATCCTTCTTGGATGTGTATTCTGGGTACCATCAGATCCATCTGTATGGACCTAATGAAATAAAAACAACCTTCATCACTGTCGGTGTCAAAACTAGCGGATCTCGAGTAGGGGGTCCCAAATTGTGCGTCTAAGGCTGATGGTAACAGGAGGGAGGGGACACAATATTTACCCAGGTTTGGGCCCTCTCTATGGAGGTAATACCCTACTTCCTGCTTGATTGATCTTGATGAATATGAGTATTACAAGAGTTGATCTACCACGAGATCATAACGGCTAAAATGCTAAGAGTCTAGCCTACAGGATTATGACTATGATTGTCTCTACGGACTAAACCCTCCGGTTTGTATAGACGCTGGAGGGGACTAGGGTTGTACAAAGTCGGTTACAGAGAAAAGGAATCTTCATATCTGGACGCCAAGCTTGCCTTCCATGCCAAGGAGAGTCCCATCCGGACACGGGTGAGAGTCTTCGGTCTTGTATCTTCACACCTTACCAGTCCTGCCCACATCAATAGTCTGGACGCTCGAGAACCCCTTAATCCAGGACTCCCTCAGTATCCCCCGAACCAGGCTTCAATGACGAGGTGTCCGGTGCGCAGATTGTCTTCGGCATTGCAAGGCGGGCTTCTCCTCCGATTACTTCAAAGAACCTGACTTAAAGAGCAGTATCCGGCTTCCCATTTAATTTTGCACCCATCGGCTTCCGCACCTTCGTGACTTTAGCTTCCACGTGTCGAGCGAATACGAGAGGTCGGGGTATTTTTGCACATACCACCCTGACCATGTAAGAAAGTTGTCTATTTAAAGAGATGGGGATCTTCAGATCCATTCCACACCAAGCATAAAATCCTCGAGCTTGCCAGGAGAAACCATTCTAACATGGCTAGCGCTCCCAGCTCTTCCTCCCGTCTCCACAGCCCCAAAAAAGGTGATTGGGAAAAGTGTTCTGTATCCCATAGTCAGCTAGTGAAGCTACAGACACAGGGATTTCTTCCCCCCGCGGATCTAGTCCCCGTTCGAGCCGGATTGGCTTCCTTGGGGCTCAGGCAGAGAATTTCCCCAACCCATCCAGGGGGGAACGAGTATGCTTTGTTTCCTACTTGTAGAGAGGTGTGCTACGTCTTGAGCTTGCGTTGGTTTTCCTTGAAGAGGAAAGGGTATTGCAGCAATAGTAGCGTAAGTATTTCCCTCAGTTTTTGAGAACCAAGGTATAAATCCAGTAGGAGGATCTTCAAAAGTCCCACGCACCTACACAAACAAACAAAGAACTCGCAACCAATGCAATAAAGGGGTTGTCAATCCCTTCACGGCCACTTGCGAAAGTGAGATCTAATAGAGATAGTATGATAAGATAAATATATTTTTGGTATTTTATAATATAGATGCAAAAAGTAAAGATGCAAATAAAAGTAGATTGGAAGCAAATATAATAAAAGATAGACCCGGGGGCCATAGGTTTCAGTAGTGGCTTCTCTCAAGATAGCATAAGTATTACAGTGCGTGAACAAATTACTGTCGAGCAATTGATAGAAAAGCGAATAATTATGAGAATATCTAGGCATGATCATGTCTATAGGCATCACGTCTGTGACAAGTAGACCGACCCCTACCTGCATCTACTACTATTACTCCACACATCGACCGACTCCTGCCTGCATCTAGAGTATTAAGTTCATAAAGAACAGAGTAATGCTTTAAGCAAGATGACATGATGTAGAGGGATAAACTCAAGCAATATGATATAAACCCCATCTTTTTATCCTCGATGGCAACAATGTAATACGTGCCTTGCAACCCCTGCTGTCACTGGGAAAGAACACCGCAAGATTGAACCCAAAGCTAAGCACTTCTCCCATGGCAAGAAAGATCAATCTAGTAGGCCAAACCAAACTGATAATTCGAAGAGACTTGCAAAGATAACTCAATCATACATAAAAGAATTCAGAGAAGATTCAAATATTATTCATAGATAAACTTGATCATAAACCCACAATTCATCGGATCTCGACAAACACACCGCAAAAAGAGTTTACATCGAATAGATCTCCACAAGAGAGGGGGCGAACATTGTATTGAGATCCAAAAAGAGAGAAGAAGCCATCTAGCTAATAACTATGGACCCGTAGGTCTGTGGTAAACTACTCACAACTCATCGGAGGGGTTATGGTGTTGATTTAGAAGCCCTCCATGGTCGATTCCCCCTCCGGCAGAGTGCCAGCGAAGGCTCCAAGATGAGATCTCACGGATACAGAAGGTTATGGCGGTGGAAATTGTGTTTCGTTGGCTCCCTGGATGTTTTCGGGGTACGTAGGCTTATATAGGAGGAAGAAGTACATCGGTGGTCACTCGAGGGGCCCACGAGATAGGGGGGCACGCCCTATAGGGTGGCGTGCCCTCCTATCTCGTGGAGGCCTTAGCTGCTTCTTGACTTGCACTCCAAGTCCTCTGGATCACGTTTGTTCCAAAAATCACGCTCCCGAAGGTTTCATTCCGTTTGGACTCCGTTTGATATTCCTTTTCTCCGAAATACTGAAATAGGCAAAAAAACAGCAATACGGGCTGGGCCTCCGGTTAGTAGTTTAGTCCCAAAAATGATATAAATGTGTAAAATAAAGCCCATAATCATCCAAAAGGGGTAATATAATAGCATGGAACAATCAAAAATTATAGATACGTTGGAGACGTATCAAGCATCCCCAAGCTTAATTCCTGCTCATCCTCGAGTAGGTAAATGATAAAAAGAGAATTTTTGATGTGGAATGCTACCTAGCATAATTCTTAATGTAATTTTCTTTATTGTGGCATGAATGTTCAGACCCAAATGATTCAAAATAAAAGTTCATGTTGATAAAAGAAATAGTAACACTTCAAGCATACTAATCAAAGTAATCGTGTCTTCTCAAAATAACATGGCAAAAGAAAGTTCATCCCTAGAAAATCATATAGTTAGGCTATGCTTCATTTTCGTCACAAAAAAAGATGTTCCCAACTTCTATACCCTCGATGACAAGCCAAGCAATTGTCTCATACTTAAATAATCTCAAACTTTTTCAACCTTCACGCAATACATGAGCGTGAGCCATGGATATAGCACTATGGGTGGAATAGAATATAATGATGGGGATTGTGTGGAGAAGACAAAAAAGGAGAAAGTCTCACATTGACGAGGATAATCAACGGGCTATGGAGATGCCCATGAATTTATGTCAACATGAGAAGTAGGGATTGCCATGCAATGGATGCACTAGAGCTATAAACGAATGATCAACAAAAGGAAAACTAGTGGGTGTGCATCCAACTTGCTTGCTCACGAAGACCTAGGGCATTTGAGGAAGCCCATCGTAGGAATATACAAGCCAAGTTCTATATTGAAAAATTCCCACTAGTATGAAAAAGACAACTTATGAGACTCACCATATGAAAAACATGGTGCTACTTTGAAGCACAATATATGAGACTCACTACATGAAGAACAAGGTGCTACTTTGAAGCACAAGTGTGGAAAAAGAGATAGTAACATTGCCCTTTTTATTTATTTTCTTTTTTCTTTTTTTCTTTTTTTCCTTTTTTTTCTTTTGGGCCTTTCTTTTTTTTCGTTTTGGCCTTTCTTCCTTTTTTTCTTTGGGAAATGCTCTAATAATGATGATCATCACACTTCTATTGATTACAACATATGAATTACAACTCGAAACCAGAACAAGATATGACTCTAAAGAATGCCTCTGGCGGTGTACCGGGATGGTGCAATGAATCAAGAGTGACATGTATGAAAAATTATGCATGGTGGCTTTGCCACAAATACGATGTCAACTACATGATCATGCAATGTCAATATGACAAAAGTAATGTATGTCATGATGATGAACGGAACGGTGGAAAGTTGCATGGCAATATATCTCGGAATGGCTATGGAAATGCCATAATAGGTAGGTATGGTGGCTGTTTTGAGGAAGATATAAGGAGGTTTATGTGTGATAGAGCGTATCGTATCACGGGGTTTGGATGCACCGGCGAAGTTTGCACCAACTCTCAAGTTGAGAAAGGGCAATGCACGGTACCGAAGAGGCTAGCAATGGCGGAAAGGTAAAAGTGCGTATAATCCATGGACTCAACATTAGTCAAAAGAACTCATATAATTATTGGAAAAAATTAGAAGTCATCAAAAATCAAGTACTACGCGCATGCTCCTAGGGGGATAGATTGGTAGGAAAAGACCATCACTCGTCCCCGACCGCCACTCATAAGGATGCACAAGCCAGGTACACTTCATGTTTCAAATTTGTTACACAACTTTAACCATCTGTGCATGCTATGGGAACTTCAACACAAGCATTCTTTAAATTCATAATCACCCAACTAGCATGACTTTAATATCACTACCTCCCTATCTCAAAACAATTATCAAGTATCAAATTGATCATAGCATCCAATTCACTTCCTATGATAGTTTTTATTATACCCAATTTGGATGCCTACCATTCTAGGAACAATTTTATAACCATAGCAAATACCATGCTGTTCTGAAAGACTCTCAAAATAATATAAGTGAATCATGAGAGACTAGCAATTTCTTCAAAATTAAGTCACCACCGTGCTCTAAAAGGTATAAGTGAAGCACTAGAGCAAAAACTATCAAGCTCAAAAGATATAAGTGAAGCACATAGAGTATTCTAGCAAATTCTAATCAAGTAGGATTCTCCCAAAAGATGTGTACAGCAAGGATGATTGCGGTAAACCAAAAAGCAAAGACTAATATAATACATGACTCTCCAAGCAAAACACATATCATGTGGCGAATAAAATTATAGCTCCAAGTAAAGTTACCAATGAATGAAGACGAAAGAGGGGATGCCTTCCCGGGGCATCCCCAAGCTTAGGATTTTGGATATCCTTGAATATCTTGGGGTGCCTTTGGCATCCCCAAGCTTAGGCTCTTGCCACTCCTTATTCCATAGTCCATAAAAGCTTTACCCAAAACTTGAAAACTTCACAACACAAAACTCAACAAGAAATCTTATAAGCTCCGTTAGTGAAAGAAAACAAAACCACCACATAAGGTACTGTAATGAACTAATTCTTTATTTATTTTGGTGTTAAACCTACTGTAATCCAACTTCTCTATGGTTTATAAACTATTTTACTAGCCATAGATGCATCAAAATAAGCAAACAACACACAAAAAACAGAATCTGTCAAAAACAGAACTGTCTGTAGCAATCTGTGACTAACGCAAACTTCTGGAACTCTAAAAATCCTACCAAAATAGGAAGTCCTGGAAAATTTGTTTATTGATCATCAGAAAAACGAATCAATGCAAAATCGCGTTCCTGTGATTTAACAAAACTAAATGCGTGCGTGCAAAGTTTCTGTTTTTCAGCAGAATCAAATCAACTATCATCATAGGTTATCCTATAGGTTCTACTTGGCACAAACACTAATTAAAAGATAAAAAGAAATCTAAACAGAGGGTAGACGAAAGATTTATTATTAAACAGGAACAAAAACAAAAAACACAAATAAAATTGGGTTGCCTCCCAACTAGCACTATTGTTTAACGCCCCTAGCTAGGCATAAAAGCGAAGATAGATCTAAGTAGTACCATCTTTGATTTTCAGTTTTTAGCGGAGTCATGCTCGAATCCGGGAGGTTCTTTATGTTTCCCTTCATACTCGGAAATTTTTAGATCTAAATAATCCAACCGCTTATTGCAAAGAGTAATCAACATATTCATGCGGTGAAGATTTCCGCTAACACTTTTAAGAGGCTCAATAGACTTTTGTAAAAAATTTGTTACTTCGCAAATCTTTCCAAACACTTGCGTTTCTTCTTAGGTAGGATGCGATCCTCCCTTTTGAGGTAGTGTTCCCACTATTCCCTCTGTAATTTCATGCGCAATACTAGGATCAATTTCAATAAAATTTCCCTTGGCCATGCAATCCAAGAGTTGTCTATGCATCATATTTAATCCAACATAAAAATTGCGAATAAGAATTCTAAAGTTCACCTCTAGGGTGCATTTGCAATAAGATTCCATCATCCTATACGAAGCATCTTTTAAATTTTCTCCTTGCCTTTCCTTGAGGCGAAGAACTTCAAACTCGGGAGACATAGGAGCGGATAAGGAACCAGACATAATGACAAGCAAGCAAAAGGCAAGAAAAAAGAGAGGAGGAGATTGGGAAAGAGAGGGCGAATAAAACGGCAAGGGTGAAGTGGGGGAGAGGAAAACGAGAGGCAAATGGCAAATAATGTAAATGCGAGGGAGATGGGTTTGTGATGGGTACTTGGTATGTCTTGATTTGAGCGAAGACCTCCCCGGCAACGGCGTCAGAAATCCTTCTTGCTACATCTTGAGCTTGCGTTGGTTTTCCTTGAAGAGGAAAGGGTGATGCAGCAACATTAGCGTAAGTATTTCCCTTGGTTTTTGAGAACCAAGGTATCAATCCAGTAGGAGGCTCCTCAAAAGACCCACGCACCTACACAAACAAACAAAGAACTCGCAACCAACACAATAAAGGGGTTGTCAATACCTTCACGGCCACTTGCGAAAGTGAGATCTAATAGAGATAGTATGACAAGTAAATATATTTTTGGTATTTTATAATATAGATGCAAAAGGTAACGATGCAAATAAAAGTAGATTGGAAGCAAATATAATAAGAGATAGACCCGGGAGGCATAGGTTTAACTAGTGGCTTCTCTCAAGATAGCGTAAGTATTATGCTGGGTGAACAAATTACTGTCGAGCAATTGATAGAAAAGCGAATAATTATGAGATTATCTAGGCATGATCATATATATAGGCATCACGTCTGTGACAAGTAGACCGACTCCTGCCTGCATCTACTACTATTACTCCACACATCGACCGACTCCTGCCTACATCTAGAGTACTAAATTCATAAAGAACAGAGTAACGCTTTAAGCAAGATGACATGATGTAGAGGGATAAACTCAGCAATATGATATAAACCCCATCTTTTTATCCTTGATGGCAACAATACAATACGTGCCTTGCAACCCCTGCTATCACTGGGTAAGGACACCGCAAGATGGAACCCAAAGCTAAGCACTTCTCCCATGGCAAGAAAGATCAATCTAGTAGGCCAAACCAAACTGATAATTCGAAGAGACTTGCAAAGATAACTCAATCATACATAAAAGAATTCAGAGAAGATTCGAATATTATTCATAGATAAACTTGATCATAAACCCACAATTCATCGGATCTCGACAAACACACCGCAAAAAGAGTATACATCGAATAGATCTCCACAAGAGAGGGGGAGAACATTGTATTGAGATCCAAAAAGAGAGAAGAAGACATCTAGCTAATAACTATGGACCCGTAGGTCTGTGGTAAACTACTCACAACTCATCGTAGGGGTTATGGTGTTGATGTAGAAGCCCTCCATGGTCGATTCCCCCTCCGGCAGAGTGTTGGCGAAGGCTCCAAGATGAGATCTCGTGGATACAGGAGGTTACGGCGGTGGAAATTGTGTTTCGTTGGCTCCCTGGATGTTTTAGGGGTATGTAGGCTTATATAGGAGGAAGAAGTACGTCGGTGGTCGCCCGAGGGGCCCACGAGATAGGGGGCGCGCCCTATGGGGGGCGCCCTCCTATCTCGTGGAGGCCTCGGCTGCTTCTTGACTTGCACTCCAAGTCCTCTAGATCACGTTCATTCCAAAAATCACGCTCCCAAAGGTTTCATTCCGTTTGGACTCCGTTTGATATTCCTTTTCTTTGAAATACTGAAATAGGCAAAAAAACAACAATACGGGTTGGGCCTCCGGTTAGTAGGTTAGTCCCAAAAATGATATAAATGTGTAAAATAAAGCCCATAATCATCCAAAAGGGGTAATATAATAGCATGGAACAATCAAAAATGTGAGCTATTCCTGGATTGCGAGGCCCAACGGATCTATAATTTTTTTATTGTTCCATGCTATTATATTATCTGTTTTGGATGTTTAATGGGCTTTATTATACACTTTTATATTATTTTTGGGACTAACCTATTAAGCGGAGGCCCAGTCCAAACTACTGTTTTTTTGCCTATTCCAGTGTTTTGCAGAAAAGGAATATCAAAGGAGTCCAAACGGAATGAAACCTTCGGGAGAATCGTTTTTGGAACAAACGCAATCCAGGAGACTTGGAGTGGACGTCAAGGGAGCAACGAGGCGGCCACGAGGCAGGGAGGCGCGCCCCCCACCCTCGTGCGTCCCTCGTGGCTCCCCTGACTGACTTCTTTCACCTATATATACTCATATACCCCGAAAACATCCAGGAGCACCACGAAACCCTATTTCCACCGCCGCAACCTTCTGTACCCGTGAGATCCCATCTTGGGGCCTTTTCCGGCGCTCCGCCGGAGGGGGAATCAATCACGGAGGGCTTCTACATCAACACCATAGCCTCTCCGATGAAGTGTGAGTAGTTTACCTCAGACCTTCGGGTCCATAGTTATTAGCTAGATGGCTTCTTCTCTCTCTTTGATCTTAATACAAAGTTCTCCTCGATCTTCTTGGAGATCTATTCGATGTAATTCTTTTTGTGGTGTGTTTGTCGAGATTCGATGAATTGTGGGTTTATGATCAAGATTATCTATGAACAATATTTGATTCTCCTCTGAATTCTTTTATGTATGATTTGTTATCTTTGCAAGTCTCTTCGAATTATCAGTTTGGTTTGGCCTACTAGATTGATCCTTCTTGCAATGGGAGAAGTGCTTAGCTTTGGGTTCAATCTTGTGGTGTCCTTTCCCAGTGACAGCAGGGGCAGCAAGGCACGTATTGTATTGTTGCCATCGAGGATAAAAAGATGGGGTTTATATCATATTGCTTGAGTTTATCCCTCTACATCATGTCATCTTGCCTAATGCGTTACTCTGTTCTTATGAACTTAATACTCTAGATGCATGCTGGATAGTGGTCGATGTGTGGACTAATAGTAGTAGATGCAGAATCGTTTCGATCTACTTGTCGTGGACGTGATGCCTATATACATGATCATGCCTAGATATTCTCATAACTATGCACTTTGTTATCAATTGCTCGCCAGTAATTTGTTCACCCACCGTAATACTTATGCTTTCTTGAGAGAAGCCACTAGTGAAACCTATGGCCCCCGGGTCTTTTTTCTATCATATAAGTTTCCAATCTATTTTATTTTGCAATCTTTACTTTCCAATCTATATCATAAAAATACCAAAATATTTATGTTATTATCTCTATCAGATCTCACTTTTGCAAAGGTTGACGACCCCTTTATCGTGTTGGTTGCAAGGGATTGACGACCCCTTTATCGCGTTGGTTGCAAGGTTCTTAATTTTTTGTGCAGGTACGAGGGATTTGAGTGTAGCCTCCTACTGGATTGATACCTTGGTTCTCAAAAACTGAGGGAAATACTTACGCTACTTTGCTGCATCACCCTTTCATCTTTAAGGAAAAACCAACGCATGCTCAAGAGGTAGCAAGAAGTATTTCTGGCGCCGTTGTCGGGGAGTCTATGCACAAGTCAAGACATACCAAGTACCCATCACAAACTCTTATCCCTCGCATTACATTATTTGCCATTTGCCTCTCATTTTACTCTCCCCCACTTCACCCTTGCCATTTTATTCGCCCTCTTTTTCCCGTTCGCCTCTTTTTCGCTTGCCTCTTGTGTCCTTGTGTGTTGGAAAGATTGTCACGATGGCTCAAGATAATACTAAATTGTGTGATTTTTCCAATACCAACAACAATGATTTTCTTAGCACTCCCATTGCTCCTATTACTGATGCTAAATCTTGCGAAATTAATGATGCTTTGTTGAATCTTGTCATGAAAGATCAATTCTCTGGCCTTCCTAGTGAAGATGCCGCTACACATCTAAACAACTTTGTTGATTTGTGCGATATGCAAAAGAAGAAATATGTGGATAATGATATTGTTAAATTGAAGCTATTTCCGTTTTCACTTAGAGATCATGCTAAAACTTGGTTTTCGTATTTGCCTAAAAATAGTATTGATTCATGGAATAAGTGCAAAGATGCTTTTATCTCTAAGTATTTTCCTCCCGCTAAGATCATCTCTCTTAGAAACGATATTATGAATTTTAAGCAACTTGATCATGAACATGTTGCACAAGCTTGGAAGAGAATGAAATTAATGATATGTAATTGCCCTACACATGGTTTGAATTTATGGATGATTATACAAAAAAAATTATGCCAGATTGAATTTTGCTTCTAGAAATCTTTTAGATTCGGCCGCGGGAGGCACTTTTATGGAAATCACTTTAGGAGAAGCTACTAAACTCCTAGATAATATTATGATTAATTATTCTCAATGGCACAGCGAAAGATCTACTAGTAAAAAGGTTCATGTGATAGAAGAGATTAATGTTTTGAGTGGAAAGATGGATGAACTTGTTTGCTAATAAGAGTGTTTCCTCTTATCCTAATGATATGCCTTTATCCACTTTGATTGAGAATCATAATGAATCTATGGATGTGAATTTTGTTGGTAGGAACAATTTTGGTAACAACGCTTATAGAGGAAACTTTCATCCTAGGCCGTTCCCTAGCAATTAATAATTATGGTAATTCCTACAACAATTCTTATGGAAATTTCAATAAGATGTCCTCTGATTTTGAGACTAGTGTTAAAGAATTTATGATTTTGCAAAAGAATTTCAATGTTGTGCTTCAATAAAAATTTCCTATGATTGGTGAGTTGGCTAGGAACATGGATAGAATTTCTCTTGAAGTTGATTCTTTGAAACTTAGATCTATTCCACCTAAGCATGATAACAATGAGTCTCTCAAAGCCATGAGAATTTCCATTGATGAGTGCAAAGAAAGAACCACTAGGATGTGTGCTAAAAAGGATTGCTTTGTGAAAGCGATTTCTTCTAGTTTTCATGATAATAGGGATGAAGATCTAAAAGTGATTGATGTGTCTCCTATTAAATCTTTGTTTTGCAATATGAATATTGATAAAGATGGGACTGGAGATGAGTCAACTTTTGCTAAAAGGCGTCCCAATGATTCGGAGTTTTTATATCTTGATGCAAAAATTGGTAAAAATGGGATTGAAGAGATCAAAACTTTACATAGTAATGAACCCACTATTTTGGATTTCAAGGAATTTAATTATGATAATTTCTCTTTGATAGATTGTATTTCCTTGTTGCAATCCGTGTTAAATTCTCCTCATGCTTATAGTCAAAATAAAGCTTTTACCAAACATATCGTTGATGCTTTAATGCAATCTTATGAAGAAAAACTTGAATTAGAAGTTTCTATCCCTAGAAAACTTTATGATGAGTGGGAACCTACTATTAAAATTAAAATTATAGATCATGAATGCTATGCTTTGTGTAATTTGGGTGCTAGTGTTTCCACGATTCCAAAAACTTTGTGTGATGTGTTAGGTTTCCGTGAATTTGATGATTTCTCTTTAAACTTGGACCTTGCGGATTCCACCATTAAGAAACCTATGGGAAGGATTAATGATGTTCTTATTGTTGCAAATAGGAATTATGTGCCCGTAGATTTTATTGTTCTTGATATAGATTGCAATCCTTCATGTCCTATTATTCTTGGTAGACCTTTCCCTAGAAAGATTGGTTCAATTATTGATATGAAAGAAGGAAATATTAGATTCCAATTTCCATTAAGGAAAGGCATGGAACACTTTCCTAGGAATAAAATCAAATTACCTTATGAATCTATTATGAGAGCCACCTATGAATTGAATACCAAAGATGGCAATGCTTAGATCTATTCTCGCTTTTATGCCTAGCTAGGGGCGTTAAACGATAGCGCTTGTTGGGAGGCAACCCAATTTTTTTTGTTCTTTGGTTTTTGTTCCTGTTTAGTAATAAATAATTCATCTAGCCTCTGTTTATATGTAGTTTTATGTTTTAATTAGTGTTTGTGCCAAGTAGAACCTATAGGATCATCTTGGGTGATTGTTAATTTGATCTTGCTGAAAAACAGAAACTTTTGCGCACACGAGAATAATTTCAATAAATCACATAAACGTTATTTTAAGTTGATTATTTTTTAAGTAGATTAATAGACAAATTTACTAGGACTTATTATTTTGGTAGTATTTTTAGAGTTCCAGAAGTATTCGAAACTTACATATTGCTACAGACTGTTCTATTTTTGACAGATTCTGTTTTTCGTGTGTTGTTTGCTTATTTTGATGAATCTGTGGCTAGTATCGGGGGGTATGAACCATAGAGAAGATGGAATACAGTAGGTTTAACACCAATATAAATAAAGAATGAGTTCATTACAGTACCTTAAAGTAGTGGTTTGCTTTCTTGCACTAACGGAGCTCATGAGATTTTCTGTTGAGTTTTGTGTTGTGAAGTTTTCAAGTTTTTGGGTAAAGATTTGATGGATTATGGAATAAGGAGTGGCAAGAGGCTAAGATTGGGGATGCCCAAGGCAGCCCAAGGTAAATTCAAGGACAACCAAAAGCCTAAGCTTGGGGATGCCCCGGAAGACATCCTCTCTTTCGTCTTCGTCCATCGGTAACTTTACTTGATGCTATATTTTTATTCACCACATGATATGTGTTTTGCTTGGTGCATCTTGTATGTTTTGAGTCTTTGCTTTTTAGTTTACCACAATCATCCTTTCTGTACACACCTTTTGGAGAGACACACATGAATCGGAATTTATTAGAATACTCTATGTGCTTCACTTATATCTTTTGAGCTAGACAATTTTGCTCTAGTGCTTCACTTGTACCTTTTTAGAACACGGTGGTGGTTTTATTTTATAGAAATTATTGATCTCTCATGCTTCACTTATATTATTTTGAGTGTCTTTTATAAAAGCATGGTAATTTGCTTTGGTTATAAAATTAGTCCTAATATGATGGCCATCCAAGTTGGGTAAAATAAAAACTTTCATATGGAGTGCATTAAACACTATGATAAATTTGATACTTGATAATTGTTTTGAGATATAAAGGTGGTAATGTTAGAGTCATGCTAGTTGGGTAATTATGAAATTGAGAAATACTTGTGTTAAAGTTGGCAATTCACGTAGCATGCACGCATGGTGAACGTTGTGTGACAAATTTGAAGCATGGGGTGTTCTTTGATTGCCTTCCTTATGAGTGGAGGTAGGGATCGCGCGACGGTTAACTCCTACCAACCCTTCCCCTAGGAGCATGCATAGTAGTACTTTGCTTTGAGGGCTAATAAACTTTTGCAATAAGTATATGAGTTCGTTATGACTAATGTAAGTCCATGGATTATACGCACTCTTACCCTTCCACAATTTGCTAGCCTCTACGGTACCGTGCATTGCCCTTTCTCACCTTGAGAGTTGGTGCAAACTTTGCTGGTGCATCCAAACCCCGTGATACGATACGCTCTATCACACATAAACCTCCTTATATCTTCCTCAAAACAGCCACCATACCTACCTATTATGGCATTTCCATAGCCATTCCAAGATATATTGCCATGCATCTTTCCACTGTTCCGTTTATTATGACACGCTCCATCATTGTCATATTGCTTTGTGTGATCATGTAGTTGACATCGTATTTGTGGCAAAGCCACCTTTATAATTCTTTCATACATGTCGCTCTTGATTCATTTCATACCCCGGTACACCACCGGAGGCATTCACATAGGGTCATATTTTTTCCTAAGTATTGAGTTGTAATTCTTGAGTTGTAAATAAATAGAAGTGTGATGATTTCCATTATTAGAGCATTGTCCCATGTGAGGAAAGGATGATGGAGACTATGATTCCCCCACAAGTTGGGATGAGTCTTCAGACTTTATGAAAAATAAAAGAGGCCAAAGAAGCCCAAAGAAAAAAGAGAGGCCAAAGAAGCCCAAATAAAAAAATATAAAAAATGAGAGAAAAACATAGAAGGGACAATGTTACTATCCTTTTTCCACACTTGTGCTTCAAAATAGCACCATGATCGTCATGATAGAGAGTGTCTTATTTTGTCACTTTCATATACTAGTGGGAATTTTTCATTATAGAACATGGCTTTATATTCCAATGATGGGCTTCCTAAAATTGCCCTAGGTCTTTGTGAGCAGGCAAGTTGGATGCACACCCACTTAGTTTCTTTTTGATGAGCTTTCATACATTAATAGCTCTAGTGCATCCGTTGCATGGCAATCCCTACTCCTCGTATTGACATCAATTGATGGGCATCTCCATATCCCATTGATTAGCCGCGTCAATGTGAGACTTTCTCCTTTTTTCTCACACATAATCCCTATCATCATACTCTACTGCACCCATAGTGATATGTCCATGGCTTACGCTCATGTATTGTGTGAGGGTTGAAAAGGGTGAAGCGCATTAAAAAGTATGAAGCAATTGCTTGGCTGAAACCGGGGTTGTGCATGATGGGAGCATTTTGTGTGACGAAAATGAAACATGGCCAAACTATATGATTTTGTAGGGATAAGCTTTCTTTGGCTATGTTATTTTGATAAGACATAAACTGCTTGGTTAGCATGCTTGAAGTATTACTAATTTTAGGTCAATATTAAACTTTTATCTTGAATCTTTTGGATCTGAATATTCATGCCACAATAAAGAGAATTACATTGAAAATTATGTTAGGTAGCATTCCACATCAAAAATTCTGTTTTTTATCATTTACCTACTCGAGGACGAGCAGGAATTAAGCTTGCGGATGCTTGATACGTCTCCAACGTATCTATAATTTTTGATTGTTCCATGCTATTATATTATCTATTTTGGATGTTTAATGGGATTTATTATACATTTTTCTATTATTTTTGGGACTAACCTATTAACCAGAGGCCCAGTCCAAATTGTTGTTTTTTTGCCTATTCCAGTGTTTTGCGGAAAAGGAATATCAAATGGAGTCCAAACGGAATGAAATCTTCGGGAGAATCGTTTTTGGAACAAACGCAATCCAGGAGACTTGGAGTGGACATCAATGAAGCAACGAGGCAGCCATGAGGCAGGGAGGTGCGCCCAGGGGGGTAGGCGCGCCCCCACCCTCATGGGCCCCTCGTGGCTCCCCTGACAGACTTCTTTCGCCTGTATATACTCATATACCCCGAAAACATCCAGGAGCACCATGAAACCCTATTTCCACC
The DNA here is from genome assembly GCF_018294505.1 of Triticum aestivum. Classification (NCBI taxonomy): domain Eukaryota; kingdom Viridiplantae; phylum Streptophyta; class Magnoliopsida; order Poales; family Poaceae; genus Triticum; species Triticum aestivum. The sequence goes on from NC_057813.1 coordinate 234,411,526, forward strand.
GCCAGAACCTTCGGTACCCATGAGATCCCATCTTGGGGCCTTTTCCGGTGCTCCGTTGGAGGGGGAATCGATCACGAAGGGCTTCTACATGAACACCATAGCCTCTCCGATGAAGTGTGAGTAGTTTACCTCAGACCTTCGGGTCCATAGTTATTAGCTAGATGGCTTCTTCTCTCTCTTTGGATCTCAATACAAAGTTCTCCTCGATCTTCTTGGAGATCTATTTGATGTAATTCTTTTTGCGAGATCCGATGAATTGTGGGTTTATGATCAAGATTATCTATGAACAATACTTGATTCTCCTCTGAATTATTTTATGTATGATTTGTTATCTTTACAGGTCTCTTCGAATTATCAGTTTGGTTTGGCCTAGTAGATTGATCTTTCTTGCAATGGGAGAAGTGCTTAGCTTTGGGTTCAATCTTGTGGTGTCCTTTCCCAGTGACGGCAGGGGCAGCAAGGCACATATTGTATTGTTGCCATCAAGGATAAAAAGATGGGGTTTATATCATATTGGTTGAGTTTATCCCTCTACATCATGTCATCTTGCCTAATGCGTTACTCTGTTCTTATGCACTTAATACTCTAGATGCATGTTGGATAGCGGTCGATGTGTGGACTAATAGTAGTAGATACAGAATCGTTTCGATCTACTTGTCGCGGACGTGATGCCTATATACATGATCATGCCTAGATATTCTTATAACTATGCACTTTTCTATGAATTGCTCGACAGTATATTGTTCACCCACCGTAATACTTATGCTATCTTGAGAGAAGCCACTAGTGAAACCTATGGCCCCCAGGTCTATTTTCTATCATATAAGTTTCTGATCTATTTTATTTTGCAATCTTTACTTTCCAATCTATATCATAAAAATACCAAAAATATTTATCTTATTATCTCTATCAGATCTCACTTTTGCAAGTGGTCGTGAAGGGATTGACAACCCCTTTATCGTGTTGGTTGCAAGGTTCTTATTTGTTTGTGCAGGTATGAGGGATTTGAGTGTTGCCTCCTACTAGATTGATACCCCGGTTCTCAAAAACTGAGGGAAATACTTATGCTACTTTGCTGCATCACCCTTTCCTCTTCAAGGGAAAACCAACGCATGCTCAAGAGGTAGCATTGTCTCAAGATCTGGAAAAGTGTCGGACCCAGCTAACTGCTGCTACCGCCGAACTGGAGAAATCCAAGAAGGCAGTGTCTGGTAATGTTCCCCTCTATCGAGAAAACATAATCATATACCAGGATTATTAATACAGGTGCATATCTTCTAGCAGAGCCGCCAGATCACCCGAGAGAGGCACCGGAAGTCGCACAAGCGGGTGGTCCAGAAGCGAAAAGGCAACTGGCCGCGGGCGAACGTATACTGACACTGGTCAGGGAGGAGAAAAACAAACTCCAGGATTCCAACACCCAGCTGGGCGTAGAACTAAAAGATGTTCAGGCCCAGCTGGCTGACTCCGTGAAGGAAAAATAAGAGGCTATGAGGCGGCATATTTAGTAAGTTTTCAAACTTACCTTTCCGTAGTTCGGCGAGGAAAGGAACTGACAGAGTTATTTCTGTAGGTATGCTGACCGGCCGTCCCGAAGAGGAGATGTCCGGATTTTAGGGCGATCTGCTACAAGAGCTGTCGCAAATGCACAAAAGAGCTCGACAGGTGATGCAAAGTATCGCCAAGGCCTTATGGCCATCTAACTCCCCTCCAGGAAGTATGGAGGAGCTTGTACAACTATTCAAGGGAGTGTGGCGGCACTTTCGATTATGGAAGATATCGGCCTGCTGGGAAGGTGCACGAGAGGCCTGGGCCATGGTGAAAACACGATATACCAACCTTGATCCGAATCACATGGCCCGGGTCGGACCTTTAGGGTCAGATGGAAAAGAAATTCCCGTTAGTTTGGTATATGACTAGGTACAAGTTGCCGCCAAGTATTCCCAACAAGATTGTAAGCTAGATAGCCTATTAGATGGCATAGAGGAATAAGTTTTTGAGTCCAAGTTACTATGTACTTCAATTGACAACTTTGTCCCTAGCCGGATTGTAAAATGATTGTCATGGCGGACCTTTTCGCTTCGACCTATGGACCCGAAGGTGCGGAGTGTTTCCGAATAACCGCTCAGTAATATAGACCGAGGTATGCGTGGAAACCATAGGGGTCATAGTTTCTTGAACAGACAAGTATCCAGCTTGCTATGTTATATTACATTTTGATCGTAAGAAACATCTTCCAGAGAGAGTAGTTCCGTTAAGGGTTCCTTTCCCTGGGCCAGCATGTGTTAACGCGCATGTCCGAACTGTGGTTGAAAAATCACAGCATACATAACATCTGGGGGTTCATAGTGTAACGAGTAAAAAACATCTTTAGTCCGCTGACCGAATATTCCCTTAAGAACGCTAGCTTTCGGCTTCACCCAGTCTGAGGTACACATCCAGATGACCCGGTAGTAACAACAGCAGAGGTGCTCCCTTTATGCCCTAGCTGAATTAACGGGAGCGTAGGGCATAAGCACAGGAGCCAGGCAACCCAGCTTGGCCAAAACTTAAGTCATATTGATGCATATAATGGTGAAGAAAAGGTACATACACGGAAAAGATGCATATGTGGTGAGCTTGATGCTCGAAAAATAATAATAATAAGCTTCTGTACAAGAAGCCCCTGGGTATAATTGACGTACATATTTGAGAATGTGTGTGTCGTAGGTGTATGGTTTAGCCGCAGGAGAGCTTTAAGTCTAAAAAAGGAAAAGGTGAAAAGAGAGGAAAAACAAATAAATAATGGAAACCAATGGGAGAAAGGAGACGAACGAAGAGTCGGGCACTAGGCATAGAATCTTCGGAGTCTGGCCGCGTTCCAGGGGTTCGGCTCTAGGCGATTGTCTGATGCATCACACAGGCGGTACGCTCCTCCAGTGAGGACTTCGTCAATGATGAAGGGACCCTCCCACTTGGGCTTGAGTTTGTCCTTTTTCTTCTCCAAAAAGCATAGAATGAGTTCGCTAACATTATAAGTCTTGGCCCGTACTTCTCTGCTTTGATATCTGTGGGTCTGCTGTTGATAAAATGCGGAACGGGCTTTTGCGATGTCGTGCTCCTCCTCCAGGGCATCTAAGCTATCCTGCTGACAAAGCTCGGCCTCTCTCTCTTTGTACATGCGCACTCGAGGTGAGTCATGAATAATTTCGCAGGGTAACACAACCTCTGCGCCGTACACCATGAAGAAAGGTGTATATCCGGTAGAGCAATTGGGCGTGGTCCGCAGCCCCCAGAGTACGGAGTCGAGCTCCTCGACCCAGTGCTTGTCTGATTCTTTCAAAGACCGCACTAGTCTGGGTTTAATGCCACTCATAATAAGACCATTGGCTACATCGACTTGATCGTTTGTTTGTGGGTGATAGACAGAGGCGTAATCGAGCTTAATGCCTAGATTAGCACACCGGGTTTTCACCTCATCGGCTGTGAAATTGGAGCCCTTATCGTTGATAATGCTATGTGGAACACCATAACGGTGCACAATGCTGGATATGAAGTCTATCACTGGTCCGACTTCGGCCGTTTTAACTGGTTTGGCCTCTATCCACTTAGTGAATTTATCCACCATGAGCAACAGATATTTTTTCTTATGGATTCCTCCTTTAAGGGGTGCAACCAAATCAAGTCCCCAGATCGCGAAAGACCAAGTGATGGGGATTGTTTGTAGAGTGGTGGGTGGCATATGGCTTTGGTTGGCGAAAAGCTGGCATCCGACGCAATGTTGGACAAGGTCCTGTGCATCTGCTCGAGCCATCGGCCAATAGAAACCTGTACGGAAGGCCTTGCTTACAAGGGCCTGCGCCGCGGCGTGGTGACCACCGAGACCGGCATGAATTTCAGCCAAAAGTTGCCTCCCTTCCTCCTCAGAGATTCATCTTTGAAGTACTCCAGTAGCGCTTTTCTTGGAGAGTTCTCCGTCGTGAACCTTGTAGGCTTTAGAGCGCCGGACAATGCAATGCGCCTCATTCTGATCCTCAGGGAGTTCTCGCCTATTAAGGTAGGCCAAGAAGGGTTCGGTCCATGGGGCAGTGACTGCCATGATGAGATGGGCCGATTGTGTTATTTCGGTGGCTGATCCCCCGATGATATTGGTGTGTTCGGAATCTGGGGTTATAGTTGGATTCGGATTGGTGTTGCCGCTCTCCCCTTGCCACACCACAGATAGCTTGAAGAGCCTTTCCAAAAGATGTTAGGTGGGATGGGGTCGCGCTTGGCACCGATACGAGCAAGGACATCCGCTGCTTGATTACTTTCTCGAGCCACATGAGGAAACTCGAGCCCCTTGGACCGAGCTGACATTTTGAGAATGGCGTTACGGTAAGCCGCCATCTTCGGATCTTTGGCATCGAAATCTCCATTTATTTGAGATATAGCGAGGTTTGAATCCCTGCGCACTTCCAGGCGTTGTATGCCCATGGAGACAGCCATCCGAAGACCATCTGTCGGATATCGGGTTCCGGCAAAACCCTTAAGGTTCGAACACTGAGTGCGCACGAAGATCTCTCCCTACCGAAACACGCCCTCGGCCTCGCCGCGATTTCTAAGCTAGCACGATGAACAGCACAAGAGGCACAAGGTTTATACTGGTTCGGGCCACCGTTGTGGTGTAATACCCTAATCCAGTGTGTGGTGTGGTGGATTGCCTCTTGGGCTGATGATGAACAGTACAGAGGAAGAACAGCCTCGCGAGGAGAGGTGTTCTTGTGGTGGTGTGGTATGCGGATGAACTTAACTTGTCCTGCTACTGTAGTAGCTAGCCTTATATTTAGAGGCCCTGGTCCTCTTCCCAAAGATTGAGCGGGAAAGGATCCAACAATGACCATTTTGTAAGGGGACAGCTAGTACAAGCTATCCTGACTAAAGGTGGTCTTCGCCTGCCAAAGGCACTAGTGATGACGCCGTCTTGGGCTCCATGGTGACCTCCGTCCTGGCGTCCTGCTGGTCTTGGTCTTGTTGCACTGATAAGGAAACCTTTGCCTGATGCCTCGGTACTCCGTGCCTGTGCTTGCCTCCTTTGCACTAAAGAGGAAACAAGGACACTGCACAAGCTGGCACCCGCCTGGTGCCCGCCTGGTCTTGATCGTCATGGCTTGCGTCATGAGCACCTCGCGAGGTACCCCTCGCCTTGATCTCTCCGCCTCCTCGCGAGCCTGCCTGGTAAGGCCGCCCCTGAGGAGGCCTTGAGTCATCCGCCCCACGAGGCTTGGCCCCTCGCGAGGGTCTTGAGTGTTGGTTGACAAAGACGGGCCGTACTGGGCCACTGGTTGAGCCACGCTGCAGGCCACAGGCAGGCAGGTCTGGGGACCCCCGTTCCCAGAATGCCGACAGTAGCCCCCGGGCCCAAGGCGTGCTCGGAGTTGGCTTAGCAGCGAAGCCAAAGGGAAAGTGCGGAGCGCCACGGGCCCCCATAGCATGCGGCCTTGGTCGACGCGTGGCGATTGATTGGACGTGGGCGTCTCCGCTTCCCCACGCTTCCCCAATATCTTCCTGGCTAGGCGGCCACGATGCCTTACACAGTTATTTCCCCCTTGCTGGCAGCGTGCTTCCTATTCCCCCTTCTTCCTCGGATCTCTGCTCTCCGCCCCCAATCTGACTTGAGCTCTGCCCCCACCATTGCCATGGCGCAAACTAGCAAGGAGAAGGGGAACAAGCCTCTGTCCTCAACCAACTTGTCCCGGACAATCGAGCCTGTCGTTGGCCCGTCGCTGGTGCTCAACCTGGAGGCCCTGGGCAAGGTCTGCCCCGCGCTCGCTTCCAGCTTCAATGATTGTGGAAAGACGATGGCTTGACCTGCGTCCCACGCCTCCATTGGCAAGACAGTCACTCAGGTTCAATTCTTCGTCGATGCCCTGTGGGCTGGCCTAGTTCCCCCTTTCTCCGCCTTCTTCAATGTAGTGCTCTCCCATTATCAGATCCATATGATGCATCTTGATCCTCAATCTGTTACCCTCCTCGCCGTCTTTGCCTTTGTCTGCGAAGACATGGTGGGCATCACTCCTTCCGTCACCCTCTTGCGCCACTTCTTCTTGCTGCGCCTGACCGACCCCTCGCAGTGCTCGGGGTGCGTGAGCTTCTAGGCCGTGGCAGAGACGGCCGCCTTGGGGATTGATTTTGACCTCCTGGCGTCCACAAGCGGGTTCCGAACGTGGTGGTTGTACATGGATGTCGGAGTGCTCAGCCCTCTGCTCTCGCCTCCGTCGCTGCCCGCTGTCCCCAATCCCGGTTGGGGCCACCAGAGACTCGTGAGCCCCCAGCTCTCCTTCGTCTGGTACAGCCTGAGGAGGTTGAGAGATCTCGGTGTGACTGTGCCCCGGGTGGTGAAGGATTTCCTTCAGTGTCGCATT